>NW_028278445.1:0-330016 GCF_059751315.1 Micrasema longulum
CATATTATTCTAGAAGAGGGCGTTCGCCCTGTTCAGTTGAGCAATAAAGAGTTTTGATTGTACGGACATTAGTAAAATCAGAGGATATTCTGTAAATAAAGCCAAGTAATTTCAGTGATTTATTTACTATATTATCTATATGCTCATTGTATGTCAGTTTAAAGTCCAAAACCACCCCTAAATACTAATACTACCATCACGCCATTTGTCCGAAGGGGCAAATAGAGAAGACGGAACGCTATAGGCGACTATCCAGAAATCTGGAATACATTCCTAGCTAGTTCCACATTCATTTTTTTTTTTTTTGCACTACAACAGGCCGGGAGGCCCAATTACAGTGGTGAATTACATTACAGAACAACCAGGCTTGAGAAAAATCACATTTTTAATTTTTGTGTTCTCACCGGGAATCGAAACCGGAACCTTCTGTGCGTGAGTCAAGCGTCTTGACCACTACACCACGGAAGCCGCCATGGCCAGAATTGAACGCGGTTATGCAGAAAGCAGCCAGCCATGGAAAAGTGAAACTGAGATAATAGCACTTTTGTGAAATTAGTAAATAATCTAATCTACGCAACAGTTGAAATGTTTTTTACTCTGACAAATGATATCAAATGATTTGACATTTGTTATTTTTATAGCGCAAAAAAGAGTTTAATTGTGTAATTGACCAGTTTTAATAATTTTGAAAATCTGTATGACCATTTTGCAGAAAACAGCCTACCGTAAAACTCCGATGTATGCTGTGTCATTATGTATTTAACATATCATTTTATATTTATATTAGGGTACATTGTAAAGATTCACTTAATTCATCTCCCATCGGACCGTATTACGGGAAGGTTGAGAACAGGATGCCTCGCTCTACCGAGAATCAAAACTACCACGGCCAAACATCATTATACTTACATAGGACGGAAGCTTTTCAATAATTTACCACAAAATCTACGTCAAGAAATAAATTACGAAAAATTTAAGGATAAATTAAAGAAAAGCTTCTTGACATAACTCTTGACATCTTGACATTAACATTAACTGTATTTTAAAAAAAGAGATGTATGTTTAATATGTGCCCGTGTTTACAAATTTTGTGTTTTTATTTAATATGTTTTTTTTTAATTTTTTTTTTTTTTAGTGTTATATTTTCTCAATTTTTAAAATTGTTTAATTTTTTATTTATTTTATTATTTTGTTTTGCATTTTATGTTTTATTTTTATGTTATTTTGTAAACTTGCCAAACACAAGAGCTAGACTCTTTTTTGGCAAGTTCAACCTTAAGTGTTTCATTTTTCTACTGAATGTATTGTTTATTTATGCTTTAGGTTTTAAAAAAAAAAAAAAAAATGTTTTAATAACTTAAAAAAATGTTTTTTTTATGTGGCTGACCACATAACCTAAAACATGCATTTGCAGAAAACAGCCAGATCTAATATTGAATGATACCTTCATTCAAACTTTAAAAGAATGAAGTGACACTCCGTATTAGGTAAAACATGTTTTTTGAATAGAGGTTTTTTTTTTAATTAATGAATTTATAAAATTAAGAGACGTATTTATCCACTTTTTTTTGTTTAACAGAACTAACTTTCTCAATCCAATCAGCATCAATACTGTAAGATTTTTCTAGCGCTGTGGGTGTATTCTGCAAATTGAGAAATGCCGTTTTTGTGATCAGCACTATTTTTAGATGGTGATTATTACAGCTTTTTATATGAAATGCGGCATAACTGTTTTAAACAGACTTTACTGCACCTGAAAACATCAATATCCCATTTTTTCAAAGTTGTGGACTGGCTGCTTTCTGCATAACTACGTTTAATTGAACGTTTGGTTTACCTAAATGTTCATCAAACATATTTTCAAAAGTGCATACTAAAGCAAGGGTAATTTTATCTAACGGCTTTTAAAGTGTAAATATTTTTTAAATACCACGCTCATTTACATAATTTAATTGCCTGTGCACATATACACATTTTCTTAAAGAAAATTTGATTTTACTTTATAAACAATAGAAGATTACTGTGTTAACTTCCTACTGTAATTTATATAGCGATAGCTTAAATAGTCCCATTTACGAAATATAATTCCTCTGGGGCGCTTAACAAGGGTGATTTTCTGAATAATGATTTTGACACACTTAACAATTATAATAAAAATCAACATAATTATAAGTATTTATAAGTATACAAATCGGCTATAGCTTCTCCAAATAAATATGCACATAAATATATTTTTTCAAAGTTACATTTTTAAGAAAAAAATAAAGAATCTAGGTATAACGTTGCTCATGGCCCGTTTAAATTAATGGATTTAGGTATTACTATCGAAATAAAGCTTCCGCCACATATGTAGCTCAATCACAAATAACCATCGACGTGCTAATAAGCGACGTGATAACAATTTCTCACCATGGTTGTTTATCGTATTCGCGATCACAATGCAACATTCGCGAACACCTAATATAAAATGTCAAAATATTTACGTTTCGCGACGTGTAATCCTGCTGCGCAATCACATATTTGAATTTCACCGGTGTAAATATGGAAACTATTCCAAAACTGCTACTTTTATTTAATTATTTATTATTTATCATGCTACTTATTTCATTTAGCCGGCGGCTGGCAAGCTAAATGTCAAGAGAAGCATTTGCCATAGTAATTGTAATTTAATTTTAACTTTTTTTGTATTAGATACTCCTTACTATTTTGCAAATGCAAGATATTATATTATTTTTTATAGTAAACGCCGATTTTTCGCTAGTGAACTGTATTTATTTACGAGGAAAATAAAAAACAAACCGACACGAGCGTGGACATAGAGATCACACACGCGTTGACATTTGACTGCGATAACTTAAGCATGTTCATTATTGTTCATTTTGATCGCTCAAATGTTTAGCATGTTTTTAAGCACGTCGATAGTTATTTGTGATTGGGCTACTGAATGTCTTCATAATTAATTAAAGCAATAAACACATGCATATAGAAAAAAAAATACATGTATATATATATTTATATAAGACACGTGTAAGGCCAATCGTGACATGGGGTAGGAACGTGGGGAGGTCACACAACCAGGACAAATAAGACCGAAGATATTGTGCGATAAAGCAGAGCAAGAAGAATATTCTGGAGAGATCATATAAACAGAATCCCTAATATTGCAGCTAAGAAAATTATATCTGGTCATCGTAAATCACCCGAAAGACAGGACAGTTGGGTCTCAACCTCCCAAGAGTAGCAGCTTTCTGCCAAAACAGATCAAAATATTTACACGAAGAGGAAGAAGTATCACTCATATTGTATTTGTATAATTGGTTAGGAAATAGTTTTGTGTCAATTTTAAAATATAGTGCGTTAAAATTTATAAGAAAATCTGAAAAAAAATATCAGTAAAGTGTAATCAACATCAAGTAAAATATATTTGACATAAAATGCGTGCAAGAATAGGCGTGCTCAACACAAGATAAGATAGCCTTCTTTATCTTATATAATACGATTGTAAAAACGAGATATTCTTCGAATTTTTCCCGTTTTAGAGCTATTTATTTAGTCGTAAAGTAAAAACAACAATCAATATTGATAGGAGTTATGTTAACATTGATGGATAATTTGTTTAGAGAATAGAACAGATTTCTTACTCATAATAATAATTTCAAAAATTCTCTTTTTTTTTATTATTTCATAATAAGGCATAATTAAGTGTGAGAAAGAAGCGTGTCATATGCATATTGCAGACAAAAAGTTGCCCAAAACTGGTTAAAACATGCAGTATTCAAACTTAATACTGCAAAAAAAGCTACTTACCTAATATTTATTTATTTATTTATTTGGGATTTTTACAGCTATTACATAAACAAAATAAGTAGAAAAATCTTAACAATGCTAAGGCCAATTAAAAAAATCCACTGTAAATATAATGACACATAATATATAAGAAAAGAAGTTCAGCAATTGTATTTGTGTGACGTTTGTATTCATGTGTATGTGAATGTGTGTATGCGTGAATGAATGAGGGAGAGGATACATGTGCGTATGGGAATGAATGTGGGAGAGGGTGCGTGTGTGTGGGTGCGTAAGTATAAAAAAATAATTGTTTAAAACTTGTAATTGTATTAAAAATGGTACAATAAAGAGCTTGGTAAAAAGTTAGAAACCTTTTTGTTAAAATTCAAATCAAAAAATGATATAAATTGTTTTTCTTTTTAAAGTATGTTAAATTTCAAAACCGTATTCTGAAAAAAAAAGCATTTTATTTTAAAATTTAACTGATACACATCGAATGAATAATGTGCGACGAGTCCTATACAATACGGTAGGTAACCACAAAATGCAGTAAATACGAAATAATGACAACAATAAAATAAGGTTTGGCAATACGCGAACGTTGATTCAAAACGAACATACAAATGCATATTATATGCACCTACATAATATATAAATAAGAATAACATATAAGTTTGATAGAAATTATTTGGATTATTAAAATCAGGTGTCACAAACAGTTGGCCCGCAGAACGGGGATACATAATTATATTAAAATATCTTCTCACTATAAAACTTATATTTGTTCAGGGATAGAGAGCAACGGAGAGGAGGGTGCGGACAAAGACAATTTATTACAAATGGCAGTTTGGATTAGTTTAATATTTTTGGTAAATATATCTACGTCGTTAAATTTCTTGTTATACTTATCCATAATACGGTTAATCGTAGCGTTTTTTGACGAATTTGTTCTGCATTTAGGTATGTGGAAAAATTGTGTACAACGCGTTTGTCTCTGTGGTACCTTAAGATGAATGCGGGTAACCAATTCGGGGGAATCTATTTTATCAGATATTATGTTGGTGAGTAACACTATATCAGCCGTGGTTCGTCTTTCAGCGAGAGTTTGAATATTATGAAAAATGCACGCTTGGCGATAATCTGGGAAATTGAGATGTAGTCTACGGTTAAAGTTTTTTATAAACATTTTTTTAATTCTTTCAATTTTGCAGGAATTAATTTTATAAAAAGGAGACCAGACAGGTGAAGAACAGCATTTCAAAAGATTTGCGGCATTTTAGTTGGTTTTTGGGAAAAACTGATAGCAGAAATGCGTTTGTAGTGTCTAGAGTCGATTATTATAATGGTATTTATGCAAGTCTACCAATGAAAAAAATGACTCGCCTACAATCTGTATTGAATGCTGCAGCGAGACTTATTTTTGGAATCTCTAAGTTCAGTCATATCACTCCACTACTTTGGGAACTACGCTGGCTACGTTTTCCACAGAGGGTCGAATACAAACTCTGTTGGCTTATGTATAAGTCACTGCACAACTCTGCTCCGGAATATCTAAGGGAACTATGCATTCCAGATGAACTAGCTGACAGGCGTCTCACGCTTGATCAGCTACGTCTACGGCGAGAGGAAAAGTTATTATACCTCTACGCAAACAGCGCACTGAATTTAGTGAACGCGCATTTGCGGTCGCAGACCCTATGGCATGGAATGCTCTCCCAGCAGAGGTGCGAGGCTGTGAAAGTGAAGTGATGTTTCGGAAAAAACTTTAAACCCACTTGTTCTCTAAATCATTTGAATAAATCCGTAGCACGTGACAACAAAATAAATTATTTTAATTAAATTACAAATTTAAAAGCTTCAATAAAATTTATTTAACAATAAAATCACTATGTAAAGCGCCCTTGGGTATTGTATTACGAAAATGGCGCTATATAAGTTATCCATAATAATAATAATAATAAAGATACTTCTTTTAAGTATAAGCAGTTTTAATTGAAAGATACATTTAAAAAATAAAAGCATAGTTTATTTATAAAATTTTAATAAAAAAAAAAATGTTACTTTTATTTTTACAAATGAAAATATTCTGTTAATAAATGTAGAATATTTCTATCTAGATTGCAAATCAATAAATAATTCAATAACGACAAAATGTGAGTTGCGGCATTTAATTAATGCTGAAATTGAAAAACAAATTTATATTAAATAAAACTTTACGACTGTGTATTCTTAAACAAACGTTAATCGTCGCGTATGCAAATATGTATTGTTTATGCGGAAAATAAAATGCTATTTATTAAATGCGCCACAAACACACACATAAATAGATTTAAGTAAGATAATATTGTGGAAAACAAAAATTTTCTCGGATTTGTTTTCCCGCCAACATCCGGGAAAAGCGGTTACTAAAGATAATCAGATTCGCTTCCAATGATAGATACTGCGCATGATTTTTACCTACTAATAAAATACTGAAGTTGACATTAAAAATTACGAAATAATGATGTAATTTTATACCGCTCTAATTAAAATTATGCTATCGCTTGGTTGAGTATTTAATAAAGGTGGTTAGTGCGTTTGCCTCCAATATTATATTAAACGATCGTTTCCCCCGTGAAAATCAATTGTTTTTATTATTGTTTATTCCCCTTCGTGCTGCTGCGAATATCTTAATCAATATTTTGAACACATCCTGTGGTCCTGTCTCTTTCCTTCTCTAACGAATACTGAATGGAACTTCTCGCTACTATCCGTGGTCCTTTTTTAGGTCCTATCAGATATAAAGATCTGGTGGCTACCGAAAATAATTTCAAAGGGTTTTAGAAAGTTTTGTAATCATTTCGGCGATTTTATCATGTGCAATTAATTCAATCCCAGTCTGTGAAGAATTCACGTCGCCTTTTTCCTCAATCCAAAAAAGTACATATTATGTACTTTTGGATAACCCTTTTTAACAGATTACAGAGAGCTCTTTTAAGTAGCTTTTCTGTTTCGGCATCGACAAATTTTTACTTGTATACTATATATGTGTAATCGTTAAATTAAATAGTTAAATCAGCCACTCAACTGAGCAGCTATGCTGTTCATTAAATGTGGGTATTTAGATGACTGGCTAGGTTGGCTGGTTAGAAACGGCCAAACCAAAAGCCGCCGGGTTAGATTAGGATAGGTTGGGTTAAGTTCAATAATATAAAAAAAGGTTTTTTAAATTAACTTACTAAGTTAAGGATTATTGAGTTATATTAAGGATTAAGATACGAAAAAAAACATTTTTTTATCATGAAACTTAACCCAACCTATCCTTACCTAACCTAATTTAACATAACAAAAAACATAAATAAAAAAATTGTTTTATTAAAATTAAAGAGGATAAGCGACGTTTAACCCTTTCGTTAAATGTTCATTCAACGAACGGCCTAATAATTCCGTAGAATGCCGGCATTTAATGAACAGTCTAGCCGCTCAGTTAAGTGGCCGAGTTGACTATTTGGCTGCGACAGGTGCAACGCTGAGAAGCATGTATTTAGATGCGGTGTGCAGTATGTGGTGGGCAAGTTTTTTCCAGTATAGTAACGTTTTAATATTTATAACCATAACACTCGTCAATTTTAATTAAATGTCATGAAAAAGCCCTCTGGGAGTGTATAGATAATAAATAAATAATTGGGAATATTTTTTAAATGAATTAATCCCTTTTACCTTTATAAAACTTATATAACTAAACTTTGGTATTCCTGAAATACTACTATCAAATTGTAAATCTAGTCTTGCCAAGCCTCTGTGTTTACTGTTTAATATGTCTTTAACAACGAGTGTATTTCCTGATATTTGGAAAATTTCTATAATAAGACCGATATTCAAATCTGGTGATAAATCTAACGTAACTAACTATAGACCCATTTCAATGATATCTCCTGTACCTAAACTATTCGAATCAATTATTACAAAAAAATAACACCTATATTTAAAAATGTGCTGATTGAGGAGCAGCATGGATTTAGGACAGCCAAATCAACGACGACCAATTTGCTTTCTTTTACTGATACTATTTTTACAGCGTTCGAGAATAATCTTCAAGCTGATGTACTGTATACAGACTTCTCCAAGGCCTTTGACAAAGTTGATCACAACATTTTATGTGCTAAACTTCGTGCTGTAGGCATTAGAGATCCCTTTTTATCGTTTTTAAAATCCTACCTCTCACATAGAAAACAAAGTGTAAAAATCAATAACTTCATATCAAATAGCTTCCTAGTAACTTCTGGTGTACCACAGGGTGCCCACTTGGCCCCTCTTCTATTTAATCTGTTTGTTAATGATGCTGCTAATGTTTTTTCTTTTACAAAATTCTGGCTTTTTGCTGACGATAACAAGATACTTAAGCTAATTAAAAATATTGATGACTGTGTCAGACTCCAAGAAGACATAAATGCATTTCATACTTGGTGCAAAACTAATAACATGGAACTTAACATCGATAAATGCAAAATTATTTCATACCATAAATGTAAACATCCTTTTATTTTTGATTATAAACTTAATGGCCAAGTTCTTTCGATTGTCACCTCTATAAGAGATCTTGGAGTGATCCTAGATAATAAACTAACTTTTCTGGAACACTTTGATAATATAGTAAACAGATCCTTAAAAATTTTAGGCTTTATTAATAGAACTACGTCTGATTTCCAAAGTATGCTTACACTTAAAACACTTTATTGCTCTTTAGTTCGCCCTATTCTTGAATATGCATCTGTAATCTGGTCCCCTCATTATGCTGTTCATATCAAGCGCCTTGAATCAGTTCAACATCGTTTTATAAGAAAAATTGCATGGAAGATGGGATTGGAAAGAGGAGACTATTCATATTCTGATATGGAGAGGTTTTTAAGCATATCAAGTCTTGAAAAACGCAGATGCATTGCAGATATAATCTGCATGTATAAAATTATGAACTGTCTCATTGATGCCCCTGAAATTTTGCAAAAGATTCTTTTTAACGTTCCCACCCGTAGACTAAGAAATAATGAAATGCTTTTCCTCGGTCACTACAGGACCAATTATGGTGCACAGTCGCCTTTGCCCAGAATGATCAGGCGGGTGAACGATCATCAAGATCTTGATTATTATGGTGTAAGGATGTCTTTCTTTACAAATCAGCTAAAGAATCTGTATAGTTAGCCTATGCTTTTTACTTAATCTAAAAAATCTATCATCTGTCTTTGCTGCTTATTTCTGTTCCTTATATTTTTTTATTCCTTTGTAAAAATTTCTTTTAATTGTAATGTTTATAATGGACTTTGTCCGTAAATAAATAAAATAAATAAATAAATAAATAACAATTTGAACATTACAATAAACACTGATTTGAGTATACTAAGTTATTTTTTTTAATTTTTGAAAACCAAAAAATTTGTTTCTGGATAGCAATGCATGTAGCCACGTGAATGAATCAGACATTCCAGAGATTTTATTCGGAATAATGGAGGTGTTACGCACACAATTCCGAAAACTGACTGAAGTGAAAAATAAAGATTGGTTGAAAGGGAAGCGAAATAATCTTTCAATGGAATTCCACAAGATTTGATTGTATGAACGTGAAAATCATATACGGTATACAGTGTAAACACGAGCAACTGATTCCACGAAATATTTTCACCAGTTCGAGAATTTGGTTTTGTTTTGTTTTCTTTGACCCTGAGTGTACACACAAATATATCGATTATACTATTCTTAAAATAAAAACGTTTTTATTCATACGTTATACAACATCGTAATGGATACAAAAAAATTAACAGATAAAATAATACGGCATTAGCATAAATTTAAAAACATATTTTTATTTAGTACTCTTAATATAATCAGATACTACTTAATATTTATACATTTTGCCTATAAAATTAGGAAAACATACATCATATGCATTTTTTTAAATAACAGATAAATTATGATGCTTGCAGAAAACGAAGAAAACCGAGAAAGATATGTCATGACCAAACCCAACAAATCTTGAAGATTGACATGCCAAAAGTCGGAATAGTCGGCGTGCGTGCATGAGAGGATGTATGAATGTAGAAAAAGCAATGTCTGCATGCAAAGTGATATGCCATTCTATACTCTCTGACTAGCACTACGGGGAAACGGCGTGATGGTTTGTATGTTGAAAACATTATTCCTGAAAAAGGAAAATTACTACTACCATCACCCTATTTCCCCGCAGGAGTAGGCAGAGAGGAAGGGCCACCACACACGTCAATCCTGACATACATTCGTCGCTGCTTTCACATTCATGCGTCTTGTCATATATACCTTTCAGTTATGTTCGTTTTTGACATGACCAGACATCAGATTTAGGTTTATCTGATCACGCCACGTCTTCCTTGGAAAACGAGTGAAGATGAGTCTGTTTGGCGCATGTCCTAGCGTGCTTAAGGTCCCGGGTCCGATTCCTGGCAAGGACGACATGAACATTTTTTTTTTTTTTTAAATCAGCGAATGATTTTTGTAGTTCTTGGACTGAATGCCATGGCGCCTGAAGCGTAACACTGATCACGTTACCTTAATGCAACATATAATCGAGATAAGCTGCATTTGGAATTTAGCAAACAAACATGTGTTTGCACCTGTGCGACAGAGACTACCCAAAATCTACGAAACCTACCCTTCTGATATTTTTATCTGTTATGTTCTTAGGGTATATATACTCTAAGGTTATGTTATCCATAGTGTTGAAGTGCTTTATCTGTTTAGTTTTTTATTTGTTTACTTTTTAACAAGAACACTTTACAAATTTACTATTATGCTCAATGTTTGTTTTTGTAAATTTATTGATAATTTTGTGTTGCCAGAATTTCACTCGTCCATGCGCTTAGTAGCTGCAAGACTTGTTGTAATCTTACTTCTATTTTTATA
Organism: Micrasema longulum; assembly: GCF_059751315.1. Classification (NCBI taxonomy): domain Eukaryota; kingdom Metazoa; phylum Arthropoda; class Insecta; order Trichoptera; family Brachycentridae; genus Micrasema; species Micrasema longulum. The sequence goes on from NW_028278445.1 coordinate 10,696, forward strand.
AATTTGTTTTTTATTTAATTTTTTAAATATCACTAAATGTCTAAACTCTATTGTCAAATAAAAAATGTAAATAGGGGCTAGATTTCTTATTGTCTATGCGCTCTGTAGCTGCAAGACGTGCTGTAATCTAGCTCCTGTATATCATAATTGGAGACGAGGAACAAGAATTCCAACCGTCCATGCGCTCTGTAGCTGCAAGACGTGGTGAGATATTTATTTATTGGACAGCGCCCTTGAGGTGATTTTCACAAAAACGGCGCTATATAAACTATCCAAATATATATATATATATATTAGTCTACCAATGCTGTGGCTTACGCGTCATCAGGTGCGGATAAGGGTTGTGATGATGAAATGAAATGAAAACCGCAAATGTTGCGCAATATTTTTTGCATACGCACGAGGTGTGATGTGACGAGCTATCACGTGGCATTTACGCTCCACGATAAGACATTATTTAATCCTTTCACTGCGGGTCCCGAGCATAGCCGATACGCGGCGCCGTGCCGCAACTGCGGATCCCGAACATAGCCGTTTTCAATATTATCTTCCTTGTAGTGGCCTCTATATACACTTATTTCAAACTTTTTTTACGTCATTCGATAAATCCATCTTTTCTCTACACACGGGATTTTTTTAGGAGACATGGTATTATTATAAACATTCATTCTAATCAGTTTTCGGGACCACAGTCTAAAATTTCTACAGTACGCACTTGACGTGTCGCCGCGTATACTCTGTTTCAATAATAATGTACGTACCTATTTGCCTACACGATTAACACTTGGGATAAAGTAAACATCGGTTCCCTTTCAACCAACTTAATTACCCGGACTGGTGATTTGCGTTATTGTTATTGAATTTTTTATTATTTCTGTTACATAAACATTCAAACGGATATTCGGATTTCATCTTTGATATGGTTATATGAATCTCTTGTTATTATATTTTGCTGGACTGAATATTGTGTTACGTACTAATTTTTAGTGGTTTTATTATAACATCCTTGACTTTTTTATTGTGGAGTTATTATTTGAAGTTAGTTTATAATGGCTCATTCTGGAGATAAAAATTTGTTAGGGAGAGATGATGAAATAATGAACTTTATAATGAACAGTGATTCAGAATAAGGCCATAGCGATGATTCTGATTTAGATTTATCTTCTGAAGACGAATCTGTTATTTTTGAATTTGAAGTACCTACAGTTTTATCTCTTCATCCATCGACAAGCACATCAGAAAACATAACTCAGACATCATCACATACACCTCCTGCGGTGGGGGTCCAGGCGGTCCCCATTTTCCCGAGGTTCACGAATTCAGCACTGCAGATTCTGGTGTTAAAGTTCCATTTAACGAAGATTGCAGTGAACCTGACATATTTTTGCATTTTTTATCGAACGATTTGATGGAGAAAATAGCAACACAAAATAATATATATTATGACGATGTTATGAAAACTGCTAATATCAGACCTCATTCCAGAATTCTTAAATGGAAGAATGTTACAACTGACAAGATGTATTTATTTTTTGGTTTAAAAATATAGATGGTACGAAGTAGAAAACTTTATTCGAGTGAATATTGGTCAACCCATGCTGGCCTAGTTACTCCAATATTTTCTCAAGTAATGCCACGGGACACATATTTTTTAATAAGTAGCATGTTACATTTTTGTAACAATGCAGAAGCAAATAAAGAAGACAAACTTTATAAAATAAGACCAGTCATAAAGCACGTTAAAAATAAATTCAAATCCACGTTGGAGCCTTTTCAAAATTTGTGTTTTGACGAAAGTCTCGTGTTATTTAAAGGTAGACTAAGTTTTAAACAATACATTCCGTCAAAAAAAAACCGTTTTGGTGTTAAATTTTTTGTATTTTGCGATGTTGAAACTGACTATATTTTAGATTTTATTACATATATTGGTGAAAATATAGAGATTTACGATAAATTTAATGTTGGAAAATCGGGATCAGTGGTTACCACTTTCATGACCGACTTTTTTAATAAAGGGCACTCCGTTTGGATGGACAATTGGTACACGAGTCCATTATTGCTCCAAGTATTGCATGGCAATGGAACGAACGCGTGTGGTACTGTACGGAAGAATAGGAGGTGGCTTCCTACTTTTGAGAAGCTAAAAAAAGGTGAAGTGTTATCCCCATGCACTCTGACACCACGATGGCCCTCAAATGGCAAGACAAGAGGGAAGTCCACATGCTCTCTACAATGCACGACGATTCAATAGGCGCATCGGGAAAATTGGATTGGAAGACAAAACAACCAATTATAAAGCCCAAAGTTGTTTTAGACTTTATAGTCTTCGTCTTTATAGTTATCGTCAACATGGGACCTGTAGATAGAACAGACATGTTGCTGAGTTCTGTTGGATGTTTAAGAAAGACCACAAAGAGGTATAAAGAATAGTGTTTCATTTTATTGACATGATATTATTAAATTCTCACGCCGCATATTTGACAGTTACCGGAAAAAAACCTTCATTAGCAGATTTTCAATTAGGAACAGCAATGCAAATCATCGGATCATCCATTAAGACTGACCGGTAGACATTTCCCAAAACCAATTCCTGAGACACCAGCAAAAAAAAAACCATAAAGATGTTGTCATGTTTGTTCACAATCCCAAAGACGTCCAAAAAAAATCCGCAAAGAAACTAGGTTGATGTGCGTGGATTGCAACGTTCCATTATGTGTTGCACCATATTTTGAGGAATATCATACGATGTCAAGATACTAAAATTTATACTGGTCCTAATAATAATAAAATATGTTAAGTGGTAAAAACTTTTTGAAGAATTTTTTGAACCTTTTCTTTTTCTAAAATTTTTTATTTTTTTGCAAGTGTCACACAAAAAAAATGAAACAGACTATACATTATTTTGATGTGTATGGGGGACCTTAAAACTTTGAGTTTTTTTTTTTTTTTAATAATGTTCAGTGATTTTGTGATAATAATAGTGACTTAAAATGTGTAATGTATCATGATCCACAACATATAAAAAAATCGAGCGTTTTAAATAAAGGTAAGAATTTATTTTGTTAAAAATATTAATTCTGAAATAAACCCCGCACAGGCGTTACAGCCGCGCTCCCCAAATTCAGCAGCGAAAGAGTTAATTCCTAGAAAGTATAGTAAACAACCGCAGTGTGGGTTTTTATCGTGGAATACTCTAGAAATCGACAATCTCCGATATTGATTATCAATAAAAAAAACGCACATAGTGTGACAACAATTAGATAATTATGATGAATGTTATCGGGTATTTTATAGAATAAAAATTCTCCACGAAATAGAGATAATTTGAACACACTATCTACATACAAATTAACGTGGAATTATGACCGACATTTTTACGTAAATAGGAATTGTTGTCTTATTACGAAACCAACGCAAAATCAATAAGAAGTTTTTTTAAAGATAAGAAGTTATAATAAAATAATAAATATACTACCTCTTTCAATGATTACTTTTCGAAACATTTAGTAAATGTATCAAAGCAGAAAAAATTTTTTTTTTGCTCTTTTCTATTTAGGCGCGTTCTCATGACTGATTGCATAATGTTTGTATGCGTTATATCTCAAATATTCGCCAATTTGACCACACAAATTCGCCTGTTTATCTGAGAGAGCCCTTCCAACCCCTCGATCACAGCATGAGCTATATCTTCGTTCTAGTAACGAGAGAACCCTTTCAATACTTATTCACCGCTCTTTTTTGCCTCCTCTTTGACAGTAACAGCCGCTCGATTGTGAAATAATCTACCCATTAATTCTTTATTCACATTCAAATCACGATTGAAGTGTCACTTCCAGAATATTTGAATTTTTCCTTTCACCTCCCTCTTTCCTCCCCTTTTTACCCCCTCCTCTCTTCATAGTATAGTGTACATATTTAGTCGATGTCATTTTTTTTTAAATATATATATTTAATTTTCAATATATTGTTATGTAATTAAATTTTTACAATATATTTACAATATGTTCAAATACCACTGATTTTCTCAAATTGAACGGTTTGGGCAGGTAGAAAGAAATTGCCTTAAGTTAATAATTACGTGATATTCTTAATGGACGTCTTGATAGTCCTGTTCTGGTTTCTGAGTTGGCCCTTAATATACCTGGCTACCGCACTCGTCACACGAATCTATCTCTTTTCTATGTACCTACAGTTCGCACCAACTATGCACAGAACTCTGAACTCCTCTGATTCGCTTGACGCGTAATTATAATGTATTTTTCAATAACATAGACATATTTAACTGCAGTAAACTCACTTTTAAAACCAAAATTAAAAAACTATTATCTGAAAAAAATAATGTTTCTTTATAAAAAAAATATTTGTACATTATAAATGTAAGTTGTTTCTATTCACTCATATCAAACACACATTCACCCTGTCCATAAACCTATCCTTACGCCCATATACAATCACACACATATTCACATACCTACCAAAAACACACTCCACTTTTTTTACACACGCATCCTCACACAAAAAAACTCGCACACATGCACTTCTATGATTTAATATCTAACTGAACTGGATTTTTATGATTGTGTTTATGTGGAAAACTGATTTGGCTTTATTTTATGTTTTTTTTTATAATGTTGTGTGTATATTTTTGTATTGCTGTTGTTTTTCTGAATAAACAAAATAAAATAAAAAATGCCCGCCCTTATGCGTATGTATGTAAACTGTATATGTATATTAAGTGTTTAAATAAAAAAAAGACAGGACCGCGACCACTTGTGGCCGCCCTTCTCCAGCTCTCTCTTACGCTCCAAACATCGGCCGCTGTTCTGACCTGATCGCTCCACCGTGTAGAGGATCTTCTTCTTTTCCCCTCCGCGCCACCGACCATAATCAGTCACTCCAGGCTATCTTCATTGCCGCGCGCAACGTGTCCAAACAACGAGGAACTTCAGCCCAACGGGAAATTGGATACAAAAAATGTTTTCATACGCGCTATAAAAATTAGACCATTAAACGGCAGTTTCTTGAAAATGTACGAAAAATATATTTTAATAAAAACAAACTACTCAGAACGACGTCACTAGTTCATACGAGTCAACCGATATAAGAGAGTTATGGAAGATTTCCGGTTTACTTACCGTCAAGGGACCAATCGGCAGAACTGACCGAAAGAAGTGGAAGAAAACTTGAGACGTCTCACGCGGAGTTTTTTCAGAAAAACAAAACTTTAAAAAATCATAGCGCTGATAATACGATACACGAAATGTTTATTTGGCTAAGTTTAATAGTCTATTGACAAATAAAATAAAAACACTGAACTTCATCCTCGGATAATACGTTTTAGACAAATTAAGCCGTCAAGGTTCAACTCCCGACGGATGGGCTCTTTGGTTCGCCTGGCTGTCTACAAGATTCGGGCATGCATTTCCAGCACCACACTTTTGCTCGAACAGATGCTTTGATGCTTTTTTTAAGCGAACCCATTTCATTAGCCCAAAAAATACAGACAATGTTGTAAATAAAGTTAAAAAGTTGTAGATAGATACTACAACTAAAATACTTTTCTATTTCGTTTTTTTTAATGAGAAAATTATTAGTTTCCGTTAATTTTTATGATTTCGAAACATATCAATTTTTTAATTTATTTTAAGGTACACAGTTAGTTATTTGTCAAAAATAAAATGTTCCCAAAAAAAAACTAAAAGCTACATTTAATATCTAACATTAAAACTGCAAACTTTACATCGCTGAAACCATCATACATTGGGATTATTCTGGTAGGTAGCCGTCTGATTTTTCCACCTGAACTTCGATGCAAGGCTCACTCTGTAAATATTTCTAACCGAATTAAAGATATTCCTAATATCACCCATCCTCGCGTCTATCTGCTTCGATATTAAAAGGCAGCTATGGGGGCGATAGATAGGCTTGCCGATATTTAAGCCACAATTTGGCAGTGTCATGTTCCAATTACAGAATCTGGTATTCCCGGTAGCGTTGTATTGCACATAATACTTATTCAGGGATGCGGGAATACGATTATGCAACACTGGCACTGTAAACTTATGGACGTCATACAAACGATAATCGTATTAATTATATTCCGAACTGATAATCCGCTTGGTCACCGCCGCAAACTCAAATTTATATTTCTGGTTTCCATAATATGATGATTAGGAATCATACAAAAAGCACACTATTTTCCTGCTCGGATTTTGGAAAAATTCCTCTATTTTATTAATTTATTTAACACTTTAAAAATATACGCTAAAACAATACTCACTTATAGATTCAAAAACTACTCTTACTCAAATGAAAGACATTACCCCCACAATACATCACATACAAATAATATAATCACTAGATCCTCTACACATAGACAACTTAAAAAAATACAAACTAATACCACTTTCGGACAAAGGGATTTTGAGTATTATTCAATTAAAATCTATAACCTACTTCCACTATCTATTAAAGCAATTAGTAATGAAAAAATGTTTAAAAAGGCTATAAAAAAGTGGATAGTGGAGCTAGGTAGAAGTAAAATGGATTGTCTCATTCGCCCATACCAAAACTGAATTGACTGCTCCACAACTTTATAGCTTATGTTAGGTTTTTGTTATTTTCATTGTGTGTTTTGTAATATAAATAATATAGATGTACATAAATATCTTGTTTTTAAAACTGTCTGAATATTTGTTAATTATGTTTGTTTTTTAAGTTAGTCTCTTTGTTTATTCTCAAATGTAATTAAAAAAACTAAATTGTTAAGTGTCCTCGGCACGGGAAACCCCAGTGAGGTCACATTAATTTTATTATTAATTATAGTTTGTAAGCGAAAAATATGAATAAATAAATAAACATACAATTTATATACATACTAGCGGACCCGACAGACGCTGTCCTGCCCGAATGTTGGCTTACCCGCTATTAGCTTGTAAAAAGACTTTTCATTGATAAGTAGGTACCTAGTACCTAGGTACTTGTTTGTGATTGAATTCCGAAAATAAAAATTGATAATATTCAATATTGAAATTAAGTAGGTACCAGGTACTTGTTTATGGTTAAATTCCAAAACTTAAAATAAATATTTTTTCAAATATGACATTCTTTTTGCAAACGTCAAACTCCGGTCTTCTTACCAACGGAGAGGTGTACTTATGAAGGAAAACGATTTACAAAAATGTGTTGAATTTAATCTTATTTTAGTATTACCAAAAATCCAGTAAAAATAAATAAATGGGTAGAAATTATAAGGAATTTAAGGAAAGGATCTGATTAAGATCCACAAAAACAAATGCTATTTGTAAGTAAACATTCAAAAACAAACTTTTTTAATACACAAAAAAACAACTTTTTTTTTTGTAAATGCATTCTCCTCTAATTCAACCCTGGTAGATCGATGAATAAAACATTTATGCTCCTTACTTATTTTTTACATATTAGATTGAAGATTTTAATATCTACGAACACACGCAGCGCAAAGATCTAAATAAAATAAACGCAAAAAAAACAAATAAATATGAATCACAATTATGACCCCAAGGCACACACGATGGTGCAAAGGACATTAAGTTAAAACACGGCCATAAAAATGAGTTATTTACAAATCGATGAATTTTTTTCATGTTTGGGTGAATTATAAGAACGCAAACATTTCTTTAAAAAAGGATTATTTTACTGCCACTGGACTGTATACTAAAAATAACGTATATAGCAAGCAACAAACGATACGAGATCCTATGGGTTGTTAGGGGCGTATGAGAATAGGAAGCGTCGACTGGAAGAAATTCCAATCAGGTGAAAGTAAAAATCCGGAATATATTTTACAGCGCAATTTTATTATAGGTATAATAAATCATTCATCTCTCCCGAAGCTCATAAACGTGTTTGTATTATGCATAAGTGATTAATGAAAGGCTGAGTTGCATTGTTCGGCCAGGCCATTTGTGGATAAGTTTCGCCATAGCCATTGCCGGTAAATATAGCGAACGGATCGCGGAGCGGAGGCGCGCAATAAATCTGCTAAAGCGAACAAATGGCGTAATTCAAATTGCAAGTTCCGAGAAATGCCCGATCGACAATGGGAGGCCATTAGAGTTATCCACGGCAACTTCACTGTGTACTGTGTTCATTCCATTTTTTATTTCCCTTGTTGCACTATTGCATATCGGCGGTCCGTGGTTAGGGCATTAGCAGTTTCTTCTTGATAGTCGCATAACTCCAAAATCCGACAAATCCAGATACATTAAATTTTAGGGATTACAGTACCCAATTAAATATAAGTTGGGCAAATAAATTGAAACTTAATTAATATAATTTTTGATTTGCAGGGTTTTGGGGACGATGATATATTTTGTAGTAATTATGTCCATATTATCAAGCGTTTAGTTGAATACGGGGACGGCTGGATTTTATTCAGAATTGTCATATCATTTATTTTTGAAACCATAATGGTACACTGGAACTCCGATAGATCGATATGTATCTTTTTTGGGTGATCTCGTGTAAGTTCGATCTTTCCTTCCAACCAAAGATTTTTCATAAACCTAGAAATAACAGTGTACGAATAATAAAAGAGTCAATAGTAATACACAAACACCCAAATAACGTAAACAAAGATGACGGGCTGAAAAAAATGACACAGAATCTGCCTGCTGCCGACTGCGACACGGTACAAATTACTAGTTATTAAACACTTATACTCATATTTTTCTACAAAACACACAGTTTACCCCGAAGATGGCTCCCGCTGGTAGCCGAAACGTCGGAACGAGTCAATTCACACGGATCACCTAAAAAAGATACACATTGATAACGGTGACCGTGAAAACCTAAGCAAATATATGCTATCATTTCTCAAAAGTCATGGTTGGTTTTTAGCACCATTCTAGAATATAGGTCAGAAAGGGCTTGAGAGTTTTTTTAGAATTTGTAATTGTATCGGCGATTCTGAAGTCTGTATTTTAGATTTTTTTGTTTTTTTTTTATTTGATCAATCAATTTGAGAACAGTTATTGGTTACTGTTATTGATTTTGTGTAATGTGTTAATAATATAAATTGGCAAGCGGTTTGTTCTCCCTTTAAACAGATTTTTTTTAAGTAGGGTCTGTAAATAAGTAGGTATTTATTAAGAGATCTTTAAGGCTGCGTATCTCTATTGTTTGTTCGGCAAGATTATCAGGGTTAAGGGCATAGTATTTCAGTTTAGATGGCACCCCACGGATCGGACGGTACGGGTCGGGTTGTGATTATGTAGTAAAGGAGAATCAGATGTCTAATGTGAGTAAAGAACGCAAATATTTATTCTCTAAATAATATAATAATGACGAGCCAATCGTTAATATACAATACGTTTTTATTTGAAAATTGGATTTATAGGACTTAAGAATTGATACGACACTTTTACTCGCACCAACGGACCTGCAACTCTCGACAATCCGATAAAGATTCAAATACGCTTCGTGGAAATAGAATTACATCTCAATAATATGTCTATTTATTATTATTGAAATCATTGTCTTTAAAAATATAAAACCAATTACAATTTTCAAATTTTATATTAATGATGGATATAGGAGAGCGAAAAAAAATATAAAAGGGAGAAAGCATAGTAAAATATCAAATACTCAATATTAAAAATAAAATAAAAAAAAGGAAATCCCTACTCTCCTCTTCTCTCCTGTTTCTATGTCAGGTTATTTTTATTGGAAAAGTATTTGGTAGAAAAAATAGGTGTAATTCCATGCAAAATATTAATAATAACTATTTTTTTTGCACCACAACGGGCCAGGAGATCCAATCAGGAACTTCAGCCCTACGGGAAATTGGATACAATAATTTTTTTCTTGCTCGCGGTAAAAATTGGAGAGTTAAATTATACTGCAAAGTTGCCTGAAGATGTACGAAAAAAATATTTAAAAACATTTTGATATTTTTTTAAAAATAGAATGACGTAACTGGTTCACATTAATCAACCAATGATGAGAAAGTTATGGAAGATTTCCGGTTTGCTTGCTGTGAATGGACCAATAGGCAGAACTGATCGATAATAAGCGGAAGAAAACCTCGGACGTCACGCGCGGAGTTGTTTCAGAAATAAAAAACTTTAAAAAATCGTAGCGCTGATAATACGATATATAAAAATGGGAAATAAAATATTTGGCTTAGTTTAATAGTATATTAACAAATAAAAAAAACACAGAACTTCCTCATTACAGTCCAGAACATCCAGGCTTGAGGAATTCACAATTTTTGTGTTCTCACCGGGATACGCACCCGGAACCTTCCGCGCGTAAGTCTAACTGGCTTAGCTATCAGTTTACCAAGTAAGGAAGAAGTTCGGTTAAAAACTCATTTGAGAAAAATATTATGTGTAAGCAGCTGTATCCATTCGGAATGCTAATAATTCTTGGTTTTGACTTACTTTATGTAAAGTAAAGAAAATAACACAGATAAACTTATTTATTTATTCATTCAAAATTACAAAATTAAATATTTATGAACTTATTAAGGCTTTTTAGGCTGTGTCCGTTTCAAGCCACAATAAATAACAATAACAATACATATTAAAATTAATTAGATCAAGTTATAATGACATAGAATAACAATCTAGATAAAAAGGTAAATGTAATAAATAATCAAATTCCAAAGAATACAATGCAAAAAAGATAATCAGAAATAATTTAAAAATATAAATTATACAAATTAAGAATCACACATAATCAAATATACAAAATAGTGGTATCATTAAAATCAACAAAATAATAGTAAAGTATAGTAGTATTAAAAAAAACAAAATAAGAGTATCATTTAAATCAACAGAAAAAGAATATATATATATATATATATATAAATGCATAATTGAAATGATAATTGAGATATGTTTTCTAGAAACTCACTCAATACTATGGTAAGAAATATAAAAAATAGGAGCAATAAATCATATGCCAAATAATAGTACGTACTAAATTAAATTGTACAAAAATACATAATGAAAAGAACATAAAAAAACAGAAAATTCATCTTGATAAGCAAAAAAAACGAAAACATTTAGAATATGATTTCTTTTCCGATCGATCCCAAAAGTATCAGGATGTTGGTTAATACATAATAAAACTTCGTATTAACTGTACGTACTCAAAAACGTAGTTATATTTTTTAACATCATAAACTCAGTGCTTCAAATATAAATGTACTAATTTACTTGTACTATTATAAAGCTTTAGATAAGATTAAACAAAAATCGTGATGTTCCACTGTCTTCTTATTAGTTGGGTTATTCAATGCGGAATCCAGCAAGTCTAACACCAATTCAATAAATTAAATTAGGTAGTTTGCATTAATAAAAACCGCTTTTCAAAATAACTTACATAATATAGTAATAATGCTTCAGCTTAAGGAAATTTTTTACTAAAATTTGGTTATCATTCATTTTTCAGAAACATCGGCTTAGTCATTGAAATGCATATTCATTTAAATATTTATGTATGTATTGAGATAGGTGGAGCATCATCATCATTTTTATATATATATATATATAAATATAAAAGGCAATGTTAGTATGTGTGTCCTCGATGGACTGAATAACCACTGGACCGATTTACGTTTTCAGCGAAATGTAGACCTTTGCCACGAGCATATTTATATTTAATATTGTCAATTTATTGGTAGAAAAAAAGTTGGTAGCTTAAATGTTTTTTCATCATTCTCCGGGGCTGCATTAGCTGAGAATGCATATACAAAAAAATGAAAGGATCTAATTTTTTTGTGTATAAAAAAAGTTTATTTTTGAGTGTTTATTGACAAATTTAGTTTTTCATCGATACCAGTGAGATTATTTCCTTAAATTCCTTATAATTTCTACCCATTTTGAAAATAGCATTCCTAAAAAAATGCACCCCTGTTGGTGAGAAGAGCAGAGTTTGACATTTGCAAACAAAATTCTATATTTGAAAATGAATTATTTAATGTTTTGGAATTCAAACATAAACAAGTACTTAGGTACCTACTACTTAGGAAATACGCTGCATTTGGTTATCAATGCAGTGCCATTTGCACCACTGGGATCGGAAAGGGAATAATGATCGTGATGAAAACTTTGATAATTCATTTTCTAATTCTCTACTATGACCGCCATCGCGCCATTTTCCCGTAGGGGTAGGCAGATAGGATGGACCGCCACATACGTCTACTCTGACACGTCCCTAGCATCTTTCAGTTTGTCAGATCCACATGTCCACATCTTGTCATACGTGGCCTTCGATTGTGTCTGCTTTTGACATGACCAGACTTGAGATTTCGGTTAGTCAGATCGTGCCTCGTCTTTCTTGGTCGTGTTGCAAGTTATGATGTTTTACCATTCTTTCGTTTTCTAATTTGATTATAATTATAGAAGCAGGGCGTCAATTTCCCGTATCCCGAGACAATATTCAGGCAGAGGAAAGCACATTCTGGTGTTATTATCTATGCATATATAGGTTCATAATGTACTTTCAGCGCCTTGAGTTTTATCTCTGAATATGGGCAATTATCTCTGAAAGTAATGTTGAGCACAAATTAACGTATTTTTACGAAACACGTTATTGAATTTCAATGAACTGCAGCTAATTGATAGTCGGAATGTAATTACGTTAAATGCATTTGAACGGTTTCCACGCATTTTGCGCTCGTCAACTACATGGCAATAGCCGTCCGGGGAATCTAATGTGTATTTTTCTCGGTAAGTGGGAAAATTACAGGGTAAATAGTATGGAATTAGCTTAGTGTGAGGGAGTTCAGTGAACTAGCCAGTAAAATGGCAGGTATTTACGAACAGGTGCGAAAAGGTTTCTGGAGAGAAAGGAATTTGATATACAAGCATTTTACCTGCCCAAATTGGGAAGCTACACACCTTTGAAGTCCGAGGAGAACCATATTTATATACTTTATTAATTTACTTATACATACATTTCATATAAGACAAAGTGGCACAAAAACATTCTGACAAATTTTACTCGTACTAGGAACTAGGAGTAGGCACAATATATGAAGGGTTCGGCGAGCCAGAAATATGAGTATACCCAATGTTGCAATCGGTTCATGGGCAAATGCCTGTTCTTAGAAACGGATTTGTTTCGGCAAATATGTTTATCGAATATGTTTCCCATAAATTAATAACAAATAAACACACGTTTTCAGGTTATATAGGTCCGTGATATAGAAATGATTTCTGGAATACAACTGTACGTGTTTCTTGCTGTACTCCTGGTTGAGCGCGCATGACAATCACCAGGGGTGGTATTCTGAACGCAAAAGCGCGCGTAGAAAACTATTTTTTGACGCGTATTTTCGTAGAAAATACACGCTAACAGAGCGATCTCTTCGCGCGCAATTCCGTTCAGAATACCAGCCCCGAGTGCTTTAATTTTTGTGAAGTTCGAGTGTGACTTTTTCAATGAAGATTTGTCTCCAGTCAAGGACTTGAAAAGTTCTTGACTCGGGTGATTGTACGGCTTTCGCAATATATTTGTGTACTTCACGTTATTACATTAAATCGTTGGTTTCCTACAATCATGCTATTGCACTTCCTTGAAAAAAAAATTTTTTTTCTTGCCTCCTTCTTTAAAAAAAATAAACACTTTTTTAAAAATACTAAGAATTTTTTTAGTGAATGTGTATGCATACAAAAGTAAAAACAAAACATTTATTTACTGAATATTTGCTGTTATGGGACGATATGAAGTTTTATTTATTTGTAGAGATTATAATATATTTTTTATTTATTATTATTTTTTTAGCGCCTCCTCTGGCAATAGTCCGCGCCTTACAGGTTCGAAACTGCCGCAACAATAATAATAATTAAATTTAATGTAAAAACTGTTGTTTTTTTCGCAAATAAATAAATAATATTATATTATATTGTTGTGATGATTGTTTTGCCTTTTTGCCTTATGGGGGCATTTTCGAACCGATGACTCTGTTAAATAAATTAATATGAGTGAAATAATAAAATGCAACATAATTCAACGCGAGTCCCATAAAAAAACACCATCGATAAATATTACACGAATGAATGAAACATGTAAATCATGTCCTTTTAGAAAGTCCTCCGAAAATACAATCATCTACAATCTGACACGGAGCGGGGGATTCCCGGAATAAGACAATCCTGGCCGGACGGAGCGGAGAGCAACAACGGCCAACGACCAACAACCAACGACCAACTCTGCCAACGCGCAACGGCAGACGTACGAAGCGATCATTCCACACTCTGGTTCCGAGAACAAATAATCCGAACGAGAAAGGCAATTTCTCTTTTTTATCAGTACTGACTAGTTTTCTCTGTCGCCGGTATTATTACCGCTTGAAATGCGAAAGTGACTGAATACTCGTATACGTATAAGCGATGTAATCTCAGAGTGATAACACGCTTTAGCTACAGAGATGCCATTTTGGTCTATTGTATAGAACAATAGTTGCAAATTTTTGGTTTAACAACAAACATGTAACAGACGGTTTCGTCGATGTGCTTGCGATTCTTAACCTAAATACCGACGGCCCATTGTTTTGCTGTAAACTATGGGTAACTTCGTGATTGATAATCCTAGAATGATTTTATTCGGTATGGGCGGCTTTAGCCTTTATAGCGGTTGCGCGTTATTATTCTGAGGATGTTATTTATTTATATATTTTATCATACATACACAATTATTTTTTCTCTTTGCCCAGCTAACAAGGGTACATACTCCGTTCCAAGCTAGGCAATTACATTTTAATACATTATAATTATTTACAAGTTAATATAAAGAACAGATAATAAAATACAAACAAAATATAAAACAAATATAAACTTACTCGTATACACATTACACACATATATACATACATACACACATACATATACCCATGTGCATACATACACATACATACATACGATGTAAACCACTATTGTACAATATGGTGTTTAGATTGTCCTGGGCCCCGATTACAATGGGAAGTTAACAGAGTTATCTTCGACTGTCTATAAAAAAAAACCGATATATGTGTACGAAAATAAGTATATTTGAATGAACATTTAAAGTATCTTTATCGGTAACCTACAATTGAACATGTTTAGAAGAAAAAAATGTACGCATATTCTGCTTTTCATACGGAAAACTTAATTTTACTTTGTAGATAAAATTTAAGATAAATGTTAACTTCCCATTGTAATAGGGGCCCAGATATTTAAAAACGTAACGTAGCCATATCGACAGTCATGCCAGTTTCGTCAAAAAGTGAAGTTAAAAAAAGTTTACAGTTAAATGATAATTTACGCGTTTTTGTCAAAATTTATGAAATCAATAAGACAAAACAATTAATTCATCCATTTTTTTACTTTAAATTTTTATTAACTGAAATTTTTGTAAAGCAACTTGCCCCAAATGTTTTTTTAGTTTCAGGTAAAAAATCGTGACCAAGATAATCGAGTGCGGATTTGCCTGCAATGTGGTGTTCGATTCCAGCCAAGATCGATGTGCAATGTAATGTGGTCTATCACTGCAACAGGGTGGCGTTAAGAGATCCAGGGCCCCTAGGAGTCGGCCAACGTTTATTATACATTGACTGATTTGGTGTTTATTTTGTAGAACTCCATAAACAAAAATTTCGTGACAGTTATTTTGACTTGTTGGGCCATTTTAAAACGAATGTGTGAAACAATTGTCACGAAATTTTTAGTTTTTATATTTGTAAAAATAAAATAAAGTGTTCAGTAGACTCAAATCAGTGTTTGATATCTTATATTATAAGTTTTATTATACATATTTACGTAGGTACTTTGACATAATAAAATAGACAAGCAGACGTAGAAACGCGTCTGCGTCTTTAAAAACTTAATGTTTACACCCTATGTTTTTTTATCGTTCTGGGTGGATTCTGGATGCGGTTGGAAAACGGTCTTTCAGACAATGCAATGCCATTTGGACAATTATATGCGGATTAAGGAATTATGATGCAAATGAGGAAGTTCAGCCCTGTGGGAAATTTGATAAAAATGTATTCTTGCACGCGGTAAAAAATAGAGCATTAAATTGTGCAGCGAGTTTTTTTTGATAATGTACGAAAAAAATATTTGGAAATGTTTTAATAAAAACTAATTACTTTGAACGCCATCACTAGTTCATATGAATCAACCAATAATAAGAGAGCTGTGACAGGTTTTCGGTTTACAGAAAGTCTACTGACGAATTAGCAGAACTCATCGAGAAGAAGGGAAAGAGAACTTGAGACGTCACACACGAAGTAATTTCAAAAACGAAAAACTTTAAAAAGCATAGCGCTGAAAATACGATATATAAAATTTAAAAAAAAAATATTTATGGCTTAGTTTAATAGTATGTTAACAGATTTAAAAAAACACTGAACTCCCACATTGTAATATTTTTTGAGATTTTATACACAAAGATATTTTATTTTTAGAATGGCATTAGGTACTTTTATCGTTAGAAATTAAGTAAAGATCTGAATTAACACTTCCTTGGGAAAGAAGCTTAAGAAATGGGTGCAATGCATGTATTTATTGAAGTGTAAACATACAAGTAAATAAAACAAGTAAAAATAGTTTCCCTAATTATTTGTCGACAAATACAACTGAAATTATCATTAGTTATTTACTCCGCGCAAATAGCAATGGCTCTGATTACGTAGAAATGATTTAATTTGATACGTGAATTATCGCGTAAGACGGGGTCTAACAACAGGTGTACTTTACCGTAGAAAAATGAAGTTGTGTTATTAAGAAAGCTTGTGTGTTCATTGCTTCACGTAATATTATACCCGATTATTACGGACTTGGATAAGTCGTAAACTTGCTATAAAGATAATGCTTCCGAGAAATTTATTTTAGAACGCAACCGTAACTAAAATATAAAATGTATTGTCGTAAATACAAGGCTTTATAGAAAAGTAAAGAACCTGAAAAAAGAGAATGAGGAACTGCTGTTTTTATTTATTTTTTAAAATGTTGTTTTTTTTTTATTTCATACGAAACCTGCCCTAAATACATAATAAACAAATTTTACTTTTAACATTTATCCTATGAGTAACACTACAAATACAAATACTTTTTTTACCTATTTGGCCTGATCTACTTATCAATCCGAACGCAACCCACCTCCATTATCCTCTTCTTGATAGCAATTTTATTTTACTCTTAATTGTACAAATGTTCATACGAGTACATGCAATTTGTTTATTGGATGGAAGGTAAGGTGATCAGTTATACGTTTCAGGTATGTCATTTTCTTACCGCAGATTATTTTATGGCCTGCCACACACTCGACGAGTGGCATGAGAAGTAGCGAGGAAAGGATGCAGAGACGTTGTGTGGCAACACTACTCGTCATGCCGCACGTCACGCTCCTCGTCGTGCCCACCGCTCCCTATTTTGTCGGTTTTTGAGCGCGAGTCAAAGGACCGGCAATATGAGCGCGAGTGGTTGGCCACATAATCGCGCGGTCGCAGTACGCATCGAGCGTTCACACGAGACACACACGTAATTTTTGAATGACGTATATTTCTTTGTATGACATTGATTTAATTAGCTATACTAAAAATGCATGGCGCGCACGCTGTCACAGTTTCATCGTCCATTGTATAGAAAGACAAATGACAAGTGCGGAGCGTCGCGATTAATTGCGCGAGTAGAGCAGTGGGTGGGCGGAGAGAGCAACATCGGGCGAGAGGGCGGCAGCGCGAGGAGCAAAGTGAGGAGCAGCGCAAGCGTGGCGGGGCTAGTACATAGGCCACTGCATTGGTACACGATCCGCATAGTGACTTAATCATTTGTGTTATTATACATGAACGTAGGGTTATCAGTGTGATGTTTTAGGTGCCAGTCCAGGGACTATGACATATTCTAGTGTAAAAACATCCTTATAAATAAAAAAATAATGTCAACCATGTCCGGCTTCGAACCTGAGACCTTTGCGGGGTAGGCAATCGCGCTGACCATATTGAATTTATCGCCATACAATACTTGTATTTCCGGGAGTTATTCCCATAGTTCAATCTGGAAAAGATTTAAAGTTTATTGTGATATAAAATGAGAATAAATAAGTACAAATCCAATATACTCATACTCTTGTTCTAGAATTAAAAATTTCAGATATTTACGCATTCATTCTGAGAGACAGCAAAATAACAACACCATACAAAAAAAAATTCTGACAGACATTAAAAAAATATTATTTTAAATCTATCGAATTCAAGTGAATATTTTAAATTCAGGCAAATGCAAATGATTCAATTTTCCTCTAGTCTGTTCTATTATTTTTTTACTCAAAAGTGTTCGTTTCGGATTCATATATCTTTTATTCAAGTGTCAAGCCACCCCTTCCTTTGATTCCGGTGGTTCTTGTTTTTGAATCCCAATAATATAAAGCAAACCTTGTATTTTATTATCTCTGGGCTTTTTACCAGTGCAAATCTCGAAGATGTTGTGAGATGTGAGAATATTTTTTTACTCCCGTAATAAGCCTTGCTGTTGCATTAAAAACAGATTAAAGTTTATTAGTTTAATATTTTAATGCACCTACTCCTCCCTGACGATGACGACGAGTCAAGAAAGCAACATGCGCGAACACAACGAAAAACGTCCCGCGAGCGTAAAGTGATTTGAATCATAAAAAATATACAGGAAACGAAAAAAGTGATTTTTGCAAACGAAAACGGTGTTTTTCTGGACCAGTGCCAAAGGGAGGGAATCGTCCTTACACCTTTCATTTTCCAGGATTGACACTTAAAAACATAACATCAAATAGTTTACGTAAAACCAGACGTTCCCTATTTTCTTCGAACACGCGTACCCCGGGGAGGCCTCGTTTACAGTCCCGAGGTCGAAGGAATCAAGCATCCAACAATGTTGGTCGTGTTAATAACATAATTTTAAAGTAATCGATTTATAATAAAATTGTTTAAGATACGTAGGACATAATAAATTAGTAATAAGAAATATAATCCGAAGATCTTGAGGAAGATCGAGATATTCTCTTTTTGAAGGCTATTATAAAACGCTGCGTAGTTTTACATCAAAGCATCGAATTGAAGACTAACAAAAATATATAACACGCATTATAAAGACGTCGTTTTACACGATGGATATGAATGGATATTAATCTCTCGTGATACATAAATGTCTAATAAAATGGTCTAATAAAATGTCTAAAAACAATGATAATCTTGTAATAAAACGGCTTTTAGTATTTTCCTTAACAAATACTTTATACAATGGTGGTATCTACGAGTACAAAAATTTTATCAGTCGCGTGTTGAATGGCTTTCCTTGTTTAGAAGGTACTCAATAAAATTAATTTTAGGAATCGGGCATGAGTAATGCCGAGGTAGTGAAATTTCATTGAACGGGTACAGAAATAGTATTTCCACTTCGATGTTGTTTTGTGAGTTCGGGGTAAACAACAATTATTAGCCTCGATTCAGAAAAGACTGAACAGGCCAGGCCTCTGGTGGAAAGCGGCAATAGTTCGGGAGCGTTTCATAGAAATGCCATGTTTTCCGATGATTAGCCACTGGCGACTTGCGATGAGTGGAAATCGCTTTGTGTGGAACTCCCTTAAAGTATCATAGTACAGTCTATGCTAATAGCAATAATAATGCGTTCATTCATTAGGTATAGTATCTATGTGTTTTATAGCTTTGAACTTTCACCATCATCATCATTTTCCCTTTCCGCACCCAGTGGTGCAAAGGGAACTGCATTCGTAGAATAATTTATTAAAGTGTTCACAAGAATGTTAAAAGTGATTTTAACCAATAATTGTAACAATACATGGGAAGTGAGGTTACTGACTGCATAAAAAATGTTAATTTATTTATTTTCATTTTTGCACCACAACAGGCCAGGAGGCCCAATTATTACCAGGCTTAAGAAAAATCACATTAATTTTTTTGTGTTTTCACCGGGAATCGAACCCGGAACCTTCCGTGTGTGAGTCAAGCGTCTTGACCACTAAACAACGAATGTCTCGAACAAGTAGAAGAATTTCTGTATCTGGGAAGCATGTTTTCAAGAGATGGAAGAGTAGAAAAAGATGTTGAAAGGAGAGTGAATGCGGGCAACAAAATGAACGGGGCACTAAGCACAGTAATTGCCAATAAAAATATGTCAATCGAAGCTAAACTGGCAGTGCACAACGGAGTTTTAGTCCCAACACTTATGTATGGAAGTGAAACATGGAACTGGCAGAGGAAGGATGAAAGCCGAGTGAACGCGGTCGAAATGCGATCTCTTAGACGAATGTGTGGGAAATCAATGTATGACAGGGTTAAAAATGATGAAATCAGGCGGCAGTGTAAATCTGAGTCAAGTATAATTAATAAGATTAAGAAAGGGTCTCTGAGATGGTTTGGTCACAAAGAACGAATGCACGACGAAAGAATGGTAAAACAAGTATAAATGGCGAAAATGAACGGCAACGTAAGACGAGGACGACCAGGGAAGACGTGGAATGATCAGATAAACCAAAATGTTAAATCTGGTCATGTCAAAAGCAGACAGAACCGATGGGCATGTATGACAAGATGTATGAATGTGGAAGAAACTAGGAATATATGCCAGGATAGACGTGTGTGGCGGTCCATTCTCTCTGCCTACCCCTACGGGGAAATAGCGTGATTGCAGTAGTAGTACGTGGTTAGTGTTGCGTAATTATCTGATTGAATTATTTCACATACTAGGCAAAACAGAAATGGAAAATTAATCAATTGTCTTAGAAGTATAAAAAAAATTTTATTCAAAAGGAGAGAGGAGGAGGAATCAGAGTAATAATCCTCTAGAGAAGCCTTGCTCGAAGGTTTGCTTTTAGTTTGGTTTTTAGTTTAACAACAAACGTGTAATGGACGGTTTCGGTTTGCGCTCGCAATTCTCACCCGAAGTACCTACGGCCAGTTGCATTGCCGCAATATGTAGCTAACTTCGTGGTCAATAATTATATAATCGTTTTTCTCCGTATGGGCGACTCTATTACGTTATTACTCAAAGTAAAAACGCTGGGTAAAGGGGTAGGTAAGTGAAATACTTTCAGCCAGGACAAAAAATCTCTCTGAACAAACATTCAACTGTAAAAACGCTCTTTAGGCGACCCTTTCTAAAGGTCAAAGTCCGTCGTAATAAAGATTTTTTACAATATTTTCGGGTTGGTGAAAGGGTTGCGCGGGGTGTGATCGTCTAAAAACAGGGGCGAAATGAAAATGGAACAGAATTCGCGGAAAACTTCTGACTATTAATGTAGCCGAAACGAAAGCGTTTGCTCAAAATGAAATGAAAAACATTTCTGAGAAAATTTTAAAGTAAAATGAGAATGAGAATATGGAGTAACTTCCAAGCCTAAAAAATAATTACACGGATTATTTTTTTTTACGATTAAATATTCATGAGAAGATTGCAAAAGTTAATTTATTTCAAATGAAACACTTAAGAGTTTAATATATTATAACACAACTAGTTTCAGGCATTTCAGGTATAAATAAATTGAAATGTTTTTCCACTTAGTAAATGCTAAAAGAATAAATAATGCAAATGTAAATGTAACGCAAAAGTCAGTCCGCCTTTTGATATACTTGTTGGCGCGTAAACTAAATAATATTGTCAACATATTACAACAGAGATGAAAAACATTTAAGAGAAGGTAATATATAATAGTCTATCTTAATAAAATTTAAATTTAAATAATTGCTGCGTTTTCGTAAAAATAGACAAAAGTTCGCACAAAAAGTCAAATTAAACAACTCATTTCGCACATTTTGTAAAAACGGAAGTTATTTAACATTAAACTTTAAGTAACTTTTGATCCAACTGGCACTTATTTCACTAGCAGACGAATAACATGAATTTAGTTAATTTTTAGAATTCACAAAGTTGTAAAAAATACTTCAGTCGTATCATTTAATGAGCTGGTAACACGCTACGATGGTTTTTAACATAATCTTAACGATTCTGGTGGAGGTGGTAGCATTTATAATGCTAATAATATGAACACATAGGTTATTTCTTAATTACAGTGAAATTCCATCAATAAGTGTCCGTAAGAAATAATATTGGGGTGATTCTGATAAATTAATAAAGAAAAACATGGGTCTAAAGCATATCAACACATACCACTAGATATGTACGTATGTAGGTATATTAAAAACATCATTAGCTTATATGTAGCAAATATACAAAAGTGCTATAATGCAGCCTTTCATGATGCTTCAAAATGTGTCAGAGTGTAAATTTTACAATGATATTCAGTCAGGTGAGATTAGTATAGATCAAGGGTGGCCAAAGCGTCGACCGTGTATCCATTTCTAGGCGCCCGCCTGCGCCTGTCTGATCTGCGTCGAAACTAGAATCAATTTGTTCGATTTCATAAGATACAGTACATTTTTTCTTAGGTCAATATACAAAAGCGTATCAATTTTGTTTACCTTTCATATAAATTACTTCTTAATAGTTTTGTTCAATCCCCGTGACAGATTACTCAGAATTTAATCTCGAAAGCACTATTGCGCCCCTAGCGGTGATGTGCGGCGTATTTAAAAAATTTTTTGATCAACTTTCCTCCGCGTATCTAAATTTTCTACAATGAACGCAATAAAAAAAAAACATCGCTCTCGTTTGGCAGATGACCATTTGGCAGCATGTTTATAAAAGTAGCTAGGAACCCAATTATAAGCTTATTGAAAATATGCTCCAGCGCGCCTTCTGATACTACATAAATAGTCAATATTTCATCATTGTTCCTTTTCCGCACCTAATAATGCATAGGACACTGCATCGGTACACCAGTCGCACGCAGCGTATCTTAATCATTTTTGTTACATGAAGGTAAGATAATCAGTCTTATGCTTCAGGTACCAGACCAGGGACTATAAAATATTCTAGTGAGAAAACACCCTTTAAATAAATATTTCTTATCAACCATGTCGGGAAACGAACCCGAGACCTACCTGAGGTAAGCAAACACGCTGACCGTTACATCACAAT
The DNA here is from genome assembly GCF_059751315.1 of Micrasema longulum. Lineage (NCBI taxonomy): Eukaryota > Metazoa > Arthropoda > Insecta > Trichoptera > Brachycentridae > Micrasema > Micrasema longulum. The sequence goes on from NW_028278445.1 coordinate 33,699, forward strand.
GCCGACGGTAAACTTACAAATTATAAAGCTAGCAATGACCACACTGCAACTGAAAAAAACGAACATCTTTTATTTACACATTATTTTTATGTTTGTGTGATGTCATCATCAATATGGAAATATTCCATACTACGAATACCGATAAAAATATATGAAATGGATTCAGAATAATTGATAGTCTTTTCAAAATCAATATGGATATTGTGGAGAAATGTTTTCATACATAACTCTAAAAACGAAATTATAAAAAAACCTATCCCTAGAAAAACGGAACATGTTTAGTATTGATAATTGTGACGTCAAAATTCGTGACAATGTTCTAAACCAATTTAAATGGGCAGGAACAAATAAACACGAATAAATCAATCAGGCCAATGCAAAGACCGTTTTTGCGGCAATTAAAAATGAAAATTTAAAAACATATTTTATCCTAAGTACTAATAAACAGCCAAAAATGTTTTTTTTGTTTGTAAGTATTTCATGCGTATTACTTGAAAAATGTAAAAAAGTGATATTTAGCTTTTCTTGAAAAAATTTTTGAAAGAAAAATTTTAAAAGCAGTTCGCCCAAAGTGGTTAAAACTTTGGCCACCCATTGCATAGAGTAACAAAGTAACGATTCATTTGAAGGAATATTATCTACATAACATGAGATACAAAGTGATATATTTTTTTAATACAAGTTGGTTACATAAGTACATACTAAGTACGCGTTCCAGTAGATTTTATTCCGAGAAGCTGAGACGACAATTTCCGCATCGACTGACATTCAAATTGGCAATATTATGTATCCGCTTCTGCTTCGCCGTACTTCGCTTCCCAGTATGGGTGGGTTTGGTGAAAGCGAGCTAATATCTCGTTACATAGGGAATAGGGTATATCGGTATCTGGGCCGCGATTACAATCGGAAGTTAGGGACGGTATGGTTGAAGATAAATTCTACCGAGCGATCACAGCGATAAACTACCGACTCTACCTTTTAAGTTTTAGGTAGGTACATCGACATTTACCAAGGTGACGCGTACGCCACGGTACACATATCGTCATAGCAGAAGATAAATTCTCGCGAGCGATCACGAAGATACACTACCGACCCCTTTCTTCAAGTTTTGAGGTAGGTACATCGGTATGTACCGAGGACTCAAGTACCCCACGGTACGCATGAAAAGTGACAAAAAATTTGTTACACTGAGCAATTTTTGCTTTAATTACAATTTATTTTAATTTTTCGTCGTTCTGAGGTGGCTACTTTTTTTTCTTGTTGTTTCTTGCCTGTTTCAAACACGAAAGAGAAATAAATACATTTTGAAGGCAGAATTAATACTGACAAAACTGTCAGTTTTGAAAACGAGATAATGTGGCTAGATGCTGACATATTAACATATAGCAGCATCTAGGCATACGGTTTTAAAACATGGGTTTGTAAAAACATTGCCTTCATAAAAAATAAACATAATATTATAAATAAATTATTTTTATATTTTCCCCACATTTTTCCTATCTTTCTGAGAGTGTATCGAGATGTCGATAGAGTTGAGCCGGCTTTGTAATATCTCTGTAGATACAGACATACGAAAAGTTAACAGCACCGTCTAGGTATTGCTAAACGTAATATAAAAATGTTCAAGCGATATTATTTTACTTTAATTGTGATTTGTTTGAATTTTTAATATTTTTTTTGCACCAAAACAGGCCAGGAGGCCTAATAACAGTGGTGAATTACATTACAAAACACCCAGGCTTGAGAAAAATCACATTAAATTAGTGTTATCTGTGTTCTCACGGGGAATCCAACCCGGAACCTTCCGTGCGTAAGTCAAGAGTCTTAAACACAACACTTTGAAGTGAACACTTTTGATAAAAAGCGTACCCTGTGATAACAGAAGCCTATTGAAAATACGAAAGAGCAATACTTTCATTTTTAATTAAGCATCGAACGCGGAGTAAAGTTTCAGCGTCACTTATAGCCCTGGACTGCCACCCGAAGCATGTGACTGATTAGCTTGCCTTCATGTATATTGTGAATGTTTGCTGATACGCTGCAATCAGAGGATCAATGTAGTGCCTTATGCACCGTTAGGTGCTTATTGATGAAGTATATTATAATAAATGTTGTACATTTTTCTTTATTTATACACTAACAAAAAACGATGCTTACATAACCTACGATAAACTTTTTTTCGTCTCTTGAACAATTTACATTTTGCCCCTTACAGCATTTCAAATTTTCGACGATTATATTTAGTCTGAGTCCGGACGGATGAGAAAACAGTTATGTGTGTGAAATAGAACCAGAATCCTGGACCAGTGTTTTTGGCTCGTCGGCTAGTCTCAGGTAAAAATCCTGAAAAAGAAATAGAGTGGAGAAAAGTCCACCTGGTAGTGCAGTGGTTGGCACGTTCGCCTACCATTACTGAGGTCCGGGGATATTTGTTTATAAGGTGCCTTTACATTGCCACGTTTCACTGTCCCTTGCGCCTGAAGCGTACGACCGATCACATTACCTTCACGTAACAGATGATCGAACTATGTTGCATTTGATGTTTCAATGTTGCGCCCTGTTGTGAAAGGGAAATGATGATGGTGATATGAAGGCAATGCATTAATGATAATAGGTTAAAAATAATTTATGAATAAGAACGCGAAGGTCGACGAGTTCCATGACCAAATTGTATTATTGTATACTTTGATGATGTAATTGTATAAGTAATAAAGTCGATATAAAGTAAGCATATATAGCATATAGCAACGTGGAGAATGAATAGTCCACGATATTAATAATTTTGTTCCTTAGTGGGGAAATACTACCAACTTAAACGATAAGTCACAAAGTAAACATTAAACGTCAATGGATAGTGACAAAAAAACTCTCCAAGGAGACACTTGCTAATACTTATCGCTAAGAAAACAAAATCATTACTAGGTATTCGGTAAAGAATTCAGCCCTACGGGAAATTCGCTATTAAATGTACCCTTACGCGCGGTAAAAAATAGAGCATTAAATTGTACGGCGAAGTTTCGCGAAATGCATAAAAAAATATTAATATAATAATTTGAATAAAAACGAACTACTACGAACGAGGTCAGTAGATTTCAAATTAACCAAAAAAAAGAGAGGTGTGATATATTTACCAACAATATTTTGAGTTTGTCCAAATTTTTGTAGACAAGGACTGGATTCTACTCCCCGGGAGCTTTAAATATTAACATATTACAACAGAGATGAAGAACATTTTAGAGAAGAATGGTGAATGGTGGTGAAAATGGCCCTCAAAATTAAATATTTGGGTAAATCATAAGAACGCAAATGTTTCTTTAAAAAAAAGGGCAGAATGGTGAATGTTACACAGTGTGTAAAGTGGCCACTTAAACCAGCCAATAACAGGTCATAAGCCCTGTAGATGCCTAGATATCTATATTGCCTTCTCTAAAATGTTCTTTATCTCTACTACTACTACCATCACGCCATTTCCCTGTAGGGATGGGAAAAGAGAATGGACCGCCACACACGTCTATTCTGGCATACATTCCTAGCTTCTTCCACATTCATACATTTTGTCACACATGCCCTTCGGTTCTGTCTGCTTTTGACATTAGCAGACTTAATATTTTGGTTTATCTGATCATGCCACGTCTTCCTTGGCCGTCCTCTCTCACGTTACCGTTTATTTTCGCCATATATACTTGTTTTACCATTCTTTCGCCGTCCATTCGTTCTACGTGACCAAACTATCTCAGAGACCCTTTCTTAATCTTATCAATTATACTTGACTCAGATTTACACTCTCGCCTGATTTCATCATTTATCTCTGTTGTAATATGATGATATATTTACGGTAAGTCAACTGAACAATCAGTAGAACTCATCGAGAAGAAAGGGAAGAGAACTTGATACGTCGCAAGCGGAGTAATTAAAAAAAATCTAAAACTTTAAAAAATCATAGCGCAGATAAATACGATCCATATTAAAAAAAAAAAATTCTTAGCAGAATAGTCTATTAACAAATATTTTTTTAATAAGTGAACTTCCTCGTTTAACAAACGAAACATGATTTTTAATATCTTTTTTACATACACAGTAAAAAGCCACATGTCCTTGGTTAGTAAAAATGTAGGTCTTTGAATAAGTATGTATTACGGATTTTCATAAGCTGGCGCGTGCGCTATACTTACACATACGCATTGTGTAGAATCAGTGAATAAGCCGATGGTATGACATCGCACGGCATACGCATTATGAAAATAATATCTGTCTCTCTCGCGCTCAGACGCGCTTATGAGCGTGGCATAGACAACTATTGCTTTATTAGTTTCTAATAATATGGTAATACAATATACACAGGATGCTTCTGCGTTCGCCTGAATTTCGCTGCGATTCTTAGTCGTAAAAATATAATAATATGTACGAGTATTAAGTTATGGATTAAAAACACTGGTTTATAAATATGTAGGGATTTTTATTTGATCAAATCATGAATAGGTCGATTATCTAGTGCTGGCGCTTTTGCAAAACGTACACAAATACATTTTCAATGTTTAAAATACTGATTTAAAAAATCTTGATGGTATATATGTAGTTATATTAAATGTTTTTAAAAAACTCTTTAGGATTGGAGCTAAAAAGATAATTATTTAAGAAAATGTCATATATTGACGAGTATTTATTTTCAAACAAGCCTGTTTTTTTATGAAATATTTTGAGTTCATCATAATAATAATAAATAGAGTGTAATTAAAATGTACAGCACAAACTATATCGGAGAAAATTATTTATAAACAATAAATCTTGTTATTAATATACTTAAAACAATCCACACAATTTCGCATTCTAGTTTTAGAGTAATTGACTATAAATAATTTTAAAAAATCAAATTTAAATGGCCTCTTGTTCTTGGAAGGACTATAATTAGTTAAATGCAACATTTTAAAAAATGACTTGAAAAATATAAAATAATGAAACAAAATATTTTAGTACATTAATATAACATTTTCTTAACCCATTGTATTTTTTTTTCATAAACACAACATTTTTTTAAAATTTTAAAAAAAGACAGCACATTTGGTTAAAATTTAATACAACATTTTTTTCATCAACATCCTGTAGATTTTAAATGCGTTAGTGTGAGTTTTCTGAACGCGCCAGCTTAAATTAAACCACCAGTACCTACACCGAGATTGCAATTTAATGAACGCATGGGAGGTATTAAAGTTAATTACGATATAAAATTCAGCGACTTTCAGTGCAAACATGAACATTGCAACGATTTGTAATTATTATTGTTTCTAAGAAAAACATTATGCGTGAAAATATCGCACTATTGTGCTGGATTTCAAGAGATTCTGCGAATAAAAACTGCGTGTTTTCAATAATCGAGTACAACATATTATTCAATTTAACGCTTGAATAATTCCTTGAAACCGTATTTGCAAAATAAATGCAATATTAATAATAATGAATACTGGATGTGACAATTACAAAACATATCCAGATACGATTTCTTTTCTGTGGAGCGTGTGGACATAACCAGACGCCTCCAGGAGACTCCCGCGTCCCTCAGTTCCGCCGAATATCATCCATCATCCAGGTCGCGGGAGCTCGCAGGTGTGAAGAAGAAGCAACTTGGGTTAAGGCTCCTGAGGCGTCCGCAGTACATGTCCAATCCAGGTCCACAGCTGCATCCCCAAGACGCTCGTTATGGGAGGCTACTGCGTCCGTTCTCGGATTTTAATGTTGTTTATGAAATCGAACCACCTTGTACATAATATTTCCTTACGGCAAATCATCATCATCATTCCCTTTCTGCATCCAATGGTGCACAGAGCACTGCATTGGTACACCAATCGCAGCAAATTTTCATCATTTTTGTTACATGCAGGAAATATGATCAGACTTACGCTCTAGGTGCCAGTCCAGGGACTACGAAATATTCTTATGTAAAAACACCCTTTTAAATAAATATTTTATGTCTACCATATCGGGAAGCGAAACCGAGTTACGATATTTTAAAAAACGAAATAAAAAACAAATTTAAAAAAATAGGTGTTAGATTACAAGTCTTGCAGCTACTGAGCGCATGGACGGTTCTAATTCTAGACCTTGACTAAATTTAGATATAAGATTATGCACTTGCACATTGCACATATATATATATATATACGAGTGAACGCCCTTTAGGCAATAGGGAAATTCACATACAACGAATACTGATGTGAAATGGATTTTTTTTTAAATGAATTTTTAAAATAAATATGGATATTGTGGAAAAATGTTTTCATTCATAATTTTAAAAACAAAATGGCTCAAAAATGCATTTTTATAAAAACGCGACATATTTTGCCTTTACAATTTTGACGTCGAGATTTGTGATGACGTTCTATCTAAATTTAAACTGTCACACAGGTCAAGATTTAACCGAATCGTGACGTATTAATTGAACTGTTTTTGTGCGAATTTTAAATTATAAATTGAAAAATATTTTTTATGCTACTAATAAGTACAAAAAAATGTTTTTATTCGACAGTATTAGACCGTTATTAATTTTTAAATGGTTAGAAAAAAAAGCCCAATATTTCCCTTTCGTTTTAATAAATAGTTTTTATTCCGTGACATTATTTGTTGTTTTATTCATAATTGCTGGGGTTTTCTATGCAAGCGTCTAATTGAAGTAATTATTTGTGGGGCGTTCCATGAATTTTACATAGAAATACTGAATAGGATAAACTAAAGGATACAAATACGCTCGTTAATTGGTCATTTAAAACCTCCAGTCATTTATTTATTTATGGTCTGTTAATTTTCTACAAACTAGAGGATTAAAGCGATACCCCGCCATTTAATTAATTGAAATTATTACTTTAATCAACTCACACAATACTGGTTGGGAAAAAAAAAATTAAAATTTAAGTTCTATACACGCGCTCCTAGAGAGACAAGTACCTACATAATAATTATAAAACCTGAGCCCCGATTACAATGAGAATTAACAGTTATCTTCAACAAAATGGATTGGGTTGTGGTCCCGTGGTTAGTGTTGTGGACTTATGGATCAGAGGTCCGAGGTTCGATCCCTAACTTGAAAACCATTTTTCTAATAATGAGAATTCACAACTCGTTGGCAATGGCCCCAAAATTGAAATAGTAGACATTTCTTTTTTTTTTTAATAAATAATTGTATTATAAAGTAAAATCGAATTTTCTGTACGAAAATGCGTATTTTTATATGAAAATGTTAATTATCATTGTCGCAAACCCGGAAAACAAGAGCAATGCAAAATAATACGTAAAATATTTAAGCATAAAATTAAACCAATAAAGTAATCTACAAAACACAATAAAAAAAGTTAGAAAAGAAACATAATATTAAAAAAAATGCTAAAAATAATTAATGATGTATGTGTGAAGGTATGTGGGTGCAGAAGTGGGGTTTGGTTTTGGTATATAGGTGTGTGTGATAAAATTAATATAAACCAAAAAAAATCATTTTACGTATTTAGATACTAATAGGGGTTTTTATATTAATATATCGTACTACGGATTAAATATACGCATTTTAGCATTACCATGACGGGTGCGGCTAACATTTGCCAAGAACACAAAATAATGAATGCACTTGGCGACGAAACAAAAAGAATTCGAATAAATAATATTACAATAAATAAACACCTTTTCTTAGAATCGATCATCAAATTGGTAGCCGAATAAAGTCAACCAGGGTCATGAAAAAAGCCATTCAGGGTCGAGCAAAATGACGGACATGTTTCATTAATAATTACTTTTTTGTATCGGTTTTGGCACTATTTAAAGCGATAAGTAGCTGTCGGGAGCTTTAGGCGTGTTGGTATTTGGTTTTCATACCATAAAAAGAGTAATCGGTTTTTGAAGATTAAGAGGCCAGTCATTGATAACGGACTTTGCTTTACGACATTCTTCTTAGAGACTCATAATTTAACAAAAATTATTACTAATAATCATATTCCGGCACCCTACAACATAGAACAGTTATTTCAATGCATGGAGATACCGGATGTGAGACAACTCCTTAAAGTACCTCAAATAAGCATTGACACACTTCTGGTCGAACAATAAGGAGAGATCTCGTCGTCCATCTTTTAAAAGGCGTACCTCGAATTTGTTAATTATTTAGACGACTTTTTAAGAATTTGTCTGGAAAATTTTCGCCTTTAAAAAGAATTAAAAAAATAATCTTAGTGTATTTTGCTGGGTTTTAAAAAAATATTTTAAGACAGTACGATGCCCATATATTCCATTGATATGGCATAATTTTTACTAAAATATGCATAACTCAATTTCGGCAAAAAACGAGATAGGCCTTTTTGAAAGATGGACGACGATCTCAGCAAAATGTTCGTACGAATGTTGTTTAAGTTAATTATTTTTCCTAACTTAACACAGACAGGACTTTGGTGTTATGGAGTTAGGACTTAAGTCTTAAAAAATGTAAAATGAAGTAGTTGCATTCTTAAAAGAGGCTGATATTTTTTTAATGTAGGTATTCTAGTACATAATCATCATCATCTTCTTTTCCGCACCCAGTGGCGCATAGGGCACATAATTGGTAAATTAAATACAGTGTAGTTCAATCATCGGTTAGATGTAGGTTAGGTGTAAGTATCACCATATCTTCGTGTGTATCAACAGATGATCGCGACACGCTAGATTTTGTTTTACCAACGCAGTGCCCCATGCTCCATTAAGTGCGGATAAATTAGCAGCCTCCATAGTGTAGTGGTTAGGACGCTTGACTCAAGCACGGAAGGTTTCGGGTTCGACGGAGAAGTTCGGGGGCGATGAACCCATTCGAGCTTCCTCATCCACCGACCAGATTGGTCGAGTAAAAGAAGAGACTAAAACCAACCTTAGACAAAACATATTCTCTAACCACAAGTGAAATTGTGCACAAGATAAAAAATCAAATAAAAAGATTTTCTCGATTAACTTTCGTTTAACATTAAAGGCATTAATTATATGAAATAAAATTTGTTAAAAGATTTGATGATGATGATATTTAAGTGTGTTGGTATTTTGAGTCATTTTATATTAAAATCTATGTCAAAATTTTGTACAACATTAATGAAATTAATTTTGTTAAGTCATTTGTATGTATTATTTTGAATCAAAATCGCGAACAAAACTAATGCTATTAATTTTGTTACACCATTTGTGTAAAATTGGCTTTATTTTTTTTATTTTGTGAAAATTATATTTAAGGTTTGAAAATTCCAAAGATTGTTTAGTATTCAAGAGTTTATTCAATAACTTGCCAAATGCAAGATCGTAATTTTACTATTGTGAATATTTAAATACTCTTTACAATGTGGATATTCAAAAGTTTGCTTTAAAGGTACTAGCAGAAACTGACACCTTAAGGTTGTAAGATTTTCTATGTAGGTCGAATACATTCCTATTGAAATGCCACGGTGTGATCAAAGCTACCGAAGTATACGAGTATGTATGTTAAAATACTAGTTATTTACGGTTTATTACGCGCAATGTTAAATCTCATTATTTCACGCTTTGAAATTACAATACTCAATTAAAATTATTGAGATTGACAATGAAATCAAACAATAAACATTTTTTTCTTGTACCGATGCGGAAAGAGAGAACAAATGTTGGTCGTAGGTTTATTTGACAACCTGCAATCATCATCATCATCAAACCCATATCCACACCTGATATGCAGCATAACTCAACTTGAACGTATGTTGCAGGAAGGTAACGTGATCAGTCTTACGCCTCAGGCCTTAGACCAGGGACAGTGAAATATTGCAGTGTATAACCGCCTTGTTAACAGATATTTCATTTCACGCTCAGCCTCCGTACCGGCTGGGCGTGAATTATAGTTTCTCTCTCCAATCGTAGTTTAAAATTCGAAAATAAATTGTTAACTGTTAAACAAACATTGTGTTAGTGTGTATAAGAAGACTATTCATTTTAAAGCATTATTTTGCGCTTTATTCTTACTAAAATATGTGACAAGTAGTGAATAACGGAAACTTTCAAACAGTGCGCCTACTTTAAAATCATAAAAAAGTATTTGAGCCCATTAAAATCGTTAAAGAATGTATTAATTTGTGATGCGAATGTACCAAGATTTAACTCTGGAATACTACCTCCCACGATAAATTACAACAGTGCTACTAAAAGTGAACTTATTGATAAATACTCAATAGATTTAAAATGATCTTTCCAATATACTCGTACATACAAAATGATACGTCAATCCTCAAACCACTTTCATACACACGTTTGTCTAATAATAAAAAAAATTGAGCGGGAATTTCATATTCATTATAAAACGAAATAATACAGACTAAAATGGATACAAAGTCGTTGGAACAATAGGCTTCTTTCTCCCCTCCGGCAACTACACGTGGACCGGACCATCTTCTAGAAATTTAGCAAACAACATGTGTTTGCACTTGTGCGACACTGCGACAGTGACTAGTGACTACCCAAAGTCTATGAAAGCTACCCTTTGGATACTTTTATCTGTTGTTATTCATAGTGTTAAAATGCTTTATCTGTTTAGTTTTTAATTGTTTACTTTTTAGCACGAACACTTACCAAATTTACTATTATGCTCAATGTTTGTTTTTGTAAATTTATTGATAATTCTAAGTTGCCAGAATTTCACTCGTCCATGCACTTTGTAGCTGCAAGACGATTAGTAATCTAGCTTCAATAGGTAAATATTATCAACTATCAAATATCCAAATTTAGTAAATGAGGTCTAGAATTCCAACCATCCATACGCTCAGTAGCTGCAAGACTTGTTGTAAACTAACTTCTATTTTTATAAATTTGTTTTTTATTATTTTTTTTAATATCACTAAATCTCTAAACTTTATTGTCAAATAAAAAAATAAAAAATGTAAATAGGGGCTAGATTTCTTATTGTCTATGCGCTCTGTAGCTGCAAGACGTGCTGTAATCTAGCTCCTGTATATAATAATTGGAGACGAGGAACAAGAATCCCAACCGTCCATGCGCTCTTTAGCTGAAAGACGTGGTGGGATATTTATTTATTGTACAGCGCCCTTGAGGTGATTTTCACAAAAACGGCGCTATAGAAATTATCCAAATATACATATATACGTCGACCCTCCCAGAAATTAAACTCAGGACTTCAAGCATAGCAGATGAACAAAAACTTGAATAATGTGTAACTCCTACATCTGAATACCTTTGAAATTATATTTTTAAGTTGGTTGGTCTTCTAAGTACTAAATAAGCGCTAAATAATTTAACATCAAAAACAGTCTAGTAATTGGTACAAGACGCTCGGGTGAAATAGATTATTACCAACTGGGCCAATATTTTCTTTTGGGTGTAATTCGTATAAAAAACAATACAATCAATTTGTAGTCATATAGTTGTTTGAACGGAAGGACATTCGGGAGTGATTACATACCCGAATCTTTCATCCGCGATTAGTAAGCTCTATTTGGTACAATATTTTTAATTATTCGCGATTCTTTCAAATAAAGAAAATGAACGTTAGATAAAAACAATAATTTTCTAAGGTATTTATGATAAAAACGTGCTTAAAAGTCTAAAATAAATGAAATATAATTACTTTTCGACCGGCAGATAAAACATAGGTACGCATTGGCGCTTATATAAACACAAAGTATTTAAGTAACCTTTGTTCTAATGATTTTAGGACAACGAATTAAACGGGAAAGTTATTAAAGAAAAAACTTGTACTCGTACAAGCATTTTTTTTTGCATATTTTTCTGAAATTCTAGGAAAAATTATGCCACCAATAATTCAAATGGTTAAAATAGTTTATATCAAAACTGTTTTATGGAGATATATTTTATGTCTTTAAGGAAGAATAATTTGATTGCATATACAGGGTGTTCTTTAAACCCTGTCACATCCGAAACCACGATGATCAGTATAGGCAAGAAGACATATAAGCATGTTAAAAAATATATTTAGAACGAAGATTTTTTTTAAAAATAAAATATTTAAAAAACAAATGGTTGCTTACTTTTGCAGGGGAGAAGCGAGGGGCGCGCGGCCGTGTGGCTCAGACTCCCCATACCCCCTCCTCGTTTCCTCTGCAGAAGTAAGCAACCATTTGTTTTTTAATTTATTTTTTAAAAAGATTTTAGCCGTTATTAAAAATTATTTTAGTGTGCCAATATGTCTTCTTGCTCATACTGATCATCGTGGTTTCGGATGTGACAGGGTTTAAAAAACACCCTGTATATGTAACTTCTACAGTACGTTTTAAGTCAAATTTTAAAATTCGTATCGACCATTCGGTGCCATAATTTTTTTTTCGAAAATATCTTGTCTTTAAAAAATTTAGTCTTTATTTCAACAGCATTTTTTTTCCGGTCGAAAGGTAATTATATTTAAGTTATATAATTTTTATATAAAAGTCCTATGAAAAACGTCCGCCTGGAAGTGTAATGGTCAGCACGTTCGCCCACTATGCAGGAGATCGCAGGTCCGAATCCCGTCATGGTTGACGTAAAATATTTATTTATTTAAAAAGGTGTTTTTACTTTAAAATATTTCATAGTCCCTGGACTGGCACCTAAAGCATAAGACTGATCATCTTCCCTTCATGTAGCGAAAATGATCAAAGTACGCTGTAATCGGTGTACCAATGCAGTGCCCTATGTACCATTACGCGAGGAAAGGGAATGACGATAACAATGACGGGTTATACGAGTATAAATATTTCAAACTTTTAAGCACATTTTTATAAGAAATACTTTAGAAAGTAACTGTTTTTATCAATCTAATGTTAATGGTATCTTTTCTTTTAATGGCGGGATTTTAAAAGAACGGCGTTTTAAAATGGCAAAATCGTATGATTTCCTTACTTTTTATCAAAGCAGCCTTTTTTAACGCGTTGTCAGTTTAAACTTGTTTAAAATTATTTATAAATTAAAATAAAAAAAGTATGAAGCACGGTTATTCTCTCACTTAATGCATAATAACTGTTTACGTATTTATGCTATAATAAAATACAAGCTTGAATGAGTACCGAGTAGTGCAAATTAATGCTAGGCTATAAAAGTAATTGGTAAAATATGTCTTACGAATTGGCCAAGATAAAAGCTATCCGTTTTTGTTTAATTTATATTTATGCACTATTAGGCATTCTGAGAAACTCCGAAATAGAAAAAGCCGAGGCCGTTTCAAACGGCACAATTCTAGATAAATTGAACAAATTATTGTTTCGCGAATTGTAGGAATATTATTTTGACGCGAAAGTACCTAAATTTTGCTATTTGGAACACTACACCCATAATTAATCAATTACAACAGTGCTATTAAAAGTGAACTGACATTTATTGATAAATACATAAAATTTCAAATATCTGCCTTCTAATAACATACAAAATGATAAATCAAACTTCTTATAACTAACTTATACGAAAAAATATTCATTTAAAAATGTGAATTGAACAGGAATGTTGCGTCTCATAAAATGAAATAATACGGACCAAAATGGACACCAAGTCGTTGGAACAATAGGCATAATCCCCCAGTCTACACACGTGCGTTTCCAGAAATTCTCCAGCAGCCTAGTGGACCACATGGTGACGATATCCACCTACTGTCTACAAAAGATTCTCTTCGGACATCTATCTCCCTTTGTTAACCATGGAGTTGATACAGTGCTTTATTTATTTAGTTTTTTATTGCTTACTTCTTGGCATGAACACTTGACAAACTTACTACTATGCTCTATTTTTTATAAATTTATTGATATCATTCTAACTTTGCTGGAATTCCACTCGTCCATGCGCTTTGTAGCTGCACGATGATTGGTTATCTAGCTTTCATATACCAACTTAAAAATACCTATATTTTTTAAATGGGGTCTAGAATTCCAATCGTCTATGCGCTTAGTAGCTGCAAGACGTGTTGTAATCTTACTCCTTTTTATTATTCATATTATTTTTAATTTTTTTTAGTATCATTAATACACTAAATTTATTTGTCAATTTTTAAAATGTGTAAATGGGGGCTAAATTTCTAACTGTCTATGCGCTCTGTAGCTGCAAGACGTCCTGTAATCTAGCTCCTATCTGTTATAATTTTTATTGATCTTAATTGAAAACGAGGAACTAGAATCCCAACCGTCCATGCGCTCTGTAGCTGCAAGACGTACTGGGATATTTATTAATTGTACAGCGACCTTGAGATGATTTTCACAAAAATGGCGCTATATAAATTATCCAACTATTTATATATATTAGCCAAAAAATAGCCATAAACACAAAATGTTTCATAACCAGCTGATTTATTGTTCATGCGTTCTAGATGTGCGCAATCATTATTTAAAACTCCCCACCCCTCCCGCGCTTGCGTCGTGACATATTTCATTAAGCAGTGTCCGGTGGAATATCACACACTTAAAACCGTTATAACTTTTGTACGAAAGCAGCTAGAGGAATTTGGAGTATGGCGTTTTAAGCACAAAAACGGTTTTATTTGTTACAAAAAATACTGGTTGAAAGATCGGCATTGTTTCGCTATCGAGGCATAATTAAAAGACGATGTTTGCCGAGAACTCAGCCATTGTAGAGAGTATCAATTTTTACGTTCCTGACAGTTATCTTCGACAGCGTCAGCACATACTATTTTACCTCCCGGCTTCCTAAACCAGCCTGCCTCTGGTTCTGCCGATTGGAAGAGCCATTGCTCAATGGTTCCTGGTTTTTAGATATATTGTCCCAGTATAACGCCTTAAATGTCATATTTTGCTATTTGTAATGTTGGTGAAATAAATCAATTTGAAATACGATACTCTTGTGACATTATTGTTTTGCCCTTGTTTGTCTTTGCTAAATAGTTTTATGTTCTTTTTGTTCAGTTTCTTGCATTTATGTTTCTTCGTGTAACTGTTGTAATTGGCTTAGGCCGTATATATAATAAATAAATAAATAAATAAGACTTATTAAACGCACAGTATAAATGGTCTATGCTCATTAAAACGAAATATTATAAAATAAATCCCGCAATCCAATATTTATGTACAATTTTGTTTTAGGTTCCTATAAAGGGTTAATAAACTATTTTCCATTATTTGTAAGAATAATCGTTAAAATAATTTAGGCCAGTTATAGCAAAATACGACTACATTATTTAAAAAAAGAACAACACTTGGTTACATTATCATAAAAATTGACAAATTACGTTTCATTAAAAAAAATAAAGTAAGCGATTTTGTCATATATATTGTCCATTTGGTCGAAAACGTGACGATTTTTGTTAAACTATTTTTTTAAAAATAAAACAACTTTGTTTTTAACCACTAATTTTTATTTTTCATCGACCGGTTTCAAAGCAAACAAGCTTCTTTGTCAAGGTTTACGTAACTAACGTAAAAAAAAAGTGGTTAAAAACAAAGTTGTTTTATTTATTTTATTATAATGAATAACCACAAAATTAGTGCTTCAAACATAAACTTTTTTTTTTTTTTTTGCTCAACTGGTTCCAACTTAATTAACTCAGCTTAGAGTATGAAGAGACTGGAAGTTTATAGTTGTAGAGTGTAAATACGAAGCCGACAAATTCATAGAGTCTGCTAGACAAACTTGATAGTCGATTTCCCCACCAACTAATGCAATCATTTAGAGAATACCGGGAGTTTAATGCAACAGTGTTATACAAAAGATGGTCAAGTGTATTTTTTTTTTCAAAAATCATGTACATAAAATATACTTACATAACATAAGAATGTTTATAAATTAACATACAAATAACATTATTTTTAAGATAGTTAAGAAAATACGCACACAAAAGCTAAATGCTTGTGCGTGGGCCATTTCTTTTCATGTCACGCGAACCGACATTTTCATCATACTGGCCTATTTTAGACGATCGTAAAAATCGATAAAATTACATAGGGTGGATTGATTTTTATGGTACTCTTATTATTTTTTTTGATGGCAGGCTAACGCACTAAACAGTATCCTATGAGGCCAACTAATCTCCACTCGATTTTCATTTGCGAAAATTTTAACCGAGAGCAGTCATTAAATAACTAAATAACAATAAAATTAAAATAACGCTATGCAGATGATATACAGATTTATTTTTATTGTAAACCAGGCGAGAGAAAAGTGCTTGCTAATTTAATTAATTGGTTGGACATGTAGAACGAATGGACAGCGAGAGAACGGCTAAGAATATTTACAATGAAAATGTTGATGGATGCAGAAATAGAGGAAGACCGAGAAAGACATGGCATGACCAAATCCAACAAATACTTAAAGATGGACATGTCAAAAGTCGGAATAATCGGTGCGCGTGCATGAGAAGATGTATGAATGTAGAGGAAGCGAGATCTGTATGCAAATATAGAGTATTATGGCGTTCTATCCTCTCTGCCTACCCTTACGGGGAAACGGCGTGATGGTTTGTTTGTTTTTTGTTTGTTTGTTTGCAATCAGAACGTTAATTCAAAATATTTTTTTATAAATATGCAGCATTTTACATTTTTGTATTCTGACTATTAAAAATCAGGACTTTTTCTTTTTTAAAAAAATTACGTCTTCATTTTCACAACCTTTTAATATTTATGTGTAAATAATAAATAAAGTTAGTAATTCCTTTAGTTTACCTATGCTATTGCCAATAACAAATTTTGTCAAGTGATACTTTTAAAAAAGTTACAGAAACATTCGCGTTCTTATGATTTACCCAAATATTTCATTTTTGAGGGTTATTTTTATCGAGTCGTAAATAACTCAAAATTGGAAAATGTTAATCGAGTTGTGGTAGAGCAGGATTTGAATCTCGAACTTTTGATCCGTGAGTCCGCGTCATTAGCCACGGAACCGCAACCCGGTCACTTAAAAATACTTTAGAGAAAAATATTTTAATAGTTTTTTTAAACGAATCGCGAATAACTACAAAATACCCGAACTCCTGAAATAGTTGTGACATTATACATTAAATAAGAATATTTTCAAAAAACATAAGCTTACGAAAAATTATTTTGAAATTAAAATTGTTGGCTAATTTTTGCTTAACAACATTTGGTCGGAACGAGATGTTTTGAGTAAATTTTTTAGCTGAGTAGCAATTAAATAAACATTTGAAGAGAGTCGAAGAAATTAAACAGGAAAATATACATCAAACAGTGCTTACTTTATATTTATTTTTGTCTCTGCTTCCGAAGTGCAATGGTTATTTGGTAGTCCTTATATGCATTATATACTGGGTTTAATTCCCGATCAGTACCACAGATTAACCTGGAAAAATAAAAATCAATTAATATTTTGTTCATAATCGATCAATATATTATATAATTCGTGTGAGGCTACAATACCACACCCGTCCATATTGCATATTACATTTTTAATATGGAATTTACGACTCCTAAAATAAGTCTCATATTTTACACGATGTACTTAAAAAAAGATAAAATTTATATTGTTTAAAATTGATATCACTATTACTAGAAGGGTGGGCAGCTATTATGAAGTAGCTACTAGGTGACATTGTGTTTAGTAAATGTTTTTCCACAATTTTTCCTTTCCGAAAATATCTTTATTCCACGTAAAGGCAGTGTTAATCTTATATGACAAATTACGTAATCCACATTTAATTAAAATGCTTCGCGAAATTATAATAACCAAATTCATTAAAACAAAACTTGCAACGTTTACAATTAAAAATATGTTATAAGTTTATCAAAATAAAATAAGTAATCAACTGTATTTGAAAGTTCTTTTTTACATTTTGAGATAGTCATATTTGGATTGATATATTTTTGGACTATGGAAGTCTAGGTATTTACAGAGCTCGTGACCAGTCATCAGCTGATTTTAGGGATAACTTTTTACACTGTTTTACATTGATGCATATAATGTAAACTCCCGAGGGGGTAAAATCCAGCACTTATTGTCTTCAAAGATTTGGACAGTAAAAGTATTATTTGCTGTAGTATTTGGGGAAGTCAAAGTAATTTTCCTGCAGAATAAATATTATTTTTGTAAAATAAATACTTAATTTACAAATGAAAAATATTATTGCCCATCCACAAAGAATAATTATGAATTTAATTGACTTAATATTATGTATCTTTTTTGGGTAATACCGTGTATGTTGGATTTGATCCGACGTTTCGGTTACCATTGCAGGAGCCATCTTCAGGGAAAACTGTGTGTTTTTTAAAGAAATGTATGTATTTATGTACTAGTAATTTGTACCGTGTCACAGTCAGCAGTAGGCACATTTCTAGTTTTGTAGGAAAGAATAATTATGTTTATGTACTAGTAATTTGTACTGTGTCGCAGCCGAAAGTAGGCACATATCTATTCGTTTTTGTCATATGTAGTGCTGGGAACCATGTTGAATTTATTTTAGATACATAATATTGATAACAGTGACCGTGAAAACCTTCGCACCTATTTAATTGACTTAGTTCGCGAAGTCAATTAAAGCATATACCTAAGATTTGCTACAATATTAAAAACTATTTAGAAAAAAAAAACGTGTTTAATATACATTTACTCCAAATGTTATTATTATTATTGATAACTTATATAACGCCATATTCGTCATTTCAATAGCGCTTTACTAAGTGATTCTATGAATACTGATTTTGATTCTTATTTTAAAATATTATGTTTATTGAAAATAAAAATACATTTACTCTCCTAAAACGGGGAAGCAGGCAATATATACATATCATTAATTTATTTCTTTTAAAAGGATGAATGTAAATAGATAAATAAATGGATTTCTAGTTTAAATAGCAATGACATAGGATTTATATATTTGTGCTACATTTATTATTAATTTGTGTCCATTTTTTTATTTTTTTTAAATCTGGAAGTAGGGCACACACAAACATATACTTAGCAATATTACTCTAGCAATAATACGGTATATACATGTACATCATTAATAAATAATTTTATATGTATTATCTAAGTTTCTACCTTCTTCTATCTATGTCTATTTATTAAGTTTGGGAAACTATCAAAATGGATAAAAATGTTTTATTTAAGTAAATTATATTTATGACAAAAATAACTTTAAAAAATTCATTATTTAGGCCTTAGAACGAGGAAGCTATCCCTAGATCGGCAGTTTAGATGACTCACCGCAAAAACAAAAAATATGTTTAAAAAAAAATATTAAAAATTTGGCAACCTCTGTGGTGTAATGAATAAGACGCTTAACTCACACACGGAAGGCTCCGAGTTCGATTCCTAACAAGAACGCAATAATTAAATTTGATTTTTCTGAAGGGTGTTGTGATTGGGTCTTCTGGCCTGTCGCGGTGTAAAAAAACAATTTATTTTGTTATCATACGCTGCAGATTTATTCAAATGGCTGTAATGTTTTTTGAAAGGTGTGATGAATATTTAATTAAATAAATATGTTAATGCGTTGGGAAAAGTTTAACACGGGATGGAAAATAATTAAATTATGAATAAAACATGACGAGCATATTGAAATTTTCTTGCGCCAGACTCGCTGAACTTAAAACATTCTAAGCTCGTCGGAAGCGACAGACTGGAAAATGTGCTCCGTAATACGAATAACTTAAATTAACTGCAATTTGTAGAAGGAAATGAAATGCGGCTGCGGAGACTCATTTACATAAAATGGAGGTCCAGAGAATACATTTCTGAGCACGGAACATAATACTTTTATAAATTAAGACATTTTCTGTAAGATGCAATCTATAATAATAATAAAAAATTTGGACAATTTTTATAGCGCCGTTTTCGTAAGTTATCACTTCAAGGGCGCTGTACATTATACTTAAATAAAAAAATAAGGTCTATCTACAGGCTAACTCTTAATTACTATTTACTAACAGACAAATATTACAAATCTTGTACTACACATAATATTGTACTTCTAACAATTACATCTACAAAGTAGCACTTTAAGCGTCAGGAAACGATTTCACAAATAATCAAGTTTTTATTTTTTTTCTGAAAAGGGATTCAGTTGCACAATTTCAAACTTCTGAAAGCAGAGCATTCCACGCCAAAGGTCCGGCCATTGCAAAAGCCCTATCGCCAAATTTGGAACTCTGGTTGCGTGAATGGGGTTGTATCACCTTCCCTACAGCAGAACAGGAGGCTGAGCGAAGAGGGGGGTGCCTATCTGCCAGCTCGTCCGGAACCCAGAGTTCCTTAAGGTATTGAGGAGCCGTGTTATGCATCGCCTTGTACATTAACCAACACAGCTTGTACTCGACCCTCTCTGGAAAACGTAACCAGTGAAGACTTTGAAGCAACGGTGTAATGTGATCGTACTTTTATACACCAAATATTAACCTGGCAGCTGCATTCAGAATGGACTGCAATCGCTCCATTTTATATTTAGGTAAGCCAGCATATATTCCATTGCAATAATCGTCTCTTGATATCACAAATGCGTTCCATTTCTACCATTAGTAGAGTACCATTTTGAAAATATATGGATACGACCATTTTTTAACGTTTATTTTTATTTACTCATTTCATAGTTTTTTACAATATACAGAGGTTCTTTGTTTCAGGTCTCAAATAGCTAAAAATTGCATGTATTCAAGCGGGACCTTTTTGTCACACGCGTTTTCATTGGATGATGCCAAAACAATTAAAATTGATGCAAATTGTGACAAATATATATTTACATTACAAAAAATAACGAGATATAATCAAAACGAAAAAATATTACGCCAAAGAAACAATTCACATGTTATCAAAATGTCTAGTTTTTATCCACATGTTCACCAGCATTGCAACTGACAGACGCTTTTACGTCAGAGTCTAACATGTTCAAAAACCTGTGACGTGAAATGCCTCTGAAAAAAGGCAGCTCCGCTTGGAGGTACACTAATGTTTTTTTATTCATTTCATTTCATTTTTTTGAAAATGAAAAAAATGAAAATTTTCAAAAAAATGAAATGAAATGAAAAAAATGAAATGAAAAACTAATGTTAATGCCCGTTATACACCGTGTTTTAATATTTCGTAGGGTTATATTCTTAATGAAAAACCAGAGCCCCAATTACGTTGGGAAGTCAAAAGAGTTATCTCCAATAATATCAATATTTTTCTAATCGATATTACTTTATATGCGATTAATTACCTATTGTCTAATTACTATCGTTAAAATATAAATCATAATATTCAATAAATTCCTTACATTTACAAGCAAACTGGATCTCGTTTGTGTTATTTGCTTTTTCTTTTATTGTTTCCTTTCTAGTTTTATGTTATTTACTGTATTTACATGTTTAAAATAGACTTAGACCGTAAATTTATTAAAATTAAAATAAATATAAAACAACAATTTATCTAAATTCTACAGCCACTTTGTGGGGTAGGCAGATTTATTTTTTAATATTCTTAATTTTAAACATATTGTGTAGTTGGTTAACAAAGAACAAGATTACTTTAAATACAAAAGATAGATAAAAAAATAAAACGTAATAATAATTTTCATAAGAAATCTCAATAAACGTAAAAAACGCTTCCAAAATATTTTGAATACGTCCAAATGTTTGAAGACAGGCTGAATTTTACTTTCTGGGAGTTAAGATTGAAATTGATTGCAACAGGAATGGAAAACATTTTTGATTTATAACAATTAATAACACTAGCGGTACAATTATGAACCGCTCTCGCGGCCATAGAAAACACTTTTATCTCGCGTATTTTGTGCTTTTATTACGGCCGCGAGAGCGTTTGGAATATCACCCCAGGTGTTGCCTAGTAGGTGAAATAATTCAGCCAGATAAATCTCATTCACATCAATAAAGGTTTCAGCTCTTTTACTCCATAAAAGTAAACAGATTGAAGAGTTAAGGAAATGTGATGTTTTAACATAGGCAGAATAGTGACTGTTACCCAGTGTGAAAAGTGGCGACTTAAACCAGCCAATGACAGGTCGTAAGCCCTGCAAATGCCTAGACTTACATTTTTCCTTTTTAAAATGTTTTCTCTTACTGTTGCAGAAGATATTTTTCAATTTAGAAAATAAATAAATACAGTAAAACTCAAATTATCAAGATTAATAAGTGCCAGACGTTATCCGGATATGCAGAAATCCGAATAATTGGATTAACCATTAAATTAAGGAGGATGTCAATGATTTGAAAGAAAACACAAAATTGACACTGAGATTACTTTTTGATTGTTTTTAAAAAAAATACAGAGAATCGAAATCGCATTAAAAACTTACTTAAATATGTCTAACTAAGTTAGCTGCTTTGACGCCAGCGCCCTTTTTAATATGAACTCTCCTTTATTTTTAATTTCCTTATAATGATCCGGATATTTGGCAATCCGGATGGCTGGATTTCGGATAAACGGAGTTTTACAAACATAAATCTAATCTCGATGCAATTTATCTATAAACTTTAATGGCTGATATTGTATTTTTTGGTAGAGAGCCGTAGGTACTCCTTTTTTCATCGTGCAAGTTTCAAGGGACCTTTTTTTTATTTTTATATTAATCAAGTTTTTACGTTTTTTTTTTACAATATACATAAGAGGTAAATAGAGTATTAAAAAAAATATAGGATAATTACACAGCAATGAAATATATCAATAGTGAAAATTGTAAACAAAAAAATCCCACAAAGGCATGGGTATACAAAAAAATGATAATTAATTTTTGTTCCTATAATAAATAGACGGTTTTAATATTTTTGTGTAACATAGAAAGAGAACGTAAAGTTTTCTGTAAAAGATTATATGGTACTTTTTTATAGTAATTAAAAAGGAAATGAAAAATATTTAAAAAAAAACATAAAAATATTCCTTATTATTAAAGGGCAACAAAATATATCATGGAAAAAAAGAGTTTATATCTTTAGTTTGAATCCAAGATAGAGCGTGTTTTTTAAAAGAAGGAGATTTTAAAAGGTTGGGATCAATGAAATATTATCAGTAAAAAAAGAATAATAAAGTTTTGGGCCTATAAAATATTTATGTCTCTGTGCGACCTCGTTTTACAATGTGGTATTTCTAACACACGATTCCTTCTTTGACTTGATCTATTTGAATTACTTGTAAATAAATTTTGGTTCTTAAATAAACATTTTAAACATTGAAAACAATATATTTGTCTTATATCTAAAAGTTTAGCTTCTTGGAACAATTCGAAAGAGAGAAAAGTGCGATTTTTGTGAAGCATTATTTTTAATTTAAATTTTTGAATCGTTTCTAATGGTTTAATATGGTTGTTGTAAGCTCCCCCCATCCAATTATTCCATAGGAACGCGACGACTGTACAAGTGCATAATATACAATTTTAATAGTATTTAGTTGGGCGTAAATACTTAGCCGTTTAATAAAACACATGTTTATATTATCTCAGTTTATTAACAAATATTTCAAGATGATTGGTCCATTTAAGTTGACGATTACTCCTAGGTATTTTATGCACCTTTCAGACTTCATGTTTTCGCAGTTATGTCAAGATTACAATATTTATTATAAAACATTGCATTACGGGAAGAAGAAGGGGAAGATGATTTTGAGTTAGAAAATGGAAAAAACAGTGTTTTATTAAAATTTAGCGAGAGAAGATTTCGTTCTAACCACTCCTTGACAATAGTTATACATATATTGGCTTTTTTGAGATATTATTCCAGGTATCACTTTGTACAATTATTGCAGTATCATCTGCATAAGAAACTAATGTACCAGGGACAGCTATACTACAAATATCATTAATATATATAAGAAACAACAAAGTGTTGAGAACCATTCCTTGTGGGACTCCGTGTATAACAGTTTTTGTATTACTAACATCAATTCCGATCCTGGTACATTGCATTCTATTTGCTAGGTAACTTTCAAAAAACACATTTTGTTTACGTTATGTTGATATTTAATAAAAATTTTGATCAAAGTGCATGTTGTCTTCGTAAAATGCTTAAGATTCTATGGAATGAACAGTAGCGGTTCTTGACCCATTATACTCGTACATTACCATCTCGTATTACAAATGAATCAATGAAATCTTCGGTTCAAAGTCGCTTGGCATACAAAGTCGTTTTGGACACAAACACACTGGATTGAATTGAGTTATTCGCACACGATTTACATCTTACGGAGCACTTGCTCCCGATGTTTGTGTATTCAACAGGTTAGAGGTTTTTTATAATCCATTTATTATACACGTGGATTCCGAGTATAATAAAAACAACATTCGTTTACTACGTGTATGAAATATTTCTATTGAAAGGTGAGTACATCCCCAAGGGAGCTTAGCGAAAATGATTCCATTCAGTATTATTGATATTTAAAGCATTTACTTTGTGGTCAAACATTTTACTAAATATTTGCATATTTATTTTAATATTCTTTTTTAGAAATATTTTTACATTTGAGAATAAACAAAGAAGACTAACTTAATAAACAGAGATAATTAACAAAATATTCAGACAGTTTTAAACACTACGTTTATAATTCATTTAAGTACGTCTGTATTATTTATATTACAAAACGCACAATGAAAATAACAAAAACCTAACATAAGCTTTACACTTGTGGAGCAGTTGATTAAATATTGGTTTGGACGAATGAGACAATCCATTTTACTTCTACCTAGCTCCACTATCCATTTTTTTATAGCCCTTTTAAACATTTTCTCGTTACTAATTGTTTTAATAGATAGTGGAAGTAGGTTGTAGATTTTTATTGAATAATACTCAAAATCCCTTTGTCCGAAAGTGGTATGAGTTTGTATTTGTTTAACTTGTCTTTGTGTTGAGGATCTAGTGATTACATTATTTGTATGTGATGTATTGTTGGGGTTATGTCTTTCATTTGAGTAATTTTTGAATCTGTAAGTAAGTATATAACCACTAACTGACTTTTCTATGTCAACCGGTTTCGAGAGGTACCCGTCTCTTCGTCAGGACATCAATTAAACCAGCATGCAAAATCCATAATACACCTTCACCATAGTTGTTGCACAAAAATGTAAAACATTTTAATAGGCAACCTTTACATGCGCTGATTAGGTTATAAAATATTTTCATAACCTTTAGATTCTATTCAGTATTGACTTTTATTTGACTTAGTTTTTTTTTCTTCAGAAAAACAAATTATTATGTCATCACATTATAAGGATTCATTTCAATGATTTGGAGAACGTTGTGGGTTGGAAAAGGATAGAATGCCACAATAGTCTATCTTTACAGACATCGCTTCCTTTATATAATATGCACGCACGCTGGTCAAGTATTCCGATTTTTACGTTTTGAATTTTACGACTTCAGGGCCCCGATTACAATGGGAAGTCAACTTTTATTTCATTTTATCTACAAAGTAAAATTACGTTTTCTGTATGAAAAACAGAATATGCGTACATTTTTTTCTTCTTAACATGTTCAATTATAGGTTACCGACGAAGATAATTTAAATTTAAATGTTCATGCAAATATACTAATTTTCGTACACAAATTTCGGCTTTTCTTTATAGACAGTCGAAGATAACTGTTAACTTTCAATTGTAATCGGGGCTCATGTCTTCCTCGGTTTTCTTCTTCCACCTTAGTTTAAATACAATGTAAGTTTAATATAAAAGTAAAAAATTGGAAAAAAAGGCGCTGTATAAATTAACAAAATTATTATTACTTAATCATTAAAATTACTTCTCGCGACGAATATCATACTACACACATATATATATATATATGTTTAAAATATATTTATTTATACATTTAATCATATTTTCATTTTTTTGTTGAAAACTTATCCCAGCTAACAAGGGTAAAAACCTCGTCCCAAGCTAGGCAGTTACATTTTGACCCTTTAATGCCCAATTTTTCTAATTCTAACTAAAACATATTTTTATGTGTGTTTTTTTATACAAATACTGGGAAAACTAATGTTTAAAAAAAAAGTTAATTTTTTATAGTTTTAATTTCATATTTTAGTATATGTGGACAATATGCTACATCAAAAATAAAAATGATAAAAAATACAAGAATGTAAGGAAAACAAGAAATAACGATTATTATGAACATCTTTTTATATAATAATGATAGTAGGGGAAACTATTATAACTTTAAATCCTAAAAAAAAAACAAATAAATCACCCCTTGAAATTGAGCTAAATTACACTCTTGACAGAATACGTGCAACCGACTTTTTGTTTAAAATTTTATCGAAAATTTTTACCCTAGTGGCGACTTTTTCAAATAAATTATAATGGCTAGTATGCATACAATATAATAAACTAGTCCCCGAGTGATAAACATATTTAAAATCACTTTTATACACCGATTATCGGTATGTAGCAGATCGTCTATATTGGGCAATATAGGGTTAATACAGTTAATTTACAAGTTAATTTATTTTAAAGAAAGAACAGGTAAATAAAATATAAACTTACTAGTATACACGTATTCATATGCATATACACACATACATATACCTATCCGCATACACATACATACATAAAAGATAAATAATTTAAACAATACAGGCTAAAAATTACTTTATTTTTTTATTTGAATAGATTTACGGACAAGGTCCATTTTTTGACGTATACAACGAAAACAATCATTTACAGTAACATTAAACTAGAAACGCGACAATAAAAAGAAAAACCAAAGACAAATAAGCATATTGGACAAATAAAATGAGATATGGGTTAATTATATATATAATGAGTTTATTGAGTATTATTAATATTTTTTTTAGTTTATTAGTAAAGTTATTTAATTTAATTGAAACTTACAATATTTATAAATGACACTTGTTTGAACTAACGGTGAAGTATACGCCTAGTGGTTAAGTGGTTTGGGCGTTTGCCTAGCGCGAAAGAGGTCAAGGGTTAGATTTCCGACATGGTTGGCATAAAATATTTATTTTTTACATTGAAATATTTCATAGTCCCTGGACTGGTACTAGAAGTGACAAACATCTTGTTTAATGTACGAGTATCTAATAAATGATAAGATACGCTGCGATCGGCGTACCAATGCAGTGCCATATGCACCATTAGGTACGGGAATGGAATGGAAACGGGAAAACCTTTAAATATCAACGATATTTTGAATATGTCTAATGTCAGTTTTTAACTAGGCAAGGTTCGGTATAAACAGCAGATTCGCAATTTTTGTATGGACCCGACGGTTTTGACTTCAATTCAGTTAAAAAGATTTGGTTTTTGTTGAGATATGTATTTATTTATTATGTTGCATAGTATATGCGTGATTTTCTTCATATCACTTTTTTAATATTCATGCAAACATAGTTATAATAGAGGCTCAAGATATATTTGGATTAAGTGTATCGAGTAAAAAATATCAGGTTTTAAAAGCCACAGGCCAACGCTCTACAAAAACTTAAAAAGGAAATAACGAAATGTTGGTATGGCGATGATGTCATCGGATTAGCACCTGATCAGGTCCAAAGGAGGCGAGTCCTGATATTAGAGTATTACTCATCGACTTGGAACATAAATTAGAAAATAGCGGTTTATGCATAAAAAGCTTGAAAAAGAGATAAAAATAGAACAAAATAAGGATGTTTTTTAATACATCAATTTGTTTCGATTTTTACTACAAGGAATGTAAGCTCAGTTTTTTACTTTATGGTTTCAGTACTTTATGGATTTGGCCTTGGAGGGGGAGATTACGCAAAATGAAAACTCTCGCCTTCTTTCTGGGCTTGGAGGGCGAGAACTTTTCACGGGGACTCGTCACAATAGATCTTCACAAGTCACAGTGACGTCAATATCCTGCATAGTACAAACCCCCCACCTCTATGAATAAGAATAAGCACTAGGCATCTTTTGATTATTGTTTTAAGGTTTTTTCGCAAATTTTACACATAATAAAAGTGTTATTACACTGTTACAACAGGGTTATAACAGTGTTATAACAATATAGATATTTTCATTCCCTTTCCATCCCTTATGGTGCATAGGACACTGCATTGGTACACAAATCGCAGCGTATCTTGATCATATTTTTTGTTACATGAAGGTAAGATGATCAGTCTGCCAGTCCAGAGACTACAAAATATTCTATAGTTCTTAAAATATAGCTTGATTAGAATGACAGTTGTCAGACTAATTTCATTAGTGATGGAAAATTACTGATCACTGATCAAATCGATTTTATCAATTATTTCGTGCAATCATGAAACTCTGTTTCCGAAAATTGATATAAAAATCGAAAAAACAAGCCTATTATAGTGTGTTTAACATATTTTTCACCAAAGAATGAGACATTAATACTTATTTCATGAACAACATCAAACGAATAATTTTTTTATTCGATCAATTTACATTGATCAATTTGTCCCATCTCTAACGTTTTTGCAAAATGATGCAACCTTGTAAGAACGTCGTTAATAATTAGGTTTATTTAAGTTTTTTTTTAGTTTTAAAGCTGATTTAATATATTAATGTTGATTTATGTTTCAAGCATTGTAATAAAAAAATAAATTAACACGCCAGATTCAAATGATTTTTCGTGTCAATACAAATAACTCCTTTGACGTTACTACAAGATTATGTCGTCACTTTTTCTGACAACTGTCATTCTAATCATGTTACATTTTAAGGACTATAGTGTTAAAACACCTTTTTACATAAATATTTCATTTCAACCATGTCGGGAATCGAACCCGAGACCACTTCCATGGCAGGCAACGCGTTGACCACTACACCACGGGCCGACGATGTACATTTACAATTACATTAGTCCATCAACAGGTGACAATATAGCGTTTTGCATCTCAAAGTTATTTGAATTTTGTAGTTCGAAGTTGATTCGGCGGTCGGTTCTGGGTTCTGGGTACAGTAACCTTCTGAAATATGGCGATATCAAGGCGAACTACAATGCGGTTCGGATGCATCACTGCTTCCCTCATCCCGCATAGTTGCGGTCGTTTCCGAGAACCGGCCCCCCACTCCGCATTCCCTGCCGCGATCATCCCCACTCCGACAGACTCTATACTCGGTATTGACAATAGCGTGGAGCGTAGAGTGGAGTAGAAATTTGATGTATATTATTCGCTGGTATTATGATTATTTTAGATACAGCGCAATATTCCTGAAAATTACCTTAATAGCGCTGCGTATTTAATGTGTACCCATAGAAGATTGGGATTTCTGCGATCAAATGTGGACTAACTGGTAAATGATATAAATATAAATTTATAAATGTAAAATGTAATAATGTATAAAGTATCAATGATGTGTATGTGCGAATAAATATATATATATGTGTGTGAATGTGGTTATGAATGCATTACAAGTGCCACGACTCAACACGGATTTTCTAGCGAGTCGGAGCAAGTTCACAGACATGGGTCGTTCCTGATTGTGTCGCTATAAACTGTGTCTCTGTCCTTAACAAATGTATGTATAATGTAATTAATAAATAAATAAATTAAATAAAAATTCTTATTCCGTGTTTACAATTAACTTTTATTCAAAACATACTACATCGCATTCAATCGATTACATAAAAAAAAACTTATAAAGAAGTCTGTAAATTTATCTGTTATATTTATAGTTATCATTGTATATAAAAATACGCTTATTTTTTTTATACTATTTTTATAATGTATTATTTTCATTAAAACTGCATATTCTTATCAATGTATGATAGGGTTACGAATGATGAAATCAGGCGAGAGTGTGAATCTGAGTCAAGTAAAATTGATAAGATTAAGAAAGGATCTCTGAGATGGTTTGGTATGTAGAACGAATGGAAGACGAAAGATTGGTAAAACAAGTATATATGGCGAAAATAAACGGTGTCGTGAGACGAGGACGACCAAGGAAAAAACCAAAATCTTAAGTCTGGTCATGTCAAAAGCAGACAGAACCGAAGGGCATGTATGACAAGATATATGAATGTGGAAGAAGCTAGGAATGTTTGCCAGGATAAACGTGTGTGGTGGTCCATTTTTTCTGCCTACCCCTACGGTACCCTAGTAGTAGCAGTAGTAACCAAAGTTTCGGTTTCAGACAGTTTCGGTTTCGACCGAAAATCAGCCGAAACTTCGACTATCCGACACCTGCAGTCGGGATGTGTTAGATTATGTTCAGCTGTATTCGGGTGCATATTATGGCTCGTGACTCGGCCGCGTGACCATTGACCTGCGACGTTTAATTTTTTTTCGGCTTGTTGAGTGTTGTTAGTTGTCACGTTATATTCATGCATTTTATTTATCGCTTATTTTATTTAATATTTATTTTAATTATGTCTTGTAATTTGTAATTTTTAAAAATACTCGTAGTCCAACGGGTGTAATAATTAATAACTACATTATAAAGATATTATAATGCGTAAAATATTTTGAAGACACAATGAGGAACTTCAGCCCCACGGGAAATTGGATACAAAAAATGTTTTCTTACGCGGGGTAAAAATTAGAACATTAAATTGTAGAACAAAGTTTCTTGAAAATGTACAGAAAAAATA
Organism: Micrasema longulum; assembly: GCF_059751315.1. Classification (NCBI taxonomy): domain Eukaryota; kingdom Metazoa; phylum Arthropoda; class Insecta; order Trichoptera; family Brachycentridae; genus Micrasema; species Micrasema longulum. The sequence goes on from NW_028278445.1 coordinate 64,124, forward strand.
ATAAAAAATATTTTGATAAAAACGCACTACTTTAAATGACGTCACTGGTTCATGTGAATCAACCTATGATCTGAGAGCTATGGAAGATTTCCGGTCTGCTTGTCGCTTCTGGACCAATAGGAAGAACTGAATGAGAATAAGCGGAAATGAACCTCTGACGTTACACGCGGAGTTATTTCAGAAATACAAAACTTTGAAAAATCGTAGCGCCGATAATACGATGTATAAAAATTAAAAAGAAAATTTTTTGACTTAGTTTAACAGTCTATTAACAAATAAAAAATTCAAAAAAAATCACTGAACTTCCTCATTAGAAGCTAGATTGGCATTCGAGTTGCAGTAATTTAATATTAAAAAGATTACCATTTGCAGGAGACTGCTGCATGCTGCGAGACATAGCATAGATTTCTATGCTATTAAGCGTGTTGCCAGATGTTTATTAAAAAATATGGTTGTGTAATAATTGTTATTTTTAGTATTCTTTAATAATATAACCTAATAATATACAACCTACTTGTATCTATATAAAACAAAAAATCGCAAATTTCAATCAAAAAATAAAATTATGATGAATATCGCGCCCTTCGTCTACCACCTTTACCACTCACTTTCACGGTACTATGAGGTTTATGCCCCCAGCTGATAGAACCAGATGGAAGGTCTGTGTTCGCCCACAAATATTTGCACCTGCCCTGTCCTTGCCTCTAAAGATATTATCACGAGGCAGAGCATGGGCTTAAATTTCATAAAAGTGGAAAAACAAAGAAAAAATAACGATAAAGATATTTGATATGGTATCCAAAATAAAACACTTTTATTGGATTTAATTCTAGTTTTTTTTTTAAATATATGTGACGCGTTTTGCCTTGTTAGGACATTATCAAACTGACTTCAATATTTACAAAGTATATAAGAATACTTAAACATTTAAGTCAGTTTGATAATGTCCTAACAAGACGAAACGCATCACATACGAGTATATATATATATATATATATTTTTAAAAGTGGAATTAAATCCAATGGAGTGTTTTTTTTTGGATACTTTACAAAATTTCATTATGGAATCCTACCAATTATCTGCATACACAATAAATAATGATAAAGATCACTAATAACGAGAAATAAAATTTAGTACCTACAACTTCGTGGAAAAGTCGTTAAAAATATGGGCAGAAATAGCAGCTTTTATAGCACACAATTATGTAGCGCTTTATTGGATAAAAAATATTTTAAAACGCTTAAAATAATTATTTCATTTAATCTGATGAGCCCACAATATTACTAATACGTATAAACCCACTTTGATAAATTCTGTTTTTTTTTAACCCTATTTTTACTTTATTTTTTCTTTATACAATCTAATCGGCTGTCGAATAATTTCATTTTATAGTTCATTGAATTCCATTTTGAATTATTTGCGTTTTTATGTGTATTATTTAGCTTTAGTTTTGGTATGTATTATATTTTTGTATACTAACGTAAAAGACTTATTACGTATATACTTCTAAGTGAAGTATTGTAGCCATTTATACTCACTATAATTACAATTTTCTACGTCATGTAAGGATGTATTAGCTGTTTTGATAAATTACTAGCATAATTTTTATTATAATCGTGAATGTGCACATTGGGCACTAAATACATAAATATTATGGAGCGGAGCTTATAGATTATGCGCGACCTGATTTGGTCGTGTTCCTTTTTTGGTCAGCTCGGAGCCAAAACGAGATCCTCCGACCATAATAAAATATCGGGTATAATGTTGTCACGCGCGGTCAGTGATTTATTTGGCGTGATCAATACGCGTGCATTGATGGGTTTAACGAAACCGCGATATATTCAGGTATTCATCGAGGAATCTGCGGCGAACACGTGACACATTGTGAATTCCGACTAAGTTACTCGTATGATTAGGTAGGGACGATCGTATAAGGATTACGCTCCATTGTGGTTTAGTTCGGAAGCCGAGTGTTACGTGAAATCGTGTAACGAATCTAGAGTGCGTCGACGTTACTTTATCACAAAAGAATGACAAGACTGTGTAACGAAAAATTAACTTAAGCCATGTTCGCTCCCCAGGTGGAGCATACAGTACCCATTAAAAAGGCCTCCCTAACAGTGGTCAATGGCCAACTCCCGTGGGTTATCTTACCCCTTTGGCCCGGGTATTCAGTAAAAAATACACGAAATTTAAGGTTTTTTTACTCTCGTACCTACCGAAATTTAAAAGCGGCGAATTTATTTATTAATTACTGGGACACCTATGAACGTCTCAATTGTTTGCATATCGCACTTTTAGGACGAAAACGACTTAACTAAAAAAAGCTTAAAATGAGTTAAGATCATAAAACGACCTCAAAGAACATTATCAGTCTTTCTGCATTTAAAAACGTAACATTCGGGTGGGAATAGGACAAAACCGTTACATCGGTCTCTTTATTACTCAGAGAATTTAGATTCTGTGTCAGTACGGAAGCGAATCAGTGTTGTGTTTACATTGTTGTGTTTACATTGTTGTGTGAAGGACGCAACGCAGCCAAACATATAGTTGCCAAAAACCGGTTTACTAGATTTTATTCCGATGCAAATGGCATGTTTAATTTATTTTTTTAAATATTAAAACGAACAATTTAAGTTTGTGATTGTTTCGTTCTGACTTACCGATAATCTTAGTGACTTGTTTAAGTTAATGTCATTTTATTATTTAAATTATCGATAATCTTAGTGACTTATTTACGTTTATGTAATTTCGTGAATAAATAAAAACATGTGTTTGGTGACCTGATCTGATCTAATAAAAAATATGTCATTATCTTATTTATCAAAGTGCTTTGGTTTGTTTTTTTTTCGATCTAATAATGACTCGTTAAATAAATGTCTTGTTTAAACTTACAATAATGTATTTTTATTAAGCTTTTTTTTCATAGATTCATAGCTGAAAGCCTTCGGTATAATTTTTAACTCAAAATTTGGTGCTTACTTCGAAAAATACGAAACAATCGACGAAAGAATACGAAGGTGTCACAATTTACATTCTTCTTTTGCAATTTCCCAAAAAGTTGATTTTTCGAGTTTAGTCGGTTTCGTCGTAAAGGTGCGATATAATATGTCCGTAATCAGCATTACGCAGAAAAAATCGTTTTTAACTTTGACTTGGGTATTCTTTATTACTTTACTGAAATTTTGTCGACTACCTTTGGTTTAAAATCTTCTCCTTATATTGCTTTTTCAAATTTTAAATATTACTTGCTATACCTGTTATTCGTTATTTTTTCTCTGCTGAATTGTCATGTTTTTATACTTTTAAACTACTTTTAATTACTTATATTGTATTTGTATATAAAATAAATATATTGCTGCTCGTAAGAGTAATATGTGTCATTAATTAGAAGATGTTTTTAAATTGACTTAAATTTATTTTCTTATTTAAAGATTCTTTAAAGATTATTCTCTTCGTTTCTTTGAATCCTTTAAAATATGTTTGTGTATATTTACATTTTTCCGTTTTAAAAAAATGTTATTATTATTTTATTTTATTTTTACATCTGAGCATGTTTTTCATTCTTTATTTTAATTCTTAACTTTTAATAACTTTTTAAATTTTCTTCATTATTTTACTTTAATTTTTAAACAACGTCTATTTATGTTTTTTCCCTTTTTTTTGTACTTTAATTAATAACCTTACATATAATTACTTTATGATATGGAAACTTCATTGGTCTATTGGAGTTAAGTGTAACTTTGTAAAATATAAAACTATGTAACTGTACTGTATGTTTCCTACATAAAATAAAATAAAAATAAATAAATAAATTCCTGTCGTCCTTATAAATGTTATGTAAGATCACATACTATCAAATCTGCATTTTTGCAAGGGTTAACAGGAGAGCAAAAACAAACCTTGATATTGTTTTAAGAAGCTATTAGATACTGTAGAATTGCCATACATGTGTCTATTGAAATACGATGTATATTTATAAGTTCCAAACATGTGTATTTTTAATTAATAACTTACTAGATATCGATTTGATAGTAACTACCAGAAAAGGTATCTACATACACATAATACAAGGCTAGCACAACGTGAAGGCTTGTCAGTACTGAGGTTTGTAAACAAGTATGGCCAAAGAACATTTCATTATACAATTTCTAAAATTTTCAATAAGATTCCTAAGCAGATCTTAAAAGAAAATGTTGACAAAACTTTTAAGAAAAAAAATATTAAATAGCTAGTTTGTAACAAGGCTTTTTATTGATTATTATTTTATGTTAACCGTCATCTATTAAAATTTTTGTAAATAAATTTTGTGTAAAAAATACGTATGCTTTTAGTTTTTAATAATGTTTATATAACTTTTTAAATTTATATTATTTCTCAAACGTTTTTCTTTGTAAAGGAAAAATAAGAAACCTGCTGACAAGCCGGTTTCTTGGTTTAGTTGGTTTCATTATTTTTCCTTTTATATTTTCTGTTCATGTTTACCTTCTTAAATAAAAATAAATACAAAAAAAATATAAGTTGTTACATCATTACGGTATACAGGGTGTTCATTAAACCCTGTCACATCCAAAACCACGATGGTCAGTATGAGCAAGAAGACATATTGGCACATTAAAATAATTTTTAAGAACAAATAAAAATTTTAAAAATAAAATACCAAAAAAAGCAAATGGTTGCTTAATTCTGCAGGGGAGAAAAGAGGAGGAGGAGGAGGAGGGAATCTGATACTGCCCCGCGCTCCCCTCACTTCTCCCTGCAGAAGTAAGCAACCATTTTTCTTCGTTCTAAATATTTTTTTTAATATACTAATATGTCTTCTTCCCCATACTGATCATCGTGGTTTCGGATGTGACAGGGTTTAAAGAACATCCTGTTTACATGTTTGGCAATTCTACAGTATCTAATAATTTCTTTTAAAAAAATCAAAGTTTGTTTTTGCTCTCCTGTAAACCCTGCAAAATGCAGATTCAATAGTATAAGTAGGTACTCTATACCTAGATGTGCATATTCTGAAAGAGATTCGCCATGCGTATTATTTTCGGTTAATAACTGTCCGACCTTTAAGTCATTTTAAACTTCCATGGACGATATGTTTAAGAGTAATTAACATGTTTATAATGCCTATAAATGACGTGTATGTATAATATTACATACGTATACAAAGTTTCCAATACTTGAATCGGACATCTTGACGAGTGACGAGCACTTTTTGTACACTTTGTACTGAATATAGTTTACACTGCGCGTTTTTTCGTCAGTCTTCTAAGAATTTTATAACTGGTAAATTCATGTTTTTTATGAAGTCCAGGAAACGTATTCGTATACACTGTAGTTTTGTTCTTTGCATTTTGAAAAGGTTTCATTTATTTTATTTGATGAAGCCATGAAGGTTTTTGCACTGTATAAATTAATCCTCTACGATGCAGGTTAATACATAAATAATAATGGATAAAATCATAATAATAATGATAATATTTGGCTGATTTATATAGCGTCATTTTTGTAAGAAATCACCTCAAGGGCGCTTTACAATTGTATACCTAAACTTACATTCTAATTAAACTAAAGTAATATATTATTTTTCCAGATTTAAAATTGTTCGCAACGTGAACGCTAGCGTTTACGTCGCGAACCCTGGGCAATGGGATCCCACTCATAGCGGTGTGATCGCAGCAGATAACGAGAGGATGAAAGGCGAGTTTCTGGCGCCTCAAAACCAAAACCAACGAGCTAAGGGAAGACAACCCCGACAGAAAAATCCACCAAAGAAGGTAACGGGAAACCACTCTGGTCATCTTTTCCCAGGAATCACTATGGGTAGTGCATCCAATAAGCAGCTGTCCTGGCTGCGGAATACAAGAGTAGCGCAGGACCGAGATGTTTTGGCTGTAGTGATCGCCAACGTCGGGGGGACCTGACAAGGCACCGCGAGAAGATAATAAACCGATCGAGGTGTTTCAAACTATTAAGTTATTAAGTATCTGGATTTTTTTATTTACATCGACCCTCTACAAAACGTTGGCAAGAAAAAAAACCGACATTGGCCCTTTCAGACGCAGGACACAGATCTATCGATTAACTATTAGAGAAGTTTTAGACATTCCTTGCCTAAAACGTAGGCATACTATACATTATACATACGACGTACACTAGCTTTATAGTATATAATATACTACAAGCAACAAGCCAAAGTAGGAATAGAAGTCTCAATACCAAACTACGACGTGTATAGAATTATATGGAAATCAATACTTCGGCCAACGTACGGCCACAAATATAGATAAAGACATGAACTCGGAAACAGGTGGGCGATATTTTTATTTTATTTGGAAGTTCAACAAGGATATATACAATTTGTAAGTAAGCATTGGCATTATTCTTCATGTATACATAGGTATATCCTCATTTAATTATATAAAATAAGTATGTAGCTTAATTATGTCAATTTGAGTAATAATACAGATTGAGTTTAAGAAAAGACTAATTGTTTTTTTTTTAAAGAAAATAAGAAGTAATAAAATAAACTAAAATTAATTTACACAAAAACATACACATACAAAAAAAATGAAGTTTTTTTTCCTAAATTTATTTGTTAACCTTTACGGATAATTACATTCATTTTACAAAAATAATTTATATATTTTTTTCGTACTCTGTAATAATTAGACATTTGATTTCAGAAACACATATTGTTTATAATCATTTACTCTATCGTGATAAATGTCAGTACAAACTTTTTTTCTATTTTGTTATAGACTCTAAACTTCCCTGCAAGAGGGTTAAAATGTGCTATATTGTTTGTAAAAATTGGAAGGTAAAAGGTATTAATAATATTTATGAATAAACTACAGTTAAACAATAAATAAATAATTCTCGCAAGTACGGACTGATATTATCGGAGTCCATGTGTTTTTTTAAACATTAATTTGCTGTTCTAAGATTTAACCAAACATATAAATTTAAAGACCCTTAGCAACTCTGCTAGAAAATGATTATATTATTTTATTCATTTATCTTATTATATTTACATAAAATTTTTGCAACATAAAGTTGCTTTGACTGTCTTACTAGAGTTAGAAACCCTGTTTTAAGACAGTCTTACAGGCAAGACTGTAATATTTGTAACTATTTAAAAAAGTTATTTGTTACTACAAAAAAATTGTTAGAAGTACTTTTTTTAACAAAACTTAATATTTTTTTAATCAATACATCCTGTTACCTAAGTAATAATAACGTTAGTTTATATTTACAATCACGTCTTATTCTTCGTGGGGGGGTCTTTAATCGTCGATTGTGAGTATAATCCTCACTTTAAATGGAAAAGGCTCTAGTGGTTGGATTACGTTTCCTGGAATTGATTATTTCATTCAGAAGCAACATAATCCAATTTTTTAGAATCTCGGTTGGGTAAAGCTCCTATTCTTAAAGCAATAACGAACTTTATCCCAAGAACTTGAATAAAAAAAGGGCCGTTGGGGAAAAAATATCGTGTAATTAAAAACAATAATAAAAAAATATATATATGCTTTAAGTTAATTATTTTAATTATATCCAGAAAAAAATCGTTTAAATGGAAAAACGTCATTCTAAAAACGGTATTATTTAAAAAAAATATTCAGCAACTAAACACAAAAAGAAATGCATGAGTAATCAAGAAAAAAAAACAGATGATGCGTGAATATATATTACATTATTAGATATAAAATCCATTCCAGCAGAGCCCAGTATAAAGATAATTACTCCTTCGAAGTGGTTGAGCAGTTCATCTACCTGGGTTCCAGTCTAACAGCGATCCAATGAGGATCTAGCAGAAATCAGAAAGACTCACAGCAGCCAACAAAACATACTTTTCTTTGCTGTCAGTGTTCAAATCACGTAGCGTCCACATAAAAACGAACTGTATTGGCATATGGATGTGAGGAGTGAACACTGACAGTGAAGATGGAGAAGATTCTGGAAGCCTTTGAAGGGAAAGTTTTTGAAAAAATCTGCGGACTAATGTAATCAGTGGTACATTCAGTCTGACGACGGACTGTACAGCCAATACCAGGCCCCAATCATCTCGACCCATTTAAAATTGCTTAGATTAAGATGGGCCGGACATGTACAGCGAATGCCTAGTTCACGCGTCCCTAAAATACCAATGATCGGACACCCGGGTGGAAGGAGATTAGTGGGAAGACCCAGGCCTGGACGGGAGAATGAAGAGAGAAAGGATTTAGCGCGGCTTCACCAGGTGGCGAATCGGAAGACGGCGGCTGAGGATAGACGGAGTTGGAGGCGAAAGTTGTAGGAGGCCAAAGCTCAATATGGGCTGAAGCGCCAACATCGGAGATATAAAATAGGTATTAAATAGAGCATTGACTGACATCTCATCAGAGATAGAAAGACCTTATCAAAAATCGAATAGAAAGTAATTATCTGGTTTTAACAATATTCGAATTAGACCAACATTGTGTTAATATTGTTTCAATTAATGAAGGTACTGGATATTAGACATTTAAAAAATATATATCGACATATTTCTAGTCATGTAGTTACAAGACGAGATACCAGCAAAATGCGCGTATGAGAATTTTCTTGTAATTTGAATTATTTAATACCAAAAACAAGTACGACTTTCATTTAGAGAAATTTTTCTTTTGTGGCCCCAAGAGTGTTCAATGTCCTGTATGAACATACTAAGTTCCACACGAAAACCATTTTCAGGAGAAGTGTACAGGTTTGGATTTCATATAAGGAAAGAGCAGGAAACTACTGCGAGACATTGCAAAGATTTGTATATAGTACTATTAAGCGTGTTTTCCAGATGTTCATTGAGATTTATGTTTATGTAATATTTTTTAATTGTATTATAATATTCTTTAATAATATGCATGCTTCCACTTTCTATTATGTTGTATCCCAACTCAACACAGGGCTCTTGGCCTCTTGGAGTTAGGGATACGTTATTATTTTTTTCTAATATGTATATTTATATGAACAAATAAAAATAAATAAGTATCAGGGGCCAGTTGTATAAAAAGAGTCGAAAAATAGTTTTAGATAAAAACTCAATTGTTACGTTCTCGTCTAAATGGATGGGTGGCATGTGAAAAAGTAAGATTATGTAACTTCTTTAAACTTAACTTTTTTTGGCGCAACTGATCCTTAAGACACAATACAATTCTGACGATGTATACCTATTAAGTGCAACTAATAACTGCATATTTTGATTAAGGATTCGCAAAGGACAACGACAAAGAAAGTGATTCATTTACCTACAAAGGTGTTGTGTGTGACAATTCTATTGAAAATTAAGGTCCGCGTAGCAATGTGGCACAAAGCCAACCCAATAATTATTGTATCTATGTGGGTAAGTGGAACTGATGTCATAAAAAATACTCGGAATCGCGTTCATGTATGTCAGAGTACGACGCTATATCAATCCGAACACATTGTAATGGTTCATTGTCCCATCAATCAGCATTTCTAAATCCGATTTCTCGGCCATTGATACAACAATATCTTACAAGTACGGACGCGATATAATACCATTCGTCCGTGCGCTTTGTAGCTGCAAGACGTTCGGTAACTAAGCTTCCTAATGTATATTATATCAACTATCAAATAATTGGGCAGATAAGAATCTCGAATACACGCTTTAACCCTTTATTACACAAGTTTTATTATATTGAAAACAAAGATATTTTCATTGCATATTAAAAACTTTTTTTTACATACTCGTACGAGGTTTGTTCAGACTTTAAAAACTATTTTATTTTTCAAGAAAATCTAAAATTTTCGGTCATCTTAAAACCAACCATATTGCATTTATTTGGTAAGGTGATATATGCTGGGGGTGTGTTGTGGGCTTTAGGATCTCTGCGGTGCCCAGTGCACCACCGTGTGCGAATTAGGGTTTTACAGACGATGATCGCCAATCGCAAGCTCTGTAGTACGCACGGTGTTCATTTTATTGATCGTGTTATTCATACCAATACATTGTATACAATAAAAATTTTTGCTCAGAGACATCTCACATTTATCGCACCGAGAGTGTTCAATATTTTGAAAGAACGTATTAAGCTCTCAAGGACAAAAAATATTTTTAAGAAAGGAGTTAAGGACTGGATTTTCCTTAGTGGGAGGGATTTGAGTAGGAAACTCCTTGATGATTTTCCAAATGCTTGAGTTTACTGTTTACCATATTGATGTCCCATATATATGTTTTTTTAAATATTTTTTATAATTATTTTTTATGTTTCTAATCCTATATTTGTGGTGATATACTCATGTGTCTGTGTCATATAATTGCTCGTCCCATCTCAACACAGGAATTTGTCCTATGGAGTTGAGACTTATTGTCTCAAATAATGTACAGTAAACTTATGTATGTAAATAAATAAATAAATACAGTATAAGAAATTTTCAAAAATACATCAATAAAAAAAAACCAACAACTAATGTAATTCTATCTATTTTATGTAATTCTATGTATAATTGAAGATTTGTAAGCATGTGAAATTGTATCGACGAATACCTTCAAATTGTATGTTTTCTTGTATGTATCTTTGTCGAATTACCTTATAAAATAAAATAAAATTTTGGATTCCACTCAGTCATTGCATTGGTCGCGCTCCTAATACGTTCATGCTAGTATTGAACTTTATTTGCGATCGTTTAAATTTTTATAGAACACCGTCACGAATCTGGACGTCACAATTATCAATGCTGGACATGTCGCGTTTTTCTAGGGACATATTTTTTATAATTTCCTTTTTAAAGTTACGTATGAAAATATTTCTTATTTATTTGACACTTTATATACATATACAATAAATATACATATAAGGGCGGGCATATTGCCCTTAGGCAATTTCTTCCTACCTACCCAAACCGTTTAGTTTGAGAAAATTATAAATACATGGACATATTGAATCTTACAATTTTATACAAAAATTAAAAGCAAAGATTAACAAAAATAAACCTATAAAAAAAAAATTAACACTATACTATGAAGAGAGGAGAGGGGATGGGAAGGAAAAAAGAAGGATTAAGGAACAATTTAAATATTTAGATAGTGACATTTCAATCGTGACTTAAATGTAAATAAAGAAGGGGCGTCTCTAACATTAGTGGGTAGATTATTCCACAATCGAGCGGCTACTACTGTGAAAGAGGAGGCAAGAAAATTAGAGCGATTAGAGCGATGACAGCGATTAGAGCAATTTCTTCGCAATATTCATATTGATTTTGTAAATACAATTAATGTACCTTGATCCATTTCATATATGTATTTTTATCGGTATTCGTAGTACGTGATATTCCCTATTGCTCGAAATACATACCAAAGTACTGCATAACGTCAGATGAAGAACACGCAATTTATGCCATAAGTGGCGGCTGAGATGCGTTCTCTGAAATTCTCTTTCACACACCGCCACCGACGCGAAGTGTAGTAATTAATTGGTGCTCTCCGTAAACTACTGTTTTATAGCTAACATTTTGTAAACTAAACCGCAGTGAACGTGACGGCATTCTTACACATACACATACACACATAATGAGTCATGCGAATGTAAGAAAAATTTGTTGGCCGAATTACGTAAGTACCTGTTGATTTTTATGACCGATTTTTTTTTTGAAATTATAAAAACTATGCATCAAATACCATTGACATATTAATACACATAGACAAGCCCTGAGCCCTCAAAAATGATAACACTTAATTCATGCCCAAGCGTTCAGTCATGCCCGACGCGTATGTAGACGTTCTTCAACAATGGACCTCAAATGCCGTTTTAAAATACTTAATGCTATAATGTACTATAATCCATTAGCAATCACGCAATATGTATTCGTTGGAGAAACGGAGAACGGAGATGGACCTTATATGCAGTTTCAAAATACTTAATGCTATAAGTGATGTCCCAACAATGTCGCGATTTATTTATTTACATGTTCCCAACCTTGTCACCAATAGCCTAATTAATTAATTAATTATGGATAACTTATACAGCGCCATTTTCGTAATAAAATACCTCAAGGGCGCTTTACATGGTGATTCTAAATCTGCTTTTTATCAAATCTTCTAAGAGCAACTTTCGTTTTTATGCCCCAATGTTCAGAATGTCCAGATTAGTCAATTCGTCACACAACTTGGAATTTTTCGGGACGGATCTTCCGGCTTTTCGTATATCTCTTCGCCATGAACATAGTGCGGGATGAAGATGAATTGGCATGAATATTAATATATTGAATACAAACAAACAAACAAACCATCACGCCGTTTCCCCGTAAGGGTAGGCAGAGAGGATAGAACGCCACAACACTCTATCTTTGCATACAGATCTCGCTTCCTCTACATTCATACATCTTCTCATGCACGCGCGCCGATTATTCCTACTTTTGACATGTCCATCTTCAAGTATTTAATGTACTAGATCGTGCCATGTTTTACTCGATCTTCCTCGTTTTCTGCATCCATCAACATTCGCACCGTAGAGTCTTAGCCGTTCCTTCGCTGTCCATTTGCTCTACATGTCCAAACCAACGCAACACCCATTTCTTGATTCAGAGGTTCTCTTCCGCTTATTCTCGATTAGTTATGTCCACTGGTCCATTGCCGGCAATCAAATCGGAAATCGTCCATAACTATCTTATCATTGGTTGATTCATATAAACTAGTGACGTCGTTTAAAGCAGTTAATTTTGATTATATTTTCGTACATTTACAGAAAACTTTTCAGTACAATTTACTACTCCAATTTTTACTACCCGAAAAAAAACATTTATTGTATATAATTTACCGTAGGGCTGAAGTTCCTTATTAGTAAATACTGTCACTATAAAATCGCCACTAAGAAATGGATAACGGAGGCGGGATGCGCACTGATTAATGAGTGGATCAGGCCAGATAGGTAGTAATACGTTTTTATTTGTGAGTTTGATGTGTTTTTATTATGTTTTAAATGAATTTGATATAAAAATTTAATTATGCTTAATAAGGCATGTTTCAAAATTATATAAAATGTCTCTCTCGGCACGGGATACCCCACATAATTAATGTAAAAAAAAGTAATACATAAATTTATTGTAAAACAACAAATAAATACACACAAAATATACTTCTATATAACGATCGAGTAATTACTTATCTTTATTTACTCGACCAACGAGTCATTGCACATATTTGTTTAATAGGAAGAAAAATTGAACGAAATTATGCAGAAAGCAGCCAGCATTAGAAAAGTGAAACTGAGATAATAGCGCTTTTGTGAAAAGAGTGAATAATCAAATCTGGAATTTGGAACAGTTGGAATGTTTTTGACTTTAAAAAATTATGAATACATTAGTTTTTTTTACATTACAATCAAGAATCTAATTACGTATTTAACCAGTATTAATAATTTTTTTAAGTAGGTACCGTAAAAGCATACAACTTGAGACAGCTTTCAACTTCAACTGACTATATCTTTTTATATATTTAATATTACGCTTTCAAATTTTAACACAAATGTGAGTCTATGTTTCATGTTACAGAAGTATACCACATGTGTGGACATATTAAAATCCTTTAACTTCTTTTTTCATTTTTTGTTGTTGTCTCAATTTACCCGCAAATGTTGCAAACATGAGACACAATAAGAAAGTCGTAGTTTCCCATGTAGCATTTTACTGCTTTAACCGTGAGATGATAAAAATTTAAAAAATATTCAGGTTCTACGAATAATATTGTAAATGTGTCATGCACAATTAGAGAAATTAAATTGAAAAAAAATTTCAACTTTAAAAACCATGATATAATTGAAAAGCTTACGTTATCAAACAAAAAAAAACCCATTCAAAAAAAAAATTAAAGCTCTTTTAAAAATCGTTAAAATCAAATTTAAAACTCAACATTGAGACTGTAATTTGAGACATGAATAATGCTAGAACAATAAACAAATATTACAATGAATACACTAGCTTCACAGTCTGTAGTTTTCTATAATAAAATAACTAGGTACTGTAGTCGTACATATTTATAAAATAATTGAGTTTTCTCCTAATTATTAAACAAAACTTTTAGTAGAGATTTGAGACGATTTGAGACTTAATAATTGAACGTAGTTATGCAGAAAGCAGCCAGTCCACAATTTGGAAAAATGATATATTGGTAAATATGGCATCAATTCTAAGTTCTGCTAAAAACAGCCAGGCCGCTTTCATACAAAAAACTGTAACAATAACCCTTTGAAAATAGTGTTGATCCCAAAAAGGGGATTTCTCAATTTGCAAAAAACACCCACTGCACTAGAGAAATCTTACGGTACTTTAAAAGTTATTAAAACTAGTAAATACGTAATAAGATTCTTGTTTATAATATTTAAAAAAAACTAATGTATTCATTGTTTATCATTTGTCAAAGTCAAAAACATTTCAACTGTTGTGTAGATTTAGATAAATACTATTTTTACAAATGTGCTATTATCTTAGTTTCACTTTTTTATGGCTGGCTGCTTTCTGTATAACTACGTTCAATTGAGACTTATATACCTAATTTGAGACTATGCCTCAAATTACCTTCCGAAAAAAATGCTTTCATTTCTGCGATTTTTTTATTTCACTCTACCAACCTACGCTGAAAGTGTCAAACATAGCGTTGACTTTTTTACGGAAAAGTGCCTCACGAGACCGTATTATTAAATCGATTTAGAGCACTACAGTTTTTTTTTACTAATAATAGAGTTTTGAGGCATATGTAATTTAGAAATATATTTGAATTAAAAATCAATGTCAATTTCTCAATAAATGCTACTTACTTGTCTAAATTTCCTCTTGACAGCAATTATACGTTCACAAGCAAAAACTTTGGAAAGACACCACTGCCAGTGCTGTCTGAGTAGCAATGATACCAAATGTAATATTATGTGCCGCGGAAGTTTCGTCTCAAATTATATTCAATTCTCACATGTTGTCTGTTTACTGCACCCGATAACATCAATATCTATTTTTTTCAAAATTGTGGACTGGCTGCATTTTGCATAACTACGTTCAATTATTAGGTATGAGAGAGAGAGAGAGAGAGAGAAAGAGAAAACGTATTGATATAACAAAATGAGCGTATTTATGTTAATCAAACAAACTCAATTATTAAATAACTATTGTTTGTGGTATACAAAAATACAACGAGTTTTGAAAAGATAACGACATAGGTAAACAGCAGAATATAACGTCATAAAATGAAGGAAGAATTTTCACTTATCAATCTCGGTATAAACATCTCTAAAGTCATAGACAGAGACAGATGGACTACCCACTTCACACGTGGAATGGAGCAATGTTAGTCAAGGTCATAATTGTTATGGTAATCTTATTATGCGCCATTTTTGTTTAGCCACAGCAGCTAGCCCATCTTCAAATAAAACATTTAAAAATTATTACTACTTCACTGGCCGATTCTCAAAATAGAAATGACAATATTTACTACATACTTTTAGATAAGTGAGTATGCCATGCTTTATCTATTTACATTACATCAAGCAAGTTATTTTTATTTATTTATTACAACAGTAAATATATTATTATATTTCATTTCTTTTCCAGACTGTAATTATTAAATTTGTGTAGTACTGTCTCTGGAGCTAAATACCTTTTAAAGGAATACATTTAATACTACAAAACATTATATTTTTATCTTCTGTTATTGTGATATGTATGCTCAAGTCACGGATTTAAATGTATACGATTTTTTTGTAATTTCTACATCAAACTCTAACTCGATTTATTTTTTATTAATTTTGTTTATATACACATCACACGAGTGTTTTGTTTTATGATCATTTTGATATTTTGTTAAAGGCATAAACCGATGAACCAATAAATATTAAAAATATACGTAATTAATATTAAAATTATAATATATCCTAAATTCTATGATACCAAAAGCCCTGTGTTGAGTTGGGTTATACACAATAATGGAAATTAGAAGTATAAAAAAGCAACAATTGAAATAATAACACAAATAATAATTCCATATCACTATCACTATTACCTTAGAATATGTATGTATTTCAAGTAATTTATAATGTGTATAGTACGAGTATATTAATATATCGTTTCCTGGCACTAAAAGTGCTACTTTTTAGATGTTAGAAGTAGCATATTATGTGTATTACATGATTTGTAAAATTTGTCTGTTAGTAAATAGTAATTAAGAGTTGGCCTGTAGATAGACCTTATTTTTTTATTTAAGTATAATGTACAGCGCCCCTGAAGTGATTACTCACGAAAACGGCGCTATAAAAATTGTCGAAATTTATTATTATTATATCATACTCAATTTTTTTAATGTTTTATTTTCAAGCACTCTTTAAACTACATATTTTTATTTATTTTATTTTTATTTATTTATTTACGGACAAAGTCCATTATAAACATTACAATTAAAAGAAATTTTTACAAAGGAATAAAAAAATATAAGGAACAGAAATAAGCAGCAAAGACAGATGATAGATTTTTTAGATTAAGTAAAAAGCATAGGCTAACTATACAGATTCTTTAGCTGATTTGTAAAGAAAGACATCCTTACACCATAATAATCAAGATCTTGATGATCGTTCACCCGCCTGATCATTCTGGGCAAAGGCGACTGTGCACCATAATTGGTCCTGTAGTGACCGAGGAAAAGCATTTCATTATTTCTTAGTCTACGGGTGGGAACGTTAAAAAGAATCTTTTGCAAAATTTCAGGGGCATCAATGAGACAGTTCATAATTTTATACATGCAGATTATATCTGCAATGCATCTGCGTTTTTCAAGACTTGATATGCTTAAAAACCTCTCCATATCAGAATATGAATAGTCTCCTCTTTCCAATCCCATCTTCCATGCAATTTTTCTTATAAAACGATGTTGAACTGATTCAAGGCGCTTGATATGAACAGCATAATGAGGGGACCAGATTACAGATGCATATTCAAGAATAGGGCGAACTAAAGAGCAATAAAGTGTTTTAAGTGTAAGCATACTTTGGAAATCAGACGTAGTTCTATTAATAAAGCCTAAAATTTTTAAGGATCTGTTTACTATATTATCAAAGTGTTCCAGAAAAGTTAGTTTATTATCTAGGATCACTCCAAGATCTCTTATAGAGGTGACAATCGAAAGAACTTGGCCATTAAGTTTATAATCAAAAATAAAAGGATGTTTACATTTATGGTATGAAATAATTTTGCATTTATCGATGTTAAGTTCCATGTTATTAGTTTTGCACCAAGTATGAAATGCATTTATGTCTTCTTGGAGTCTGACACAGTCATCAATATTTTTAATTAGCTTAAGTATCTTGTTATCGTCAGCAAAAAGCCAGAATTTTGTAAAAGAAAAAACATTAGCAGCATCATTAACAAACAGATTAAATAGAAGAGGGGCCAAGTGGGCACCCTGTGGTACACCAGAAGTTACTAGGAAGCTATTTGATATGAAGTTATTGATTTTTACACTTTGTTTTCTATGTGAGAGGTAGGATTTTAAAAACGATAAAAAGGGATCTCTAATGCCTACAGCACGAAGTTTAGCACATAAAATGTTGTGATCAACTTTGTCAAAGGCCTTGGAGAAGTCTGTATACAGTACATCAGCTTGAAGATTATTCTCGAACGCTGTAAAAATAGTATCAGTAAAAGAAAGCAAATTGGTCGTCGTTGATTTGGCTGTCCTAAATCCATGCTGCTCCTCAATCAGCACATTTTTAAATATAGGTGTTATTTTATTTGTAATAATTGATTCGAATAGTTTAGGTACAGGAGATATCATTGAAATGGGTCTATAGTTAGTTACGTTATATATATGTAAATGGCATTAATGCCGTTTATAAATAAATAAATAAGACTTTTTGTGATGTTCGTTAGTTTTCGTATTATATCTAAATTAAACTTCAACTAAAAATGCGGTCTAGATTTTACCTCAGACACTTCACAAAGTGAGTCTATAAATAAATAAATTTAATGTTAACTTTTTGAATTTGTAATTTAGGTAAAACAATTTACTTTGTTATCACATGCTATGGATTTATTCAAATGATTTAGACAATAAGTGGGTTTTAAGATTTTTCAGAAACATTATTTCACTTTCAGTTTCGCACTTCTGCGTGTGGAAAACGTATCCAGTTTAATTCCCCTAAATAAATAATCAATTATCCTAAATAAATAAAAATAAAATTAATAAATATGGAGCAATTTGTGTGCATTGAAGTGTGTATATTGAAAATAATCGTTCATCTTCATACACCAGGGGTGGTATTCCAAACGCTCTCGCGGCCGTATTAACTCGTGTATTTACATACAAAATACACGAGAAAAACTATTTTCTCGTACCGCGAAAGCGGTTCGGAATAGCACCCCCGTCCGCGCCCGATGGTGCATGGGGCACTGCAATAGTACACAAAATGCAGCGTAACTCGATCATCCGTTTTCCGCCAGTCCAGGAACATGAAACAGGCAGTATAAAAACGGACCTTTAATCAATATTTTAAGTCGACCTTTCCAGAATTTGAACCCGCGACTTTAAGTATGCTAGTTAAAATCGCAACTATTTAAAAAAAAAAAAATTACGATTTTTAACTAGTATTAGGTACTAATTTATTTATTTATATAAACGCCCAATGGACATTTTTATGGACACATTCATACATAGAAAAATATTTTTTTTAAATTAGAAAGACTCAATGGTTTATAGTAGACTTTGTGGGAGTGGAAGCGGGAGAGAGGTGTTTATAATTGAATTTGATTCAGTGATCGTTTGAAAGAAGACAACTTGTTGTCAAAGAAATCAAGACTGGGGATTATGATTACAACCGGGCGTTACTAACTTTAAAATGATTTTTATTTATGCATATTAAAAAAAACTATGTTTACTATAGCGAAGCAAAAATATGACGTGTGGTAATGTAGTAAGTTATCCCCCTTGGAATCGTTTGTTATATCTTGACTTGGAAACAAAAGCGTATGAAAGTTAAAAAAATAATACTTTTATCGTGATAATATAACCCTACTCTGGAAGTGCTCTTCGTAACTAGAGAAAAAAAACAAATGAAGCCTTTTATACCGCAGACTGCAATTTAAAATTTGTTCGAGGACGATTCTGCGAAATTATATCCAGAGCCAGACCATTTTCTCGGAAGGCCGCAGTGGACAAGAATGGCGTGTTCTTGTATTTCAGGTAAGATGCGACGAGAAAACCAACCACAAAGAAGATGCGTAAACAAAAAAGCGACACGTTTCATTTAATTTTGATTATATTTCGTCATTCTCGGAATCATTTGATCGCGTGTTAAAACACTTTTCGAAATAACTTCTTTCTTACAAAAGCACGCATTTTTGACAGCCGCAACACGCACAAACTTCGTGTAGGTATTAAAAATATTGTCACGCTGTGATAACTACACGAAAATTGTACAAATATGAATATTATTCTTAATTTATATACAAAAACAAAACATTCTCGCGTATCTAATGTCAAATTCACTCACCTTTTTACTTTTAACTAAGCTGGTGCTATCCTTGAATTAATTTCACTTGGGTTAACGTCTCAACTTGCACAAATTATCGAATTGTCCGTCTTTACTACGTTTAATAGAGTTTTATGGGTGGCGCACACATGTCATAAGTCACTGCACTCGATTAATATAGAAAAATAAATAATTAAGACAAACATAAAAAGTACAAAGTATTCTTTCCATTGACAGGTGAGGCGAACGGCATGCGAGCGTCGACCCGCACGGACACATGCAGGGAACTGAATTTCTCGTTTTAGTAGTGGCAGCACTGATCAGACATCCAACATGGCGGCAAAGTAAGCAGACACTCTTGCATCTCGCGGATAATAATTTCATTTTTGAATTTCTTTTTTTTAATACGAAACTATTAATATTTTTTAAGACAATTGTGGTTCAAACAATATTTAATTCCTTAGTGATTATTTTAAACGGTTGGCAGTTTATAAATATCCATACGAAAGATAACAGAAAATACGTAACAAAAATCTATTAAATATTTACATAAAAATTATGTCGTGCATTTATAAAATAATATACCTTTGTTTGCTTTTGTGACGCAATAA
The DNA here is from genome assembly GCF_059751315.1 of Micrasema longulum. NCBI lineage: Eukaryota > Metazoa > Arthropoda > Insecta > Trichoptera > Brachycentridae > Micrasema > Micrasema longulum. The sequence continues at coordinate 84,213 of NW_028278445.1, forward strand.
TATTATTGTTGTTTTATAACCAGCTTTCCCTTTCCGCATCTAATGGTGCATATGGCACTGCATTGGTTCACCAACCGCAGCTTATCTTGTTTATTTTTATTAGATGAAGGTAAGATTATCAGTCTTAGGCTTCAGATCCAGGAGTATGAAATATTAGTGCGTAAAATATATATTTTTAATTAGTTTGTGCTCATGTGGCTAGTGTCGTGAAGTAAAAAATTAAAGATTCGAGTTTCGCACCCCGTTTTACCACATTTCGTTCCTATTTTCTATTTACATAAAACATAAAATTAAAACTATTAACATAAACGTTTATGTTTTTATCAAATAATTAAAATATTTTAAGTGAACCATCTCGGGAATCGAACATGAGATTTTTTGCATGGCCAATTGTTGCTTATATACCTTTGTTAATAACAATAGAAATCATTGTATTCGACTTAATTATTAATTAGTATGTATTGCAAAATTATTATTTTATTAATTTTATTTTTATTGTTAACTATGTAGTTTCATATTAATCACTTTATTTTTATCCTTAATTATTCTCAGCTTTACTTTGTTATGTTTATAACATAATATTGTATTTTTTTAGATTTTATGTTTTATTTACTGATGTTATGTTTTTGTTTTAGTTTTTTGCTGTTTTATTTTATTTTATATTTTGACTCAATAGGGAAATATCAGTTTTTTTTTGCATTAAAAAAGGTCTATGAAATACAGTCCAGTTTCAATTTTTTTTTGCTTATTATTAGTGCTTAGCATATATTTCTTTTTAAATTTGTAATTTTGAATTCTCGCAAAAACGGTTATTCCATTAACCACGCCCCTAATACGCCTCGAGGTTTATTTGTTCCCGACCATTCAAATTTGTTTTGAACATTGTCACGAATCATGACGTCACAACTGTCAAGGCCAAACATGTTGCGTTTTTCTAGCGACGTATTTTTAAAAAGTATTTTTTTTAAATTTATGTACATTTCTCCACAATATCCATATTGATTTTGAAAATACATATAACATCAAACAACACAAACTAAACAAACAAACCATCACGCCGTTTCCCTGTTAGGGTAGGCAGAGAGAATAGAACGCCACATCACTCTATCTTTGCATACAGATCTCGCTTCCTCTACATCCATACATCTTATCATGCACGCGCGTTGATCATTCCGACTTTCAACATGCCCATCTTCAAGTATTTTTTGGATTTGGTCATGCTATGTCTTTCTCGGTCTTCCTCTATTTCTGCATCTATCAACATTCATCGTAAATATTTTTAGCGTTCTTTCGCTGTCCATTCGCTCTACATGTCTAAACCAACGCATAACTCCTTTCTTGATTTTGTCGATAATGCTTACCTCAGCCTTGCATAATGTACGGATCTCAACATTTGCGCATCTATCGTACATAATTTTACATAGTTCACATTTCGACAGTATTCAGCATTCAGCCTACTTTTATCCCTGTTTTTTCCAAGTCCATACTTCTCTTCTATACATCAAGGTCGGGACCAGGAGTCCATTGTGAACTGTTAATTTTGCCTCTTGCGACAACCATTTATTTGCCAAGGTTGATTTAAGTGCCACCGTTCACTCACCCTTTTAATATCTTTCTCAGTCATTCCATCCCTAGTAAACATACTACCCAGGTACACAAATTCCTCTACCTAAGCATAACCCCACTCCACCTTATTCACAGTATTTCACATTTAGTCATAATTTTCACATTTCTTTCAAAAACCATCACATTCGATTTATCGACATTCATCAGGAAATCGCTTCCCTCTACATCGTAGACTTTGTTACCAAGAATTTCAGCTCATCTTTGCTGTTAGCAAGAAGCACGGTATGTTTAGATGTATTTTATTATAACTTCAAGAGAAATATGTTCGATAAAACCTTGCAAATAACAAAAGCAACGTACAAATAATTTGGAACTGCAAAAAAAAATAAAAAAAGACCCTTATTACCTACTTTAAAAATGTAATAAAAAAACGTGATTTTTCCCAATTACGAGAGTTCAAGACTCCTCTAGTACCTCAGCTGAATGTCCTCGCGGGGAGATTGAACAAAGAGTTTCGGAAAAAAACGCGTGATGGTTTTTGTAATGTCGACGGCGCCGGGTTCGGGGAATCATAATATCGAAACGAGTTTGGTTCCGAGCGGAGAGACGGCGGGCGGGCGGGCGCGGGCGGTGCGGGCGGCGCGCGTTTCTCGGGAACGCTCCGCTTCGGAGAAGGATTGCAAGGAGACTGAACAGAACAGTGAACAGTGAACACTGAACGGTTGCCGTTGCCTCGCATCTTGAGACATTCACAGATTCACAGGACCGAGGACTCGTATTTCGTATTACAATGAAAAGATAAGAAATTTACGGACAGCTACTACTACTCGTAGGGGTAGGCACAGAGAATGGACCGCCACACACGTCTATCCTGGTATACAATCCTAGCCTCTTCCACATTCATACATCTCGTCATACATGCCCTTCGGTTCTGTCTGCTTTTGACATGACCAGACATAAGATTTTGGTTTATCTGATCATGCCACGTCTTCCTTGGTCGTCCTCATCTTACGTTGCCGTTCGTTTTCGCCATATATACTTGTTTTACCATTCTTTCGTCGTCCATTCGTTCTACGTGACCAAACCATCTCAGAGACCTTTTCTTAATCTTATCAATTATACTTGACTCAGATTTACACTCTCGCCTGATTTCATCATTCGTAACCCTGTCATACATTGATTTCCTACACATTCGTCTAAGAGATCGCATTTCAACCGCGTTCGCTCGGCTTTCATCCTTCCTCTGCCAGTTCCATGTTTCACTTCCATACATAAGTGTTGGGACTAAAACTCCGTTGTGCACTGCCAGTTAAGCTTCGATTGACATATTTTTATTAGAAATTACTGTCGTTGTTATCAACATAAATATTATCTTCTACTACTACCATAATACATCCGTAGGGGTAGGCAGAGTGACTGGAAAACCACACAAGTCCATAATGATCTTTATTTATTTATTTACATACATAAGTTTATTGTACATTATTTGAGACATAAGTCCTCTCTCCATGGGACTTAAAGTCCTGTGTTGAGATGGGACTAGCATAGGGTTGCCATATTTCGCTAGGGTCTCGTCGGGACGTTGTGGAGTGGGGATGTAGTAACAAAAAAGGCAATTGTATAATGATTTTTCAGAAATACAATATAAATGTTTTTCTTACATTTCATGTGGTGATTCTTGTGGAAGAAGTATCGCTGGCCATATTTTTTCTATGACTGAATATTAACGTAACACTGCAATATTGATTCTACAGTCCTTGGCAGCAGACGACATTTTTTATCGTTACTTTTTACTAGGCCAACATCAATGATATTAATTTTCTCTCTATGGTTTTATGAGCAAGAATGGAAATGAAATATTCGCTCAATTTCAAAAATTGACAAACTTAAAACAATTTTCTTTCACAGAACCAATCGACTTCCATTCTATCGAGGCAAGTTCAGCTTCTATGAAGTTCTTTAGATACATCACTTGCTGAAACCGTTTGCCACCTTATTTTCATATTCGTTGTCAGTACGGCCGCGGAAGATTTTCGTTGATTTACAGCGTTGCACTGTGTAAGTTTAAATCGGGACATTATAGGTTTTATCGGGACGTCGGGACAGAGGGCTCAATAACGGTGACAGTCCCTATATATCGGGACGGATGGTAGCCCAAGACCAGCAATTAGTTGACACAGACACATGAAAATATCACCACAAATATTATTTTTTTATTTTAAAATTTCATTGATAAACCCTTACGGGTTACATACATTAAACAAAATATTCTCACTTTTAAATTTCACATTGTACTGTTAATGATAATATTTTTAACATCTTTTGTAAAGGTTGTCTGAGTCTTTTGCTTAGTTTTGTCTGGTAGTTGTATAATTTCAGTCCATGGTTTATTAGACTCGACTGTCCTTGTCTTGTTTTAGAAGGTTGCATATGATATTTTTCTGATATTCTCGTATTGTGTCCATGTTTACTACATTTTTTTTCAAGTTTTAGCTCTACGTTTACAATTACATTAGTGCCTAATTTATGAATAAATTTAAAGGATTCTAGTTCGAAGAGTTCAGTTACATTTATTTGCTTAGTTTGTTTGAAAAGTTCTTTAGTTGCTGTTAGATAGGGTAGGTCATATGCTAACTTTAATATTTGATTTTGCTGTCTTTGTAGTCTGTTTATGTCATTTTGATTTCCTGTTCCCCATAGTAGTTGCATATAACATATTTTAGTTTTTACATGGGCTTCGTACATTAGAATTTTTTTCGTTTTTGGAACAAAGTTTTTTTTTTTTTTTTAAACTCGATAATGGCGCCAACTTTGCTAATTCAATTGTTGATATAAATTGGCCATGTCAATTGTCTGTCTATTGTTAGTCAATAGTAATAGTAGGTAATATAGGATCAGAATGGAATGCTCTCCCAGCAGAGGTGCGAGGCTGTGAAAGTGAAGTGATGTTTCGGAAAAAACTTAAAACCCACTTGTTCTCTAAATCATTTGAATAAATCCGTGGCACGTGACAACAAAATAAATTATTTTAATTAAATTACAAATTTAAAAGCTTCAATTAAATTAACTTAACAATAGAATCACCATGTAAAGCGCCCTTGAGGTATTTTATTACGAAAATGGCGCTATATAAGTTATCCATAATAATAATAAGAAACATATATTTCTAGAACGAATAAAATTTCAAAAATATAATATTTTAAAAAGGGAGAAACGAGGAGGGGGAGGGGGAATCTGATACTGCTTCGCGGTTCCCTCACTTCTCCCCCGCAGAAGTAAGCAACCATTTATTTTTTTGATAGGGCTTTTTGCTTTCTGAATACGGCTTCTACGCATAATATTAGTCCATTTTTCTGTACATATCGGCAGTAAAACAGCTATCAGATATCAATTCATTAACTTCTAACTTATAGCATGTGATGACAAAGTACATGGTTCTTCTTCAATTACAAATTTAAAAAGTTAGAATTAAATTTATTTATTCATATAATCACTTTATAAGGCGATTATATAAATAAATAAATTTTGTAATATAATTCCTCAAGGCGCCCTTGAGGTATTATATTACAAAATGGCGCTATATAAGTTATCTATAATAATAATACATTTACAGTCTGCATTACTTAATGGGATAAACAGCCCGTAAAGTAATGCAGTCTACAATTTGTCAAATAAATAAATATCTGTTTTACCATTCTTTCGTCATCCATTCATTCTACATCACATCACCAAACCCTCTCAGTGAACCTTTATTAATCTTATACTTTCTTCATATTCTCTTTCCGCACCTAATGGTGCACAGGGCAGTGCGTTGGTACACCAATCTCAGTCTATCTTGATCATTTTTTTACATGAAGGAAAGATGATCAGTCCTACACTTAGGGTGCCAGTCTACGGACTATGAAAAATTCTAGTGTTAAAACACCGTTTTTTGCCGTTCATTACACCAAAAATTTTTTTTTTTGCAATGTGCGGATCTGAAAAGAGGCCACAAGATCTTTAAAACAGATCCGGGTAAGTGAGTGGGTGGGGGCTTTTAATATTGACTTTGGTGTAGTAAAAGAGCATGTGAGATTTATCCGGATGAACCAATTCACTTACTAGGCAACGCCTGAAAACAATTTTTCAATAAATCCAGCCTATCTGCAAACATTTGGACTTAATTAAAACATTATTGAATAGGTTACGGTTAGCTAATTTCTTTGAGCTAAATGTATAATTTTTCATAAAACCTATGATCAGATTTATTTATTTATATATCAACGGTTCAAAGAACCTTTTACAATAAAAAGTTTTACACAAATAATCACAGCAGTGAACAATTCATTATGTAATATATAATATGAAATATAACTATATAATTCAACTAAATAATTAAAACTAAACAAATGAATTATTTTTTTTAAAACTGCAAAAAAGTAAAAAATAAACGTACAAATATAAGATGACAAATAAAAGATAACAAATTGAAGTGAGAAAACCTTAAAACATAAATATGGCAAATTAAAATTGAGAATAATTTAACATAAACATAAAGTGACTAGTATTTAGCTAGGTTATAATGAAAAAGAAAATAATGCTACAATAAGATTTTATTAATAATACGTCTTTCGGATCAATGTGAAAGCTTGAATAATCTTCATAACACATTTATATTATCATTTGTTTGAAATTTGGCAATGAATCCACAAATGTACAATTTACATATATAAAGAAATAAACAAAAATACATTTCCAAAAAAACAAAGTTAAATTTATTAATATATTTTTAAATAAATTCATTCCTTTTCTAAAAAATAACGAGTGAGATTACATTTTAAAGCATTGACAGATTTTGTATTAAAAATATCAAATATTTTTTCGAACTTATAGTAGAATCCAAGAAATACGAAACAAGCAAACATAAACAAACGAACCATCACGCCGTTTTCCCGTTTTAGGCGTAGGCAGAGAGGATAGAATAGGCTGTAAGATTCGTGAATTCTTTATATTTCAACGAAGACTTCCATATTCCCATCTCTATGGAAAAATCAATCATTTTTAATAAACTCTCTAGAGTAGTGTTTTCCACGGTGGGGCGTCCGCCCCTCCGGTGGGGCATAAGGCCTCATAGGTGGGGCACCACGCTTCAGAGATGAGACACGTCGGCATTCCACATATAAAGGGGAATACTCATCGGCCATACGAAAAAATGCGTGAGATGTTTAAAATTGAAATTTACGCCAAATTGTACTTAAAATAGAATGAAACCCGTTACAATTTCAATAATTATATAAAAACACAGAAACTGTGCAGGATGTAGCTGTAGATGTTGTATTGGTACCGGGCCCAAGCTGTATAATTGTATTGTGGTATTTTGATAGTACATTGTTGTAGGTGTGTCAACGCGCAAAAGACGTGTCTATTAAGGGCACCATACACGTATTTATTTTATTCTACTTAATTACATTTTGAATTTCTGTTTTTTTTAATAATTTCAGTTATAATATATGTATTAGAATAGGTTTTATTCAATGACATTAGGGGTTAAAATGTTTACAAACATATAACAATATGATTTGAAAATTTACCTGCTGTTTAATTAAAAAAGATGCCGGTGGGGCATCTGACTTTTAAAAAGACTACGGTGGGGCATGGCATAAAGAAGGCTGGGAAACACTGCTTTAGAGGGTTAAATACAGTGTTTGTTAAAAAAAATATGCATAAACGTTAAAAAAGAAATATTTTTAATACTAACCTCCTTTCGTACTCAATACGGTCTTTTCGGAATAAATAAACATTAAACATTGACAATGAGTTATGGCACTCCGCCAATATTTTATAAACTTCCGCGTTTGTGATTATTTTATAATTATTCATTTTAATCTTGCTTTAAATTGATAATGTCGATTGAAATAGCTATTTTTAGGTCCGATTCTAGGAATAGTCCGCCATTTTGTTGATCTCAGTTCTAACATTTTCAGGACCAATCACGTGACATTAAACGCGCAATCCTTCGTGCCAATTTCCCAGAATTTGTCGAGATTCGAGATTCAAATCTAATCCGGTCATGGTTACGGAGTACATTGTTTGAGAGTATTAGTCGTGTCACTTTATAATATTTCTATTTTTCTATTTCCAAAAATGGCAAATTGAGATATGTCACAACGAGTTGACAACAGACGTAATATACTATATTTAGAAATGGAGTAATTGTTGACAATTTCTGATATGTCTTGTTTCGCCGTCATTGTTTTAGATGGCAAAATATGATATGTCAAACATATCTTACATGCAATTTTTTTCTCTGTTTTTGATAAGGAAAGTTGAATGTTTTTCGGTAATTATTTTTTCAAGTATTTTCAATAGGAGTATGTGTACCAAATACATTATTGTTTCATACATCATCATCATTCCCTTTCCACACCTAATGGTGCACAGGGCACTACATTGGTACACCAATCGCAGTGTATCTTGATTATTTTTGTTATATGAAGGTAAGATGATCAGTCTTACGCTTCAGGTACCAGTCCAGGGACTATGAAATATGCTAGTGTAAAAACACCTTTTTAAATAAATATTTCATGTCGGGAATCGAACCCGAGACTTCTTGCATGGTAGGCAAACGAGCTGACCACTGCACCACGAGGCCGACTGTCTCATACACTTACTGTATTTCTATTATTAATTTGTTTTTACTAATTTTTTTAATTTTGTAAATATATTTATTATTTGCTTTTTAATTCTAACATTTCCCATTTTTACAGAATATACTTACGGTTTTTTTTTTCATTGAATATTTTTATACCTAACAGTTATTGTTATAGTTTGATAATTTATATGGCGCCATTTTTGTGAAAATCACCCCAAGAGCGCTGTACTGTAAATAAATATCCCAGCACGTCTTGCAGCTACACAGCGCATGGACGATTGAGATTCTAGTACCTCGATTTCAATTATGATCTTTTTACAGTATAGCAGAAATGATCTAGATTACAGCACGTCTTGCAACTACATAGCGCATGGACGCTAAGAAATCTAGCTCCCATTTACATTATGTTTTATTTATTTGACTATGAAGTTTAGTGCTTGAATGACATTAAAATAAACAAAAATACTCGTTTTTCAAAATAGTAGTTAGATTATATCAAGTCTTGCAGCTACTGAGCGCATGGACGGTTGGAATTCTAGACCCCATTTACAAATTTGAGTTATTTGATAGTTGATAAAATTTACATATTACCAATCGTCTTGCAGCTTCAAAGCTCATGAACGAGTGGAATTCTAGCAGTTAAAATTATGTTAAATTTTTCAAAAAATAAACATTTGACGGAGTGGATAATTTGTCAAGTTTTCCAAGAAAACAATAAAAAACTAAATAAATAAAGCACTGTTTAAACATTATGGTTAACAAAATAAAAGAAAATGCCCGAAGAGTAGCTTTCGCAGACTGTAGGTATCATAGTTACCGCCGGACATGTGGCTAACACACTGCTCGCTGATTCTCGGAAGATGGCAGATGTACATATGTGCAGTTAACGAGAAAGAGTGTATTGTTTCAATGACTAGGTGCCCATTTTTATCGGAATTGTTTCGCTTTATGATAGGTTCGCAACATTTCCGCTCAATTAATTTTTTTACGTTAATATTAGACTTAAACGGTTTAAATGGATTCATATATATTTTTATGATTTTTAAGTAACAGACGCACTGCTGTTTGAAAGTTTCCGTTGTTCACTCCTTGTCATATATTTTGAAAAGAAAAAAGTGTAAAACAATCCAATGAATGGACTTCTTTTTCCAATTTTTTGTCCACATATTGACCACTTGATTGACGCACTAACTCAATGTTTGTTTAACAGTTTACAACTTATTTTCGAATTTTAAGTTACGATTGGAAAGAGGAACTTTATTTCACGCCCAGCCTTTATGGTGGCTGAGCGCGCTACATTTATTTATTTTTTATTACGCTAAGTTTTCCTTTTGATTTGGCATTCTAGCAAGCTTTTTTGGTTTCTACACGACTTAAAAAAATAATAATATCGTTTTGTTTATTAAAAAAATTATTACTATATTTTTACTTGCCTGAATAATTTTTGCTAAATGCCCCTTGGGCGTATTGTAAAATTAAATTAAATAAAAAAAATCTTTTTTTTTCGTTTTTGTTCAAGATAACTAAATATGATATGTACACAGACATATTAAATACCCTATTCAATGGATATGTCGAACATATCTTTTGGAAATTTTTCAGAATTTTATGCAAACACATCATCATCATCATCATTCCTTTTTTGCACCTAATAGCATTGGAATTCTAATCACAGCGTTTCTCGATAATTTGTTATTTACGAAACTAAATAAAATGTATATTTATTATACGTCATCTATTTTTTGTACTGATAACACAACAATAACAAACAAACCATCACACCGTTTCTCCGTAGGGATAGGCAGAGAGGATAGAACGCCATATCACTCTGTCTTTGCATACAGACCTCGCTTCCTCTACGTTCATACATCTTCTCATGCACGCACGCCGATTATTCCTACTCTTGACATGTCCATTTTCAAGTATTTGATGGACTTGATCGTGCCATGTCTTTCTCGGCCTTCCTCGTTTTCTGCATCCATCAACATCCACATCGTAGATCCTTTTTACCATTCTTTCGTCGTCTATTCGTTCTACATGACCAAATCATCTCAGAGACCATTTCTTATAAAAAGCATATTTAATAATAAACAAATAAAAATTTACTGTGACAAAGAAAACGATGATATTAGTGTGGAGTTTTGCCGCTTGAGCAGAGGAATAAAAAAAAGACAGTTCTTTCACTTCATGTCCTTATTATTCATTTACGTGTAGAAAATTTAAAATACCTGCTATCGTGAACCAGCTTACGCTTCGCCACTTACGCAAGAAACATTAGACGTCAACGCACATGCCTCTATCCTGACAAGTATTTCTTGCTTTTTCCACATTCACACATTTTACATAGAATCAAGTTGTTATGTTTTACATCAAGCATATATAATGATTTATTTTTATAATAATATTTACGAGTTGTCTACCTTTCCGGGTTTGAAACAACAAATACGTATTAGAAAATTGAAATTTATGTTATGCCATATTATTTATTACGCTTCCGACTTTTCCTACTAAAACCCTAAAATGAACAACTGGCAATCTACCCGAACTCAGGTACGCACCCAGCACCCAGGTAGGCAGTAAAGGCAAATGTCAGCCAGAAGGCTTCATCGCTAAAGGCCTTAACTTCAAAATACCCCCCTGGAGATGTATTAATTAAATTATTTTGCATGTTTCGTTTTGTTTTAGTATAAACAAACAATTTTTGCACAGATTACCTTAAGGGCGCTTTACATTGATTAAACTTTTAAAAAACATTTTTAAGTTACTCGAATTTCGCTCGTCCATGCGCTTCGTAGCTGCAAGACTTTTGGTGATATCAACTTACATACATATTATGTAAATTAAATGAACATGAAATTATTTATATCTTAAATTTTAACTGTAAACGGGGTCTAGATTTTCAATCGCTCATGCGTTTTGTAGCTGCAGGGTATGTAATCTAGATTTTATTAGTAAAAATATTTTTATAAATTTATTTATTTAACACTTTATATACATATTCAATGTATATACATATAAGGGCGAGCATTTTCCCTTAAGGCAATTTCTTCCTACCTACCAAAACCGTTCAGTTTGAGAAAATTACAAATACATGGACATATTGAATCTTACAATTTTATACAAAAATTAACAAAATAAAAATTAAAAAACTTTATAATAATAATAATAATATTTGTTTGATTTAAATAACGCCATTTTTGTTAAAAATCACCTCAAGGGCGCTTTACGATTGTATATCTAAACTTACATTCTAACTGAACTTAAGTGATATATTATATTTCCCGATTTAAAATTGAGGGTATGATAGTCTAAAGAAGTGGGATTTTTGTTGGGATCTGAACTGACTGGGACTGTCGATGATTCGTAAGTTTGAAGGAAATTGGTTCCAGGCAGAGGGGCCGGCGGCGGCAAAAGCACGATCTCCAAATCTAGTGTTTGGGGAGCGCCGGATTTCGACAAGTTTTTCCCTTCCTGAATCAAATGCTGACCTAAGAGTAGATTTTTTTTGACATGTATTTTCCCTAATACAAAGGTCCAATAGGTATTTTGGAGCCATTTCATGAAGGGATTTGAATACTGTCCAGCAAAGCTTGTATTTTATTCTCTCTGGGCTTTTTACCAGTGCTAATCGCGAAGATGTTGTGAGATGTGAGAATATTTTTTTACTCCCGTAATAAGCCTTGCTGCTGCATTGAAAACAGATTGAAGTTCATTAGTTTGATATTTGAATGTACCAACTCCTCCCTGACGATGACGACGAGTCAAGAAAGCTTATTAGTTTGATATTTAGGGAGATTTGCGTATATTCCATTACAGTTATCTAGACGCGAAATGACAAAAGCATTTACAAGAGCTTTAGTTGCATCTATAGGAATATTTTTCCGTACGGATTTGATTTGTCGAAGATGAAAGAAACCAGCACTTACCGTTTTATTGACCTGAGAATTAAGAGAAAAATCCGAATCTAAATGAACACCCAGTAGTTTAACATTTATACTAGGAAATTGGAGATTAGTCTAATTATACTACGAATATAAAAAATTAACACTATACTATGAATAGAGGAGAGGGGATGGAAAAGAAAGAAGAAGGATGAAGGAACTATTTAAATATTTAGATAGTGACATTTCAATCTTGACTTAAATGTAAATAAAGAAGGCGTCTCTAACATTAGTGTGTAGATTATTCCACAATCGAGCGGATACTACTGTGAAAGAGGAGGCAAGAAAATTATAGCAATAACAGGATATTAAAAGGATTCTGTCGTAACTAGAACGAAGAGATAGTCCGTGTTGTGAAAATTATCACTGATCCCCTACACTATACTACCTACGTTTTCTGCATTTTCATATGTTTTTGTAATTCAAGCCTGAGAGTCCTTCTCGGTAGTGAGTGGTCCCCCATTGCGGATCCTTAGTTCTAGAAATTTGACAAATAATACGCTATTATAGCTTGTATGCCTTTTTTTTTACTATTCAATAATTCCTAAAATTAACAGACAGCCTGGGATTCGAAACGAACCCGGGTGATTAGCATAAGTCCAATAATTTATCGTTCGCTGTTTCCCCTCTACAGTAGTAAACGGGAAACAGCGAACTGTTTTTCTATTGCAAAAATAATTCTTGAAGTTAAGAAAAAAAGAAAATAATATAGATTCAAACGGATATCTAAGTATAACATTGAATAATTGCATTTTTGCCAGGGAATTTTTATTGGCATTTTATTTTATTTTATTTATTCATATTTTTACTCTGACAACTTATAAATAATAATAACAATAATGTGACCTCACTGGGGTAACCCGTGCCAAGGACACTTAACAATATGCTTTTTTGATATGTTTTTTACATTAGAGAATAAACAAAGAAGACTAACTTAATAAACAGAGATAATTAACAAAATATTCAGAATGTTTTAAAAACTAGGTATGAATGTACATCTATATTATTTATTTACAAAACGCACATTGAAAATAACAAAAACCTAACATAAGCTATACACTTGTGGAGCAGTTGATTCAGTATTGGTTTGGGCGAATGAGATAATCCATTTTACTTCTACCTAGCTCCACTTTCCATTTTTTTATAGCCTTTTTAATTATTTTATCGTTACTAATTGTTTCAATAGATAGCGGAAGTGGGTTATAGATTTAAATATAATAATACTCAAAATCCCTTTGTCCGAAAGTGGTATTTGTTTGTATTTGTTTAAACATTATTATAACAATTCTAAACTTGTTGCAACGCAGAGAGGGCAAACATTTTTGAGGAGGAAATATGAAGTCTAGGCATTTACAGAGCTTATGACCTGTCATAGGCTGGTTTAAATAGCCACTTTATTTTACATACTGTGTAACATTCGCCCATGTTGAAATATTTACATTTCCTCAACTCGTCCATTTGTAGACTTTTGCGAAGTACAATAGCTGAATCCTTAATCATATGGGTGTCATAAGCCCTGTTAATAATAGACTTTCATATTCTCTCCACAAAAATGTTTTCCCTTTCTTTTGCAATAAATTTAGATCTAAATAATTCCTTAGGGAGGAGAAATTCAGCTTGTCTACAAACATTTGGACATACTTAAAACACTGTTGATAAAAATACGCAGAAGCGATGCGCATGCGAGCAAATCGCTATTTTTAGAATGTCCAGTCCGTGCGCGTTTACACGAGGACTATGCGGCCGCGCACGGTAGTAGGGGTAATCAAATATTGTTAAGTGGAGATAGCCTGTCCGTTTGTCTCGGTGATGGTGTCTCGGAAAATGTTTTGTCCTACAAATTGCTGTTTACACGGGGAGTTGGTCGAGTTTTGAGACAAAATAATATCGTATTGTTCACGTGTAAACGTCCAAGACGCAATACTACTCAAAACACTTAAAAGTCTAATGCGGTTACAAAAATCTTATTTATTTTAAACGACAATAAATTGAGAAAATGTGTAACTAGCGTTTTATTTAAAAAAATATATTAATGTACTTAAACTGGTGTATATTTTTATTTTATTTTATTTAATTCACATAAAACTTTTTCGTTTTTCTTTTCTATATGGCGCAAGTGCGGCCCGCACAATCCCAACTTAAAATGTTTGACCCTCTTACCCTTCTTCGAAACTTCGCTTGCCTGTCTTCCAACGTCATTTTTATTTTGTTATTTAATCATTGTTGACTGTATGTTCGATTAAAAATAGATAAATAAGCCCATCATATTCCGTTTATGAAAATGAAATTGAATCGGGTTGTGGTCCCGTGACTAGTGTTTGAGACTCACAGCTCAAAGGACCTTGGTTAGAATCCCACTCTACCCCAACTTGATTCCCAATTTCTAATAGTGACTTATTTACAACTCGTTGAAAAGGGCCCGAAATACTTGGGTAAATCATAAGACGGCAAAGAGAGCATCTTTTTTCTTAAACACATAATGTTCTTTATCTCTGTTGAGATATCATTACAAATATATATAAAACTAAATGAAAATAAGAAATTCGGAAATTTAGCGGTTTTTTTTAAGCTTTCACGAAAACGAAAGCGCGCGAACTTTGTACGAAATCGGAAATATGGGACGTGCTAACCACCAAACATTTTGTGAAATTTCTTATCTTTCTAAAAATAGTAATTCTAATACCTGACACTGGTTTACTAGAAACATAGGGTCAAAGCACCAATGAATAACCGTTTAAGGTTCAGCTTGTAGTAAAATTCACATTAAAGGTATAAATTTCATTATTTGAGCGTACAAAATAAAAGAAAACAATAAAAAACACATTAATTTTTCCAAGTATTTTTTACTTTTTTATTGAAATACGAGTATTACAATTATGTATAATTAATATTACTCTAAAAAAAGCAGAATCACCATTGAATGACCACTACTACCCTAGTAAAAATAATACTGAGATTTAGTTACATCATAACATTATAAAATACCCTAACACGTTAGAATATGGATTTATTCAAATAATTGCATAAGAAATAGCATCAAATAATACACTTATTACACCTTTCCTTATAAAAACACTTTCAATCTCAGAACAATAGCGGGAAGACGCACTATTACCTTTTGACAACTCATAGTTCAAAACTGATAGATTTGTTTCTTACCAAAAGATGTGTCCTATTAACCAGTGGTCATTTACTGGTGCTTTGACCCTATACTATTTAAATTATGAGAGCTATTCTGCTAGGTAAAGGTACTTCAGTGGATCAAAGGGACCGGCAGTACTAGACAATAATTATCAGTGACCAATTGTAATTATTACTGGTTTTCCAAAATTATAAATTATTTCCTTTCTTACTTATTATATCTGTATCCAGGAGTATGAAGAATACAGTTCTGTGTCTTTGAAAAATAATTAATACTTAACACTTAATATCGGCCGATATAATCGGCAGGCCGATTATATACAGCCGATATTAAGAGTTTGAAAAGCTATAATACTTGTCTTATCAACTGAGCTCAGTTGCCTCAGAGCGTCTGTTTTCAACTGCAGGTCTCATACAAAATGATTTGCGTAACAGATTGTCTGCTAATAATTTTAACAAACTGTGCTTTCTTAACAAAAATCTACCAAAACTTAACTTTAATTACTGACTTTGTCTAGTGTATCGGTTTACTTTACCACTTTGTGTAATTGAATGATAATTACTTTCTTAATTAGCGCCTTGATCGCTTGATAAAATTCTTAATTATTCCATACAAATAAATATTTTCTTCGAATTTTAATTCAATATTTTGGTTTACAACCTTTTCAAGGTTCAGCCTCTAATAAATATAGGTAACATTTATGCAGAATAAAGACAATTATTCATTATTTATTCGTTTTTTTTTTTTTTTCCATTTCTACTAAGCCACCGAAATCAGTATCGGTATCGCCGATTATTTACTCTAATGATCGGTATCGTATCGGCAAAATTATGTATCGTTAAATCCCTAATAATAATAATAATATATTTTAATGTACATCGTACGATTATTCAGTGTTATAGTTTTTGATTTCACCGCACTCAGATTGCTTTTGAATTTTTCCGTTTTTTTTTTAAATTCATAAATATCATAAAAAGTACATGTTTTTGTAAAATTCTAAACATATCTACTTTTACACATCTAGTAAATGTTATCACTGTAACTCTCCAAAAAAAAAATTAACTTTTGTGCTTGGAGAGTGACTTACACTGTTTTATTTGTTCATTTACAAGAGTTTATATAATTTTAAATACGAGTACTACATGAAAAGAAAAAGAAAAACATAGGATATATAAAGAAAAAACATAGAACAATAATACATTCATACTAATTAAACTTATTTATTTTAAATTTATTGATTTACTTTAAATTTATTTATTGGTATATTATTTTTAATAGTTTTTAGTTCATTAGGAAGATTTTTATAATTTTTTACACGTTTGAATACAAAGCTATTTTGACCATGACTTGTATGGAATTTAGGAATTTTTTATATTATGTTGGTATCTGAGTGATTAATTCATTTCAAATTGTTTTATTTTTTATATATTTGTATTATAGAATTTATTTTATAAAGAGTGTCTACTGTATGAACCTTAAATATTTTAAATAGACTTTCCGTATCGAATGTTTAGGGTTTCTTTAAAATTACCTAAATATACATCTTTGTACTATTTTTATTTATTTATTTGACACTTTATATACATATACAATAAATATACATAAAAGGGCGGGCATATTGCCTTAAGGCAATTTCTTCCTACCTACCCAAACCGTTCAGTTTGAGAAAATTATAAATACATGGACATATTGAATCTTACAATTTTATACAAAAATTAAAAGCAAAGATTAAAAAAATAAATATATGTATAATAAAAATAACACTTTACTATGAAGAGAGGAGAGGGGATGGGAAGGAAAGAAGAAGGATAAAGGAACAATTTAAATATTTAGATAGTGACATTTCAATCTTGACTTAAATGTAAATAAAGAAGGGGCGTCTCTAACATTAGTGGGTAGATTATTCCACAATCGAGCGGCTACTACTGTTAAAGAGGAGGCAAAAAAATTAGAGCGATGACAGGGTATTAAAAGGGTTTTAGGTTTTAGGGTAAAAGAAAAGAATATGCACCACCCCATCCTACAATACCATATTGTAACAAAGATTGTATAATTGAGTAATAAGCTATTTTTAAATGATTGATTTTAAAAATATTCCTTAATCTAATATATATTTATGTACATTTTCTAATTCGTTTAACTAGTTCACTGATATGGTCTTTCCATTTTAAGTTTTGGTCTATGTATACACCAAGATATTTAATTTTATCTGTTGTTTATCAAGTACTAAACATGTGAGATCGCAGTTAGTTTTGTTACAATTGCTTTGGTGAATAATTATTTTTACTGCTGAATCTAAATTTGTTTTGTTAATAAAAAATGGGATGATTTTTTATTATAACAGTAAAATATCCTGTTATATAATCGATCAAACTATTCCCCGAATAGTTGGTTCATTTGAAATGCTATTACCCATTCTTTAGTAATCTCTTTAGAAGCACAATTCCAGCTAAGGGGAATACAATGAACACATTGAACACACAAATAAGTAATCCTAATTGTATTAGTAATCCTCGAAGGAGAATGCGCTCTTTGTTCCTGGCGATACTGTGGAGCTGTAGAACTGTGGACTGTGGACTGTGAAGACTGTGGCGAAGTAAAATACGAGGAAATTCCAAAATCGATCTCGTTTAGTATCTCATCGCCGTGCAACAAAATGCTTATTAAATTTCCGAGAAAATATTCAAAAGATAATGAACCGCGCGGTGACCAGGAGTCACGCTTTTAGGGACGCGGAAAGGACCCGAAAATTATGACATTTAAATAAATGTATGGCAACAGAGAGGGACAATATTTTTGAGAATGGAATATGGAAATCTGGGCATTCACAGGAATTATTTATTTATTTATACTTTTACATTGTATTCTTTTTTATACAGAAAAATGTTCCCTCACTGGGGTGTCCCGTGCCGAGGGTAACATATTACAAAATGTGAAACATGCCTAAGATTAGCTATTTTACACAGTTAACATAATAATAAAAAAATAAAAAAACGTAATTAATCCAATTAACCTAATTATAATTAACATAATAAACAATAAAAAACTAAAATACTCATTAAAAACATAACCAATTTATATGGACCAATTTAAAAAAAATCATAAACAGTACATACATTTTACCTATTTGACTTGATCCACTCATCGATCCGTGTGCAACTCACCTCCACTATCCATTTCTAAATAGCAATTTTATATTGTGAGAAATTACTAATTGTCCTTATGGATGATAGAAGTAGATTGTAAACTTTAACCGAGTAGTAAGCCAATCCTCTTTGACCGAAGGTTGTATTTATTTTTTTATTTTTTGCAGCATCAGGGTGGAGTATCTAGTAACTCTTGTATTTGTAACGGAAGGTAGAGAATAATGTGACCTGTCATTGGCTGGTTTATTTATTTATTTAACTTCGTGTGTAGATTAGTCAATTCATCACACGACTTGGAATTCTTTGGGAAAGATCTTCCTGCTTTTCGTGGATTTCTTTGCGACTTAACAGTGTGGGATGAAGTTGGATTGGCATGGTTTAGCTTAAAGTTTTAGGTCTTTCGTTTTTTCGAATGTATTGTATACAATTATTGTTTTGCCTTTGTTTGTCTTTGCTAAATAGTTTTATGTTCTTTTTTTTTTCAGTTTCTTGCATTTATGTTTCTTCATGTAACTGTTGTAATTGGCTTAGGTCGTATATATAATAAATAAATAAATAATGATAAAGTGCCGTGTACCTGCTCTCCCAAAAACAATAAATAAAAAACAGAATGTCCATTGTTTCTTAGCATTAAACCTGTATAAGATAGTTTGTTATTGCCTCATAAATCTTTGATAACATTATAATATATCGTTTTTTGTGCTGAAATATATATATTTTTTAAATCATATATTTTGCTATATACTAAATGGTTCGAAATTTTTTATCAAACCTTACGTCAGACCTATTTGATTAATTTTGTCAAAAAGCTGCCTTTTTGCTTATGAGGTCAGTATTGCTGACATGAATAATTGTGTCGGTCTCGTGGCGCGTTTGCCTACCGCGTGGTAGGCAACGCAAATCATCACGCCGTATCCCCGTAAGGCTAAACAGAGAGGATATAACGCCACATCGCTCTATATTTGCATACAGATCTCGCTTCCTCTACATTCATACACCTTCTCATGCACGCGCGCCGATTATTCCGACTTTCAACATGTCCATCTTCAAGTATTTGTTGGATTTGGTCATGCCATGTCTTTCTCGGTCTTCCTTCATTTCTGCATCCATCAACAATTGCATTGTTAATATTTTAGCCGTTCTTTCACTGTCCATTTGCTCTACATGTCAACAAACAAACCAACACAGAGCTTCTTTCTTGATTTTGTCGACAGTGTTTTTCTCAGCTTTAGGTACACATATTTATTTGACACTTTATATACATATACAATATATATATACATATATTGCCTTAAGGCAATTTCTTCCTACCTACCCAAACCGTTCAGTTTGAGAAAATTGCAAATACATGGACATATTGAATCTTAAAATTTTATACAAAAAATAAAAACAAAGATTAACAAAATAAAAAAATATATGAAAAAATTGACACTATACTATGAAGAGAGGAAAGGGGATGGGAAGGAAAGAAGAAAGATAAAGGAACAATTTAAATATTAAGATAGTGACATTTCAATCTTGACTTAAATGTAAATAAAGAAGTCTCTCACATTAGTGGGTAGATTATTCCACAATCGAGCGGCTACTACTGTGAAAGAGGAGGCAAGAAAATTAGAGCGATGACAGGGTATTAAAAGGGTTCTCTCGTTACTAAAACGAAGAGATAGTCCGTGTTGTGAAAGAGGTTGGATGAGCTATCTCAGATAATATACCGCATAGTACGGATCTCAACATTTGTGCATCTATCGTACATAGTTTAACCGTAAACACATTCGCCTAAGAGATCGCATTTTGACAGAATTCGACAGCATTCTATTTTTTAAGTCCACACTTCGCTCCCATACATTAGAGTTGGCACCAGGACTCCATTGAAAACTGCTAATTTTACCTCTAGCGATTAACATTTTTTTGCCAAGGTATTTTTTGTTTATGTGTTGTTTATCTTTTATTTACTATGTAAAATATGTTTGTAGGACTGTTGGTTTTTTTAAATAATATAAAATAAAGTAAAACTGAAAAAAAAAATGATCGTGGTTTCTTGCAAGTATGGTCTCCCTCAGGGACCTAAGCATATGGTTCGGGACTCAAGTCCTTTGTGTTGTTCTTAGAAAGCCTGCGGGGTCCGGAGTCCTGTGGGCCCATTCAGTTCACTGTTCAAGGAACGAACGTAAAAAATATTATAATCTTCTGATATAAAGTGCACGGATCCCCCGAGACCCGCTCCTAAGGCAGGTACGAGAGGCAAGATTATTAAAATCAATTTTAATTGATTATAAATTCTCGCAAAATTCCAAGAATTTGTAAAACAATCCCTTAGATTATTCAGACCATTAATGATATTCTAAACATCTCAACTATGCGAAAACCTTTTAAGTTGGAATCTTAAGTACATATACATAAAGTGCATCTCTTGGAATGCCGTTTTTGAGACCGATTTTCGAAACTTCGACTGAAATTCGGAACAGAACTTTATTACAATGAGGAAGTTCAGTGTCTTTTTTTATTCGTTAATGGAATATTAAACTAAGCCTATTTTTTTTATATACAGTATTATCAGCGCTATGATTTTTCAAAGTTTTGTATTTTTGAAATAACTCCGCGTGTGACGTCAGAGGTTATTCCATGACAGTTCTTCCGATTGGTTCGTTTACGGTGACCAAACCGGATATCCTTCAAAGCTCTCATATCATTGGATGGTTCATATGAACCAGAGACCTCATTCAAAGTAGTGCGTTTTTATTAAAATATTTATTATTTTATTTTTCGTTCATTTTTAAGAAATTTTACGGTACAATTTAATGCTCTAATTTTTACCGCGTGCAAGAAAACATTTTTTGTATCCAATTTCCCGTAGGACTGAAGTTCCTCATTTCCATACACAACTTAAAAAGTATTTAGTACACATCAAGAATCAACAAAAATTACGAATAAAATATTTAGTAGGTACCATTGACGAACTGTGATTTTATTTACAGGTAAGCTATAAAAAATATCATTTAGGTACTTATACCTACATAGTAGGTTCATAATATAATGCATATTAAATACTATAAATTGCTGTTTTTGTGTGGTTCTGTGTGATACAATAACTTTCATCTATGAAATCAACTCAAACGACGTAACTACGTGATATGTTATATTGTGTAGCTATATTATCCATTAATTTAACACATAACTTATTTAAAAGTTTATAATTCAGTCACTATTGGGTATTCTCATTACGATTGAAATGTCAACTGACCGATTTATTCTAGAAATGAATAATGCCAAAAACGGCCCCGTCGAGCGCCACGTGTGTTGCGAGTCATATGCCAAAAGTATCATCTCAAAGAAAAGTAGTCCTTAAGAAATAATGTTTGAAATACAGTTTTCCAAATCGAGAATCTTCAAAGAATTTGTGTAATCTGCAAGTTAACTCTAGCAGAAAAATTTCGCTGCTGGGTTCAATGCGTTCAAAATATAGTACACTTATTTGTATGAAGAAATAAGCTGGAGTAATATGCTAATTCCTTGACTCATTGCTGGCGCTGGGCGCGCTTTATAATTTTTTTTTATTTACAATTTTTATTTTTTTTGACCTAGCTTTAATTTTATTTAGTTGTATTTTATTTTATTAATGCCTGTATTTGTTATAAGAAATTGTATTTACCATCGTAAGAATGGAATGCATAAGTCCGTCAAATAAATAAATAAATTGTTTGTTTGTTTTTCTGTAAATAAAGCTAGGGTTTCCTAGAACAGCGGTGCCCGTATCTTAACGGCCGTAGTGAACGGTGATGCGGTATACAGCAGTTGTAACGGGGACTAGAGAGTGGTTTCCTAGGAAAACGGTGTTATCAACACCATTTAACACCGTTTTCCTAGAAAATCATTTTCTAGTCACTGTTACGACGGCTGTCCACCGCATCACCGTTCACTACGGCCGTTAAGATACGGGCACCGCTGTCCTAGGAAACCCTAGCTTTAGTCACGTAAATTATGGATAGTCAAATATAATGGTAAGCTGCACATAATCGCTTCTATATACGATTCGCCCCCGGTAGGTACTTCAACAATGTTTTAAGTATGTCCAAATAAACGTAGTCATGCAGCCAGTTCACAATTTTGAAAAAAGGAGATATTGGTGTTATCGAATTTAGAAAGATTAATTGAACGTAGTAATGCAGAAAGCAGCCAACCATATAAAAGTGAAACTGAGATAATAGCACTTTTACGAAAAGAGTGAATACACAATAGTTACAATCTTTTTGACTTTGACAAATGATAAACAATAAACATATTAGTTTTTTTTTAAATATTTCAAACAAGAATCTAATTATGTATTTGACGAGTTTTAATTATTTTTTCAAGTACCCTAAGATTTTTCTAGTATTTTGGGTATTTTCTGCAAATTGAAAAATGCCGTTTTTGTAATGGACACTATTTTCAGAAGGTGATCGAAACAATTTTTTGTTTGAAAGTGGTCTGGCTGTTTTTAGCAGGACATGTAATTGACCTTACTGCACCCGGTAACATCAATAACGCATTTTTTAAAATTGTGGACTGGCTGCTTTTTGCATAATTGCGTTCAATTATATGTTCTGTTAAAAACAGCCAGGCCGCTTTCATACAAAAAACTGTAATGTAACCTTCTGAGAACTTCATAATAATAATAATGTTTGGATAATTTATAAAGCGCCATTTTTGTCAAAATCACCTCAAGGGCGCTGTACAATAAATAAATATCCCAACACGTCTTGCAGCTACAGAGCGCATGGACGGTTGGGATTTTAGTTCCTCGTCTTCAATTATGATATATATGAGCTAGATAACAGAACGTCTTGCAGCTACAGAGCGCATGGACAATAAGAAATCTAGCCCCTATTTACATTTTTATTTTTTATTTTTTTTTTGACAGTGAAGTTTAGAGTTTAAGTGATATTTTAAAAACAAAATAAAAAGCAAATTTATAAAATTGGAAGTTAGATAACAACAAAATGTGTCAAAATGGCACAAAAATGAATGTCACTTCATACATTCAGAGTTTGTATGAGGTTTCATTCAATATTAGGTGTAGCTGTCATGAAAATCATTTAATCTGGTCAAATAGTCGTGCATAATTTAATTAATTTTCGTATGATAAAAAACGAATGCACGCATTATTGATCATTTGCCAATGTAAAAAACATTCCAATAAGGAACTTCAGCCCTACGGGAAATTAGATAGAAAAAATGTTTTCTTGCGCGCGGTAAAAATTGGAGCATAAAATTGTACGGCAAAGTTTCTTGAAAATGTACGAAAAAATATTTTAGTAAAAATGCACTACTTTGAACGACGTCACTGGTTCATATGATCCAACCAATGATATGAGAGCTGAGAAGGATATCCGGTTTGCTTATCGTAAATGAACCAATCGGAAGAACTGACAGAGAAGAACCTCTGACGTCACACGCGGAGTTATTTCAGAAACACAAAACTTTGAAAAATCTTAGCGCTGATAATACGATACATAAAAATGAAATACTTTTTGGTTTAGTTCAATAGTTTATTAACAAATAACAAATATAAAAAGAACACTGAACTTTCTCATTTTATGTAGATTTGATTACTCACTCTTTTCACCGATGTGCTATTATCTTCAGTTTCACTTTTCTATGGCTGGCTGCTTTCTGCGAACCCACGTTCAAATGTTGTTTAAACTAACTGGTCATAAATCATACGTGTGTAGAAGTAAAAAAATTGAAAAAGTGTTTTCATGCGTTGCCTAGTAGGTAAAAAAATTCAGCCAGATGAATCTCGCCTACGTGATAAAGGTTTCAGCTCTTTTACTTCAGAAGAGTCAACAGATGGAAGAGTTGAGGAAATGAGGATGATGATTAATCATATGCAGTGTGGTGAATGTTACACGGTTTGTAAATTGACCACTTAAAACAGACAATGACAGGTCATAATCCACGTAAATGCATTGACTTTCATATTTTCTTCTCAAAACTGTTTTCCCTCTCCGTTGCAACAAATTTAGAATGCAGGTTCAATCAATATAATAATAGTGATTTAAAATCACAACCAGTAGTTGACAGTCAGAAGGTGAGGTGGCTTATCAATGCTACTGTATTGTATGTTGTACATTGTGCATTGAATTACGACCAAATCTGAGAATTTATTAGTTTTGAGGTTACGTAAAACTTATTCGTTGCGCATAATAAATGATTTGACTTTTGTTTAATGTTTTTTTCTTAGTAATTGCCTAATTTGTCGCTCTACGTAACTTCTGAACTATCTACTAACATTTCTTATATTTTTTTTATTTTGGCAATAGTCTTGTCATTACAATAAATTTCTTATACACTTCTACTTCCTTGCCTCTTCCCAGTTCATCTAGCGACGGCCCTCCTGTTACGCAGTCTCCAAGTCTTCCCGTCTGGTGTCATCGCACTGGTCACTTGCTTCTCCCTTTCAATATTGGTCCACCAGGTGGCTTGTGAACGACCTCGAGGCTATTCGGATCACTTTCAATGTTTCCTTTAAAAAAATAAAAACTAACGCATATAAAAAAAACTATTACTAAATATTAAACGTTTGACATTTTACATTTTACCTATATATTTTTATTGATGATCACGTAAAGTACACAAGAAAATAATAAAAAGAATCCTGTAAACCACTTCACTGATCCGAATCACCACTTTTAATATTTATGTGGTGATTTGGATCAGCAGTGGGGTTACTTGGATCAAACCCAATAAAATAGTTACATATGAAGACAAAAAAATAAATAACATCATAGGTATTAGACTCCATAGCTAATAAACATATTATGACACACAAATCGCACAAATGAAAACATTTTTTAACATTTTTTGTCATAACATTTTTCGTGGCACTCTTTACAAGCAGAACACTGAATCCAATTCTTCTTTGGAGGATGCACAAAAACTTCATACCATTAAATGCAAAGCCATTATCTTGAAGCCCCAATAAACGAAAAAGCAGTTAGTGAAGATTTTTTTAACTTTCCTGTGGTAGTTTTTCCTCTGAATTGTGATTTTTTGCGGCTTTTGGAGAGATAATTTTTTATCTGCTTTGCCTTAAAAACTTATATTTTCTCAAAAAAAACATTAAAACCGAAGAAATATATTTTAATTTCACTTTTATTCTGTTAACTGTGTATTTAAATATATGTAACTATACCACTAGACTGCTTATCTGCGCAGAAAAACACTTATTATATTACATTCGATCTTAACAAAGATTACAACATCCAATAAATGGCAGTTCTACGTTTATTTTTTTTCGTTGTTTTTTTGTAACAATAGCCGAGATACAGCCAATTTTCTTAGCTTGATCCGAATAACCCGCCTGATCCGAATAACCCGCCTGATCCGAATAGTTTCGGTCTACCCTATATCTAACGCAAGTCTGACCACGTGATCGTCATTTCGTCTGTTAAAGTGTCATTCAACCAGCCTCAAATGCACACAAAAAATCACGCCGTTTCTCCTTAGGGGTAGACAGAGAAGATAGAACGCTGTATTGCTCTATCTTTTTATATAGATCTCGATTCCTCTACATTCATATATCTTCTCATACACGCAAGCCGATTATTACGACTTTGACACGTCTCTCTTTAAATATTTGTTAAATTTGGTCATGACACATCTTTCTCGGTCTCACTCTATTTAAAAAAAAGTGCTCTGCTGATTTGGACATGTAGAGCGAATAGATAGCGAAAGAACGGCCAAAAAGATTTGCCATGTCAATGTTGATGGATGCAGAAAGACCGAGAAAGACATAACATTATCAAATCCAACAAATGCTTGATGATGGACATGTCAAAAGTCGAAATGATCGGCGCGCGTGCATGAGAAGTTGTATGGATGTAGAGGAAGCGAGATCTCTATGCAAAGACTCTGCCTACCCTTACGGGGAAACGGCGTGATGTTTTGTTCGTTTTTTATGTATAGATTACAACAGATCCTTCAGCTACAGAGCAATTTTCATTTTTCTATTACTCATTCAACCGAAACTATAAGAAATTGAAAATATCGTCACTTTATTTAAGTGTACCTAATAAGTAATAAATTATGTAAATTTATGACTTAAAAAGTGTGTGAAAATATGCTGTAAGACATTCCCTGGAAACATTTTACCTGAAGCTAAATACAATGAAGTAAGGGAATTTTTAGGAAATTATCTATTGAATATTGTTTGAATAAGTGTTTACGGTAGTTCAGTCAATTAAGATAAAATAATGGTCTTGTTTGAGTCTTGAATGAGTTTAGTTGAATTATGGAATGGTTTGTATGTTGTTCTGTTTACCTGTTGTTTTATTAGGCTATTGATGGACAGTTTACCTTGAAAGAAAACAGAAGAATAACGATATCCCGAAGCTGTAAATGACACTTCAAAGTTATAAGTTACTTGCTGATAACTTACAAATGTCATTTACAGACATGAGAAAAAGTTTTGTGAAAATCAACAGGGGATTATAAAAAAATTGTAGATGGGTATAGAGAAAGACAAGAACTGCATGAAAGAGGTAAGATATCTTAAAAGTAAAAATAACCATCATCCTTTTCATTGCGTGTCCGCTCCCAATGTCGGCTGTTTAACTATCACTGCTTTTAAAATAATGAAGTCATTTTAAGCCAACCTCTTATTGATTAATGTTTGTAAATATTAGTATTTAGCCAATCATCAACTTTTCATGTCTACCGGTTTCGAGACGTGCCCGTCTCGTCGTCAGGACAATCACTACACCAACATGCAACTACTAAAATACATTTTACATTTTACATATCTCTAGAATCACCATGTAAAGCGCCCTTGAGGTATTTTGTTACGAAAATGGCGCTATATAAGTTATCCATAATTAATTTAATTTAATTTAATTAATTAATTTAATTACTCCCCCAATTCACCGAATACAATTATTTTTTTAAATATTTTTTGTTTTAGAAAAAAATACGAGCAATTAGTAAATAAATAAACAAAACGAAAATTATATTTTGTATACTACGTATTTTTGTACTAGTGTATTTTAGTATTTGCATGTTGGTGTAGTGAGTGTTCTGACGAAGAGACGGGTACATCTCGAAACTGGTAGACATAAAAAGTCGGTAAGTTATTTAATACTAATATTGACCAATATTAATTAAAATATTTGACCACAAAGGTAATATGCATTGAACATAAATAACAACCTTTGTAAACATAAAAAATTTAAAAGGGGCCAGATTTATTACTGAACCGTAGCTGCAAGACGTGCTGTAATCTAGTTCCTATTTATCATAATTGTAGACGAGGAACTAGAATCCCAACCGTCCATGCGCTCTATAGCTGCAGTACGTGCTGGGATATTTATTTATTGTACAGCGCCCTCGAGGTGATTTTCACAAAAATGGCGTTATATAAATTATCAAAATATATAACCGTTTATTCTTACACATCATAATAAATCAATTTCATTGCACCATTTTCGTAATTTTCTTTACAAAGCGATTCTATAAATACTGATTTTTATTTGACTTATAATTTATACGATAATTCAAGTAAAATAATTAATTTTATCATCACTAGGTTACGGATGTATTAAAATGATTTAGAAAACAGGTGGGTTTTAAGGTTTTTGCGAAACATCACTTAACTCGCAAAAAAAAACCTTAGAATTTCGCATTTCTGCTGGGAAAGCATTCCATGGCCCCGGTTACAATGGGAAGTTAACAGAATTATCTTCGACTGTCTATAAAAAAAACGATAATTGTTGACGAAAATGAGTATATTTGCATGAACACTTAAGGATCTTCGTCGGTAACCTATAATTGAACACGTTTAGAAGGAAAAATTGTATGCATATTCTGCTTTTCATACAGAAAACTAATTTTACTTTGTAGATAAAATTGAAGATAAATGATAACTTTCGATAACGCTATCTTCATCGATACGTATCGAGGTGGATGCGTTCTGTGCCGCGCGGTCGAGGCTGTTCCGGAGCTGGGACAAGACAATATTGTCATATTGTAAATTTTGCTTTGTCCACATGTAAATTATTACCAAGAGACCTCTGTGTATACAAAACTAACGACAAAAACGGTAGTTAAAATAAAATAATCATACAAATATTAAGCTCAAACCATTTTTTATGGAATTGTGTTTTTTTTCTTCTTATTTTGAAGAATAATATTTTTGTTTGTTTTTGGCAAAATTTTAATATTTTTTGGCATCAAAATTTAACTTCAAACATGCAATACTGTAAAAATTAAATATTTTATTATTTTTATCTCTGTTTACTTAGGTACTATAGCGTGATTTTTAAAGAACGGCGTTTAATGGCAAAATTGTTTGATTTCCTTACTTTTTATCTGACTTAATGACAGCCTTCAAATATTTTCAATGTATAAATCATTAATTCTTTATTTGTTCTATGGAGGTCAAAATGACATCATACTGACTTTATGAAGTATTCCAAGAAGATGTTCAGAATGTAATCAGTTACTGCTATCAACTTGCTTTTAGGATGAATAGTAAATTGAAAATAATGTGCCCTCATAAAATAATTTTAAAAATGTAAACTATTGAAACCAATGATTTTGTAGGACGAATATTTGTCTATGTTATCATAAGACAATGTGTCAAAAAACATCTGGTTTTTGAATCAATTTTAGTCCTTTCATTTTTAATAAGGCGTACCTCTAATCACGGAGCCTGTTCCCTTAACGCTATTCGTCTTTTTACATTGATTTTTGACAAGTTAATTTGCACATAAAAATAGGCTTAATATAACTTAGGATTATGATTAACCATAGCAGTAAAAATTACATTTAAAAAATCCAAAAATAAATATAGCACCAAAAACAGGCAACCCTGAAATGAAGAAATGAAAAATGAGCCCATATTATAAATGAGAAGTTAACATTTACAAACAAATAAATATCACACCGTTTTCTCGTAGGGGTAGGCAGAGAGGATAGAACGCCACATCGCTCTGTCCTTAAATATATACCTCGCTTCCTCTGCATTCATACATCTTCTCATGCACACACGCCGAGTATTTCTACTCTTGATATGTCCACCTTCAAGTATTTGATGGACTTGGTCTTGCCATGTCTTTCTCGGTCTTCCTCCATTTCTGCATCCATCAACATTCGCATTGTAGATCCTTTTAAAATTTAAGTAAATTATTGAAACCAATGATTTTTTAGGACAAATATTTGAAATATATTTATGTTGATTTAATATACACGGAACTGGTAGAGGAAGGATGAAAGCCGAGTGATCGCGGATGAAATGCGATCTCTTTGACCAATGTGTGGGAAATCAATGTATGACACGAATGGGTTACGAATGGGTTACGCGAATGGGTTACGAATGATGAAATCAGGCGAGAGTGTAAATCTGAGTCAGGATTGATAAGATTTATCATTGATAAGATTAAGAAAGGGTCTCCGAGATGGTTTGGTCATGTAGAACGAATGGACGACGAAAAAATGGTAAAACAAGTATAAATGGAATAAATGAACGGCAACGTGAGACGAGGACGATCAAAGAAAACGTGGCAAGATCAGATAAAACAAAATCTTAAGTCTGGTCATATCAAAAGCAGACAGAAGTGATGGGCATGAATGACAAGATATATGAATGTGGAAGAAGCTAGGAATGTATGCCAGGATAGACGTGTGTGGCGGTCCATTCTCTCTGCCTACCCCTACGAGGAAATGGCGTGATAGTAGATGTAGTAATCTACAGAGTAAAATGAAGTTTTCTGTATGAAAAATAGGTTATAATTTATTTTTAGACATGTTCTACGATGAGACTATTTTTTTTAATCAAACACACACATTTTCATATGGTATAAATACCGATTTTACTTTTCAATTCAATTCAATTAATTTATTTTTAATGTAACATATACATTACAAACATATATTCAATACGTACATATTATAAAAAAGAAAAAAAAATACACGAAAGATACTCATGTCAAAGTAGTAGGAGAATCCTGCTCCGGAAAATCCCTTCGGATACATGGAACAGATCAATATCCAGAGCGATGTTGTTCAGCATAGCGGTAGCCCTTCCAACAGGCACAACCATAGGCAGGTTGGTCCTGAATATCGGAATATGAAACAATCTATGCTGACGCTGTCTTAGGTAATTATCAGGAGCATACAAACCAATGCTCATCATAATCTCAGAATTATCGATCATACCGCGCAACAATCGATAAAAATGTGTAGTAAAATACACATTCCTTCTAGTCTCAAAACTGTTGTAGTCAAGCAAACCCCGGAGAAACTCGGTCGGGTAGAGCCAAGGATAATATAATATAACCCCCACTCTCTCATGTAGAGATATCTCAGAAACTTATTTTCGATTTTCTCTATCATAAGAGAGTAATTCAGTTCATGTGGCCCCCAAATCATCGAGCAACTCTCGAGTCTAAATAATAATAAACAAGAACGAGCTAAATAATAATAATTTTAAAAATTCACCTTCATTTTCGGCAGAAAAAATACGCTGGACCTACGCAAATGAGTCGAGAAAATCGCTATTTTCAGGAGGTCCTGCCCGTGCGCCGCTGCATTTTCCTTATGTGAAGGTAGTGCGGGTAATAACATAGACATATTTAACTGCAGTTAACTCACTTTTAAAACAAAAACTAAAAAACTATTTTATGTAAAATATTATGTTTCTTAATAAAAAAAATATTTTTTACATTATAAATTTAAGTTGTTTCTATTCACTAATATCAAACACACGCTCACCCTGTCCATAAACCCACCCTCACACCTATATACACTCACACACATATTCACACATATAAAACCACACAAATCCTCACACAAAAAAACTCGCACACATGCATTTTGATGAATTAATATCTAACTTAACTGGATTTTTATAATTGTATTTATGTGGAAAACTGATTGGATTTTTTTAATGTTTTTTTCACAATGTTCTGTAATTTTTGTTATATTGCTGTTGTTTTTCTGAATAAACAAAAATTTAAAAATTAAATTAAATTAATCCTTGCGTCGCGGAGCCTGCCCGTCTATCTCGGTAACAATGTCTCGGAAAAATGTTTTGTCCTACAAATTGCTATTTGGTCGAGTCTTATGACCAAACAATAATGTATTCTTCTTCTTCTTCTTCTTTTCCACATCCACTCCTAAGTGGAGCATGTGGACATCACCATTTTCCTCCGGGAGACCCTATCGCCAGCCAGCATTTTCGCCTCTTTCCACGTCAATAAAGTCGAAAGATCGTCATCGACGGCCTTCCAGGACGGCGGGAGCCCGCAGGTTTAAAGAAGAGGCAACTTGGGTTTAGGTTCTCCTGAGGCATGCGCGGCACGTATCCAAGCCAGGTCCGCCGCCGCATCTTCAAGACGCTCTTTATAGGAGGCTGCTGCGTTCGTTCTCGGACTTCAATGTTAGTTATTAAATCGAACCACCTTATACCTAATATTCTTCTCGAGCACTTACTCTCAAAACTCAGAAGTTTGGTGTTTTGAGCTTTGTATTGCCCACGTGTAAACGGTCTTTTAGTCGCAATACAACTTAAAACACTCGAAAAAAATCACATTGATTTTAAATTATTTTTTTATTTATTATTTTTAATATTATTATTTTTTTTTTAAAATTAAAATATTTATGTACAAAAATTGTTGTACATTTTTATTTTTTTATTCTTATTTCACATAAAACGATTTCGTTTTCCTTTTTTATATGGCGCTAGTGTGGCCCGCACCAATTCCTACTTAAAACATTTGGCCCTCTTACAACAAAAGGTTGCCGACCCATGCCATAAGGTAGGACTGCATCTTATCCTTATGACATTTCTTATCTCAGTAGAAATGGCTGATCAAAGCGTAAGATGTCTTTCACAGTTCAATGAATCTGTCATATTACAATGATTACCAGTATCCACTTACTTCATTAATTTCTAAGCAGCCATTTTTTCCTATGATGTAATGAATACTTGTTGATATAATGATTTCTCTCTCGATTTATTTAAATACGCATTCCGGTATTTGTACAATATAATTCGCGATTCCGAGAATCCGCTGATAAGCCATTTATCTCAATTCCGTCCCGCGCACATAAAAACATCGAATTATCTTTGTCAAGCGATTGGCAATTTATTTGCGGAGACTTTCGAACCGCTTCACGGAATCCATTCTCACAATGGCCCGGAGATCGTTAAAAATAAAGTGCAACGCGAACTCGACATTGCCGGCCGAGCAATTCTCATTTCGTATAAATCACGATGTATGGGGGAAATACAAAAATAAAAAAGCTGACAGGAGAAATATGATTTGTATTAAGTGAGCTCCGGAGTTTCTCGGAATTGGGGAGGCGAGGGAACGAGAAAGTTTGCGAAGTTTGGGAGAACCGAACAATGGAAGTGAAAAGAAGTGTTACTCGAGCGGAGGACACAAAACGAACGAGCGGCTACCTGATTTTTATTGTTCCTCGTCTTGCTTCCGTTTGTACAATTTCTCGGAATCTATCCATTGTTTGGTAAGCGCACCTGGGCTGGGCCGAAAGCCGAGAACCTATTCTTCAGCACGCTAATTTTTATCCACTTCGCCAAAATCTATGGTAATACGATCCTCAATAAAGTTTTCTACGTTACATCGATAAATCCATCGATATGATATGTCCGCAGCTGATGACTTTGGAATAATTTGGAAAAATTTTAATAGCCTTGATATATTTAGTTAACACTCGATATAATAGGTACATAAGAGAACTAATAAGCTTGATTCAGAATAACAGAGAATATACGTTTTGTCTCTGACAAACAAACAAATTTAAATTTAAATATGAACAACTTCCTAAGGAGACAATCCAGCCAGTCTGCAAGCATTTGGACATACTCAAACATTGTTGAATTAACTACCTGGTAAAATAAGAAGTATACAAAATTGCATAATTGTTTTCAGGCATTGCCTAGTAGGTGAATTGGTTCAGCCGGATGAATCTCACCCACATGATAAAGGTTTCAGCTCTTTTACTTCACAAAAGTTAACAGATGGAAGAGTTGAGGAAATGTGGATGTTCAAACATAGGCAGAATGGTGAATGTTACACAATGTGTAAAGTGGCCACTTAAACCAGCCAATGACAGGACATAAGCCCTGTACATGACTAGACTCCCATATCTCCTTCTCAAAAATGTTTTCTCTCTCTGTTGCAACAAATTTAAAGTGTATTTATTATTTATATAGTTTAAACCGTTGTCGCTTTATTTTAGCATAGTTAAGTGAATACATATTATTCAATGGCAGGCCCTACTATTTTTATATTTGTATTTTTTTTAGTTTCTATTTATATCATTTAACCTGTACATCTGTTTGTATTCGAAACAAATACAATTACGCAAAACATTATAAGAGCGAAATTTTCATTATCAAATACATAATGACATTGTATGTCAAACTAAAAGGGACTCGAACAATTTTTATCTGATTCCCGACGGAAGGTGTTATTTTAACTATTTGACATCGGACAATTCTAGAGCCAACTTCATCATGAAGCTACCATTAGGCTTGAAATGACAGTACCTATATGTTATTCCACCGAAGTGTCAACAACATATTTTTATAGCGTTAAATATGTCGAAATTCGTGCCAAAAAATACTATTTAGGGGGAATTTTACTGCATTGCTGTTTTTTAAAAAAATCTGCGGCTTAAGTTCATAAAATTCTTGATGAGTGAAAGTAGTCGCTAGCGATGGACAATACTTTCAATGACATGTTATTTACGTTTTTTTTTTAAACATTAATTTTCACGAAACAGCTGGAACTTATTCAAATCTTATTCTAATTGTTTTTTTTTAATGTTGCACAATTACTTTTTCAAATTATGTATTTTTAACCTCCATTTAGTGACTAGGAACTAAATGTGTAGCTATCGTTAAAAATTCAAATAAAAAATTAACAGAATATGTACACGTATGTAATAGTATACGTATAAATAATAACCCTCTTAAAATAGTACAAAGATTAATTATTAAAGTAATTTTAAAGAAACCCTCAACATTCAATACGGAAAGTCTATATAAAATATTTAAGGTTCATACAGTAGACACTATTTATAAAATAAATTATATAATACAAATATATAAAAAAGAAAAAATAAAAGAATTGGAAATGAATAAGTCACCCAGATACCAACATAATATTAAAATTCCTAAATTCCATACAAGTCATGGTCCAAATAGCTTTGTATTCAAAGATGTAAAAAATTATAATAATTTTCCTAATGAACTAAAAACTATTAAAAATAATATATCAATAAATAAATTTAAAGTTATTATAATTATAATAATATTTTATAAGAAATTTTTTGAACTCGTGTAAAAACAACATTAAATTTTAATTAGTATGAATGTATGATTGTTTTATGTTTTTTCTTTATATATTCTATCTTTTTATTTTTATTTTCATGTACTCGTATTTAAAATTATATAAACTCTTGTTAATAAACAACTAAAACAGTGTAAGTCACTCTCCAAGCACAAGAGTTAGTCTCTTTTTTTGGAGAGTTACAGTGATAACATTTACTAGATGTGTAAAAGTAGATATGTTTAGAATTTTACAAAAACATGTACTTTTTATGAAATTTATGAATAAAAAAAAAATAGGGGGGGGGGGTATATTTAAGGTTATATCTGCTGAAAGACATGTTATGTCATTTTTTTATAAATTTTGAAGGAGAGAAATTCTAAAGTGTGATGGGCTCCGAAAAATCAGAATATTAGTTTACTAGTTTCATTCTAGTGTCAGTAGAAGCACTAAACATTTGTTGACCAGGTTTTTTTTCCATGGCGTGTTTACACAAAATGTTTAAAAAATCCTGAAGAATCCGGTGATGTAAATGCATTCATAACTCAATATGCCTAAAAAATCGACCTTTAATATTTAGCCATATTTCAACAGACGTCACAATATTTTATTTTTAAAATTTAAAACCATGTTGGGTTGGTTGAGACTTGCAAAATCGATAATTGAATCTTTTTGAAGAGCACTTCACTACTACTACTACTA
Organism: Micrasema longulum; assembly: GCF_059751315.1. Classification (NCBI taxonomy): domain Eukaryota; kingdom Metazoa; phylum Arthropoda; class Insecta; order Trichoptera; family Brachycentridae; genus Micrasema; species Micrasema longulum. The sequence continues at coordinate 119,672 of NW_028278445.1, forward strand.
GCCAGTATGCATTCAATCGGACAAAGTATATTGTGGAACGTTACAATGAATTCATTTCATTGATGGTGTTCGCGCACGAAATCGGTAAGAAGTGTGTCAGTTATTATTATTGTGGAAATAGCTACCGAAACAAATCTTCATATTCTATCAATAAAAGTCTGAGTGGGAAAATAAAAAGAAATTGATTTTGACACGAGGCATGCGGACCAAAAAACCATCAATCATAAAGATGCTTCTATCGATCCATTAATCCCAGCAGATTCAAATCTGCCACGGAAACAGGTACTGTTAATATTTGAGTAACTAACTGCCTTCAATTTTTATTTAAGTTAAACCATTTCTTAAATATAAATTAAGCATAAAAATTAAATTGTTTTCAGACGTTGCCGTTGCCCAGTAGGTGAAATAATTTAGCCAGATGAGTGTCAACCACATTTATAAAGGTTTTAGGTCCTTTACTTCACAAAAATCAACAGATGGAATGCCAGCAAATGACTGGTCATAAGCTCTGTAAATGCCAAGATTTCCATATTCGATTGTCGAAAATGTTTTCATCTTTGTGGCGATAAATTTAGAAATTTTATTTGTCCGCATTCTTTTTTTTACTAAAAGCTCAATCATTCCATTTCAAAGAACTTAACGAGCTTTTCATTCCATGAATGGAGTCCACAAAAACTCAACCCATCAAGGATTTTAACCACCCTCGTATTGAATATAATTCTAAAGTATTATCACAGTACACGGTCGTCAATTCATCCATTGAAGGTATTCAATGATTTCACCCCATATTTCAATTTCAATAAACCCTTAACTTTGCGAATTAGTTTAAAAATAACAGTTTATAAAATAAAACCGAAAGCCTTCAGTGGTACGTTCAATTCTGAACAAGAAAAAAAATGAAGTTTAGAAATTAGAAATGTTTTTTTTGCTTTGTTTGATAGTCAAGTGTACTTTTGTAATAAATACATTAAATAAATTGCTGGTAGATTTTAAACATATTATGTAGGAGGAGCTATCTAAAATAAACCGAAGTAATATTGTGGTGGGCGAAGTTTTTGTAGAACGATGTTTTGCTGATAGAATCATGTTTTCCTCTGTTTTCTGATCCTCTTTTCTCTGGATTTAAAAGAGTTCTTTACAGAAGAATTTTGATCTCCAGTAGATTTTTTTTGAATATCTAAAGACCGAGGGTCCTATCGGTTTAACTCATACTAAAAACATTTTTTAGTAGCCATCGAGTCGCGAACACTCGTCCAGCGTTCAGATTCTTTTTTACACACAAAGCTGTGTTCTTCATCCGCATGGACACGGATAAACTAAATACGCCGGAACTTCTGTTTACACTATTTAAAAAGATCACGGTACAAAAATCAAATTTAAAAAATATTTAAACATTAGTTTAACTAGAGGTAATATAAAATAACTTGACAATTCGTTTTTGGAATTTAATTCGTCGTTCGTTTACTTACAAGGCTTAAAATATATAATAGTCATAGTGAATAATCTTTGTTATAATTTTTTAAGTATTTTTACGTCATGTTATATTTTTTTTAAATGAAGGTACAATAGATAGGAGAGTTTCAGAGTAAATGCTTGAGAAGAATATTAGGCATAAGGTGGTTCGATTTTAAAACTAGACATTGAAGTGCGAGAACGGACGCAGCAGCCTCATATATCAAGCGTCTTGAGGATGCGGTGGACCTGGCTTGGACACGTGCTGCGCATGCCTCAGGTAACCTAAACCCAAGTTGCCTCTTCTTTTAACCTGCGGGCCCACGCCGCGGCATCCTGGAAGGCCGTCAAAGACGATCTTTCGACTTCATTCGGCGGAACTAAGGGACGCGGGATTGTCGGAGGAGGAGGTGAGAGTGCTGGATGGCGATGGGGTATCCTGGAGGCATCTGGTGATGTCCACATGCTCCACTCAGGAGCTGATGTCGAAAAGAGAGAGAGAGAGAAATAGTAAATATATTTTTTTTGAAAATGCGAATTGGTTTAAATGCAAGTAAACCTATTCTGTATTGTTGTTTTTTTAGCACATTTAAAAAAAAAAAAAAAAAAAAAAATTGTCTTTAAATAGTACAAACATAATAAATGAATGTCCTAATATTAACTTATATCTAATTATTATTAAAACATATATTAATTATTAACATTTTTCAAACGATATACGTACACTTAAAAAGTAAACTTTTATAAAGCTAACACGATAAGATTACTTTTTAAAATTTATCTGCTAAACACATGTTTTTTTAATTGACATTTAAATGAAATAATATTTTTTTGCTCTCTTATTTCCAATAGTATTTCCTTATAATATAACTGTACAGCTCGGTGCATCAATGAGTCATCATCATCATCATTTTACACGGTGCAGCGTGGAACGTACATGTCTGCGCTGTAAAAAGAGGTTCTAGTGTATACGATAAAAGTGGTTCAAAAATACGTTTCTACGAATCGATTTCCTTGAATAATTTATCAAACTGAAACGTATAGGTAATAACGAATTATCGCCGGTTGAAAGGTTAAAAAACAAATCGGAGACTGAGAACCAATCTCTCTAAATAGTCAATGTCGGATGATTTATTAGTTTTTTTTATCTTTGAACGAAATGAATGCTTCTTCAGTTGGCCAAATTTAGATATTGTGTTGGCCTTTATTTATTTTCATAGCAAGTGAACATTATTTATAAAGAGTTTCTTGTTTAGAGTTCTTGGAATCAAGAAATCTCGAGATATTGAGACTATTTCGTGGAAAAGTAAAGCCACTAAAAGATTTTAACAACCCATCGATGTTATAATATACATACGAGTACATATGAGTATATTATGTCAAACGATTGCACGCTAACTTGTTTAATTATGGGGCTTACTTATAATCATGGTATAAAGTTACGCCTAGGCATAGTGGTAGAATAAGGATGGGAATACCATTCTTACGCATAGGGCACTGCATTGGTACACCAATCGCAGCGTATCTTGATTATTTTTTGTTACATGAAGGTAAGATGATCAGTTTTACGTTTCAGGTACCAGTCCAAGGACTATAAAGTTAACGTAGTTATGCAGAAAGCAGCCAGTCCACAATTTAGAAAAAATAGATATTGATGTTATCGGATGTAGCAAGGTAAATTCTATGTTCTGCTAAAAACAGCCAGACCGCTTTCATACGAAATACTCAAATAATCTCCTTCTGAAAATGGTGACGATCACAAAAACGACATTTCTCAATTTGCAGAATACATCCACAGCACTAGAAATTTTTTTACAATACTTTGAAAATCATTAAAACTGGTTAAATACATAATTATATTCTTGATTTTAATATTAAAACAAAGTAATGTATTCATTGTTTATCATTTGTCAAGTCAAAAACATTCCAACTATTGTGTAGATTTAATTATTCTATAATTTCATAAAAGTGCTGTTATCTCGGTTTTACTTTTCTATGGCTGGCTGCTTTCTACATAACTACGTTCAAATATTCTAGTGTGAAAACACCCTTTTAAACAAATCATATCAACCATGCCGGGAATCGAACCCGAGACCTCTCACATGGAGGGCAAATGCGCTGACCATTACACCACGAGGGCGATTATAATAAGGTTGGTATTCTCATTCATATTCTACTTGTATACCTGGGCGTAACTTTATTCCAAGTTTATGTGTAAGGCCTTAAGTATGTTAAAATATAAATATATTTCATTCGATTACTACGAGTATTAGCAATGTGATTTTTATTTAAAATTAAATTAATCACGTACGCGATCATGTGTTGCATTTTATCACGTTCCAATCGTTACCATAAATAAGTCTCAATCTTAATTAAAAAACGTAGTACATACTTATTTATTTAACCTAAGTAACGCAGGGCCTCGATAGTCCGAACACCCAAATTGTTAACCCTGTACGGATGTACGAAGCGTTGGGATCACAGTGTGCAGATATTTTGAAAGGCATTTTTCAAAAGAAAACAAGGTTTTTTGTAAACTATTATGAAAATAAAACTTTGTTATTAGTGTTACACAATTTTTATTATTTTACAAGAACACTACTACAGTTTCGGGAAAGCACTCCTCTCATCAACGGGTGATTTAAAACTTTTATAACTAATTTTCACTTTCATATTTTTTCTTTTATACTTTTATATCACCCGTCGATTAGGGGGAGTGCTCTCCCGAAACTGTAGTAGTGTTCTTGTAAAAGAATAAAAATTGTGTAACTCTAATAAAAAAGTTGTATTTTCATAATAATTTATAATGAAGTGTTACGAAGTGAATGCCGATTCAATTAACAATATCAGGTTTTTTGTAACTTATTTTTATTTATTACTCTGAGGTACACTTTCATTTGTTTATTTGATCACTTTCCTCCAATGGGTATTTTCAGACTGGTAAAAATATGTAGTGTTTGGATCATTTATACAAAATTAAATATTGTCTTTGAATATTGAATATCCTCGAACCAGTGAAAATAGCACAAAAATGGATCATGAAGATCATTTTTAAAAAACCCTAGAGGTATCCAACGGAAGATCTACTTGCCGAGTTAAAGATATTGGATGTAAGACAATTGTTTGTGAGGTGCGCACTACTTCAATTTTATGATAAATTATGTGAGGTCAAAAGAACCCAGCAAAATATAAACACTCGTTCAGCAACACAAACTAACTGTATTGTCCCATTTGTATCAACCGCCTTTGGTAAAAAGCAATATAATGTAATTGCTCCAAAAATATTAAATGATTTATTGCCAAATATAAAAGACTTAAAATTTAAAACAAATTTTAAAATAAAAATAACTGCACACATAAAAAGTATAGCGAGAGATTTTTTTGATAAATATATGTAGATCAAAAAACGTAGTACTTTATATGATTGGTGCGCATATTATTTATATTTTTATGTATTTCATTACTTTATATTTGTTTTTATTGTATATAATACTAGATTGTTTTAGTAACATGTATTCTTGGCACATATATACAGAGTGTTCATTTTACCCTGTCACATCCGAAACCACGATGATCAGTATGAGTAAGAATACATATTGCAAATGAATATAAATTTTTAGAACGAATATTAAAAAAAAAAAAAACAAAAAAAGCAAATGGTTTCTTTCTTCTGCAGGGGTGAAACGAGGAGGGGGAGGGGGGAGTCTGATACACCGCCGACCACGCGGCCACGTCCCGCTCGCTTCTCCCCTGCAGAAGTAAGCAACCATTTGCTTTTTTAAATATTTTATTTAAAAAAATTCTATGTTCTACATATTTTTTTTAAATATGCTAATATATCTTCTTGCCCATACTGATCATCGTGGTTTCGGATGTAACAGGGTTTAAAGAACACCTGTATACATTATATTTGTATAATTACGATTTTTAATTTCTTACATTTAATTAGCTAGGCATTTATAATGAAGTGGTTTTAGTTTTTTTTTTGTTATTGTTGTATTAGTATAGAACTACTTATGCTTTAAAAGATAAAAAATCTCCATCTTAGAACAGGCTGAGCCATGTTAGATGGAAGCTATCATTAACAGAGAACACGTTTTTATTTTCTATTCATTAGTTTTATATAGATTACCTGTTTTTAAATATGTATACTAATTTGATGTAATAAATTTATAAAATAAAAAAACATTAAGCATAGGTAGGAACATTTAAAAATTAAGTTGAAAATATGAGATAGAAAAATTTGCAATGATGTTTTAGCGGTACAGAAAAAGATAGGATACATTGGTTTGGGCGATACATGTGTTGGCGTTCAAATAATATATTATAATAATATAGAATTTGTTCGGAGCAACTCTCAACTAAATCTAAGAATACGTATATATTTACCTACCCATCCTTCCGATTTTCTAGAGCACTCCATGCAACAATAATTCTACGTGTGAGAGCCGGTAACGCGTTAAAATTGCAGTACTAATCTAACATCAAGCAAGTGAAGTGTTTAACAAATCATTCATCAAACGAGCTGTGCCAGCGTCCATTTAGACCGCCAGCTCCATACGCACAAGCTGTGCCAGCGTCTCACGACCGTCAGCTTCAGCTGCCAGGTTCAAGCACTCATCACGCCTCATCATCAGCAGGTTAGTGGAGTTACGCAACTTTTGTTTAACAACAATATGGTCCACTATCTAAATGTTCCTCCTCCTAGGACAAGGTACTCTTCACACCTCGTCCACTCCTCAGTATTAAAATTAAATGTAGCAGTGCGGTAAAATAATAACATAAAATACTTTTAAAAATAAATAAAATATATTACATAATCTTCAAAATTAATAAAATATGTATGTAATGTACTTTTGTATATAAATATAAAAATAACCATCGTCAAAGTGGAAATTTAATAAAAAAATATTTTGTTATGCGCGGTAAAAATTATAGCATTAAATTATGCTGCTAAGTTTCTTGAAATTGTATAAAAAGTGTCGGCCTCGTGGTGTAATAGTCAGCGCATTTGCCTACCATGCGAGAGGTCTCGGGTTCGATTTATTTAAAAGGGTGTTTTCACACCAGAATATTTTATAGTTCCTGGACTGGTATCTGAAGCGTAAGACTGATCATCTTACTTTCATGTAACAAAAATGATCAAGATACGCTGCAATTGGTGTACGAATGCAGCGCCCTATGCAGCATTAGGTGCGGAAAGGGAAAGATGTACGAAAAAATATTTTAATAAAAACAAACTACTTCAAAGACGTCACTAGCTCATATGAATCAACCAATGATAAAAGAGTTGTGGGAGATTTCCGGTGTACTTACCGACAACGGACTAATCGGCAGAACTAACTGAGAAGAAGCGGAAATAAACTTGAGACGTCACACGCGAATTAATTTCAGAAATTCAAAACATTAAAAATAATACTGATTATACGATACATTCTTTTTTTTAAAAAAAACTTCTTCATTGTCTCATTTATCTAATAAATTAATACAAATAATTTCTAAAATCAATACGAATTTTCTAGCGAGTCGGGGCACGTTCAGAGGCATGGGTCGTTTCTGGTTGTGTCACTAAATGCCTTAATGTATCTCTGTACGCAATCAAACGAAGTATTACGTAGTTATTAAATTAAATTTGCGAATAATATTTCACTATTAAAAATCTTGAAAATCTATATTTCACATCGAACCCAGGACCCAATAATGGTAGGCGAAGCCGCCAACCACTACGAGGCGGACTTATGTCTACTCAGTTTCACGTAAAGTACATACTAGGGAATAAACACGGTTGATTTTTCGTTCCCCGTACGAGGAAAACATGTCAAAAATTCTGCTTATTTGAAATTCATTAAAATCAATTTACTATAATAGAAAAATTGAGGACAAACCCTAGGAATCAAGTTTCTTCTCGGAAACCAATTAAAATAAAATGGATGTAACAAAATTCTAATTAAAATTATAATGAAGCACCTTTTTATCCGAATATTTCCGTGAAATTAACTGTGAGGAATCATTATAATCATTTTTACCTACAGTTAAACTCCAATAATCCGGATTAACGAGTGCCAGACGTCATTCGGATACGCAGAAATCCGGAAAGTTGGATTAGCACTGAATTAAGGTAATGTTTTGAAAGAAGTTGTAAAATTTACTATAGAATCAATGGGAAATAATATAGCGAATTGGAATTTCATTAAATACATATTTCAACATGTCCAGCTAAGTTAATTTCTTCGACAAAGATTGTTATTATAACATCTCCTTTGTTTTCCTGATAACGATCCGGATATTTGGCAATCCGGATGGCTGGAGTTCGGATAAACGGAGTTCTACTGTATCGATAATTTGACCGTTTTCACATAATGATTGATTGAATTGGGTATAAAAAATATTGTCTTACACGCGGTATAAATTAGAGCATTTTATTGTCCAGCGATATCTCTCTAAAATGTATGAAAATTTTATAAAAGTACGGTTCATTAAAAATTATCTATTTTGAAACGTCATTGGTTCGGGTGAATACGGGTAGCCATGTTTAGCGTGTTTTGCGGGTACGGGGCTATTTTTTTTACATGTCAGAAAAACTAACCGACTTGAAATCGTTAGAGTGTTGTGTTAGATTTTCGGTTTGCGGAGAGCCAACTCACCAATCAGCAGAGTTCACCGAAAGAACTTGTGACTTCGTGTACGGTGTAATTTCAAAATTACTGAACTTTAAAAAAAGCATAGCGACTATAATACGATACACAAATACAAACAAACCACTGTTTAGTAGGCAGAGAGGATAGAATGCCATAACACTCTTTCTTGGCATACAGACCTCGCTTCCTCTACATTCATACATCTTCTCATGCACGCACGCCGATTATTCCTACTTTTGACATGTCCATCTTCAAGTATTTGATGGACTTGATCGTGCCATGTCTTTCTCGGTCTTCATCGTTTTCTGCATCCATCAAAATTTGCATCGTAGAACCTTTTAGCCGTTCTTTCACTGTCCATTCGCTCTACAGGTCCAAACCAACGCAGCACCCCTTTCTTGATTCTGTCAATAATGCATGTCTCCGCCTTACACACTTCACGGATCTCGACATTTGTGCACCTATCATACATCGTTTTACCACACATTCGCCTGATGCATCGCATTTCGACAGCATTCAACCTACTTTCATCATTATTTTTCCAATTCCATACTTCGCTCCCATACATTAGAGTTGGCACTAGAACTCCGTTGTGAGCTGCTAGTTTAGCCTCCTGCGATAAACATTTGTTTGCCATAGTAGATTTTAGTGCACCGTTCACCCTGTTCCCGGCACTCACCCTCCTTTCAATATCTTTCTCGGCCTTTCCGTCCCTAGTAAACATACTTCCAAGGTACACAAATTCTTCTACCTGATTCAGAATATCTCCGTTCACGCTGATCTCACATTACGTTATATTTTCATCCCTTTCAAAAACCATCACTTTCGATTTATCAACATTCATAAGCGAATCGCTTTTCTTGCATACATCGTAGACTTTTGTTACCAAGAATTACATATATATATTTATATATATTGACTTAGTTCGATAGCCTTATTAACAAATAGAAAAATATGCCTGAATTTCCTTATTGTAAAGGTTTTTTCTCATATTACTGTAGCTGTGGACCGTAATGAAAGGCGTTGCTTCTCCGTAGAAATTAATTCTTGGAATAGTAAAATTTAAATCGGCAGGGCCCTGGTAATGCAGGTATCCGCAAAATCCGATGACCGATGAACACGACCGGTGTTTCGGGAGCTAGGCAAGCAAGACAGAAGCAAGCTATTCGTAAAAAATACTTTTTACGTTTATTTTAATATCATTCAAACACTAAACTTCACTGTCAAATAAAACATGATGTAAATGGGGGCTAGATTTTTTACCATATATGCGCTCTGTAGCTGCAAGACGTGCTGGAATATTGATTTATTGTAAAAAGTGTCGCTGTCCAAATTTCAAATACATATATTTTTTTATTTTTATTTGAACATCTTGTAGGCTTTTACATATTTTACATTATTATTATTATTATTATGGATAACTTATATAGCGCCATTTTCATAATGAAATACCTCAAGGGCGCTTTACATAGTGATTCTATTGTTAAATTAATTTAATTGAAGCTTTTAAATTTGTAATTCAATTAAAACCATTTATTTTGTTGTCACATGCTACGGATTTATTCAAATGATTAAGAGAACAAGTGGGTTTTAAGTTTTTCCAAAACATCACTTCACTTTCACAGCCTCGCACCTCTGCTGGGAGAGCATTCCATGCCATAGGGCCTGCGACCGCAAATGCGCGTTCACTAAATTTAGTGCGCTGTTTGCGTAGAGGTATAATAACTTTTCCTCTTGCCGTAGACGTAGCTGATCTAAGCGTGAGACGCCTGTCAACGATAAACATCTGGAATGCATAGTTCCCTTAGATATTCCGGAGCAGAGTTGTGCAGTGACTTATACATAAGCCAACAGAGTTTGTATTCGACCCTCTGTGGAAAACGTAGCCAGTGTAGTTCCCGAAGTAGTAGAATGATATGACTGAACTTAGAGATTCAGAAAATAAGTCTCGCTGCGGCATTCAATACAGATTGTAGGCGAGTCATTTTGTTCATTGGTAGACCTGCATAGATATCATTACAATAATCGAGTCAAGACACTACAAACGCATTTATTAATTGACGGGCGGCATCAACCGGCAAATTTTTGCGTATGCATTTATTTGTCTCAGCTGGTAGAAGCATGAACTTATCGTTCTAATAATTTGAGCGTCAAGAGATAGGTCAGAATTGAGTAAAACTTGAGTAAAACATTGAGTAAAACATTAATATATACATACAAAGACTGACATGTATTTTACACAAAAGTAAAAAAAATGAAGAAGAAAAATAAAAATAAAATTATTTTTAAAAAATCATCTTTTTATATTAGTATAAAATATTTATATGGGTATACTATACATATAGTACATATCTACATATATATATATTGCAATGGAAAGAGTAAAAGTGCATGTTTAAATTTAAAGATAGACATGTCTTTTACACAAAAGTAGCAACAAAAAAAAAGAATTAAGAAGAGTAAGAAAAATAAAAAGACATATAAATAATCATTTTTACATGTTAGTAAAAAAAATATGGGTACACATAATATTATATCATACATTTATTGCAGTGGAGAGAACAGGAGCCTTATGCTGGAAAGAAGTGACATTTTGTCACCCACTCGACAATAGTCGATTGGGCATGTCGATTGCTTTGTCAATGATAAATATACTTTTGAATTTAGTAAATTGAATAAGCTGTATAATTTTTTATCGTTTCATTGAAGATCATAATAACAGGAATATGTATCTTTTTTGGGTGATCCTGAGTAAGTTGGTTCGGCTTCCATTGCAGAGGCCATCTTCCGGATAAACTGGGTGTTTTGTGTTCATGAAAAATGTATGTTTATGTACTAGTATTTTGATCCTTGTCGCGGTCGGCAGTAACATTCCGGGTCATTTTTGTAGTGCGTAGTGCCGGGAATCACTCTGAGTTTAATTTCAGCTCGTCGTCTGTGTTTATGTTATTTGGGTGTTTGTGTATTTCAATTGCCTCATACATTTTCAAGAACTTCTCCGTATAATTTAATGCTCATTTTTTTACCGCGCGCATGAAAAAAAATGACATTAAATTTCTCGTAGCACTGATCTTTCTCAATGGAAAAAATATTTTGGCAAAATTCGTACGTGTTTATCCACTAAGTAGGTCATTCACAACTACTACTACTACCATCACGCCATTTCCCCGTAAGGGTAGGCAGAGAGAATGAACCGCCACACACGTCTATCCTGGCATATATTTCTAGCTTCTTCTACATCCATACATCTTGTCATACATGCTCTTTGGTTCTGTCTGCTTTTGATATGACCAGACTTATGATTTTGGTTTATCTGATCATGCCACGTTATCCTTGGTCGTCCTCGTCTCACGTTACCGTTTATTTCGGTGGCTCCGTGGTGTAGTGGTCATGACGCTTGACTCACGCACGGAAGGTTCCGGGTTCGATTCCCGGTGAGAACACAAAAATTAAAATGTGATTTTTCTCAAGCCTGGGTGCTCTGTGATGAAATTCACCACTGTAATTAGGTCTCCTGGCCTGTTGTCGTGCAAAAAAAAAAATGTAAAAAAATAAAAAATTCTCCATATATACTTGTTTTACCATTCTTTCGTCGTCCATTCGTTCTACACGACCAAACCATCTCAGAGACCCTTTCTTAATCTTAACAGTTATACTTGACTCAGATTTACACTCTCGCCTGATTTCATCATTCGTAACCCCGTCATACATTGATTTCCCACAATTTCGTCTAAGAGATCGCATTTCAACCGCGTTCAGTAGGTAATTCAAATGAAAGGAAAACCTTAACGAGCATTTTTTGATCTCTGTATTCTGTTTCATAATTGAATGAATTTAAAAATAGATACCTGCGCATTCTGTGCTTTTATTTTTACAATGATCTATTTTAACGTCAGTCAAATTGTCGTTTTGATTGACTGTTGCACTGTCAAAGATATTTACTTTATTTTTCATTCATATTCATAATCTACATTCAAAAGAGCCACGTTTAGCATTATTGTGTTCGGGAATAAATATTTACACTTTATTAAAAAAAACCCCTTTGATAAGATAACAAAAGAAAACAGTTTTCTAGGAAACGTGTCGAAGCGTTTCTGTGGTAGTAATCCAACATACATCATGACAATAGGATTGTAATATATTTCCAAGAAAGGTTGTAGTTATTCATCGCATCAGGCTGTCCTTATTTATAATGGCATGTCCATAACTCTGTACGTTGGATACTAATGTATCTTACATGCAATTGTTACGATAAATTTTATTAAATGTTGCATCAGACAGCGGATATTTGTGATATTAGACGTTTTCGACATTTGCAAAATATTTTATCTGGATTAGAGATGCGCCGAATACGGATTTTTCGAACCGAACCGAATACTCGTCCGAATAATTCGGTTCTTAACACGTGTGGTTTGTCGCGCTAAACAAGTTTTTACAAGTTCGATAGGAGCCAGGGGAAATATTAAATACTTCTAATATTATTTATATCACTACAGAGATGGGTAGAATTTTTGTTTCAAGATTATGGATATTCGAGCGTTTACAGGGCTTATGACCTGTCATAGGTTGGTTGAACCCAACCTATGACAGGTAATAAGCCCTGTAAACGCTCGAATATCCATAATCTTGAAACAAAAATTCTACCCATCTCTGTAGTGATATAAATAATAATATACCTACTCCCCCTTGGGATAAAAAACCCAGAATTGTGCGTGTATAAATATGTAAATATATATACATACCAAAAATAATATTGTGTAAATACTTCTAACTTTAAGAATATTTTATTTCATTTTATTAACATATATGGCAAAATTGCCTTTTACAGAATTTATAATATAAACATATTTCGTTACATTGTTTTTAAAACAACATACATTACGATGACTTAGAAATCAAAATTAAATTTTAAATGAATTAACACATTCAGTAGAAGTTTAAAACAATTCAAAATAAATGTAAAAATCAAATTTATTTTTATTTTTATTTTAAAGTGTAAATATAACAGAAAAATCATAAAGAACTGTTTCATATAACAGTTATACTAAAGGTTTGGTTACCATTCGCCATCTTTGAAAAAGTTCAATAGGTTTGATCAAGAACAATATCCTACACTAAATAATATCCAATACGTGGGAACTATTGGCGAGTAAATTTAATACAGCATTTCAAGTGTACACAGTCCGTGAACTGTTGCTAAAAAACGGTGGTACCTGTCTAGTAATTCTTCCAGGCACCCTAAATTTGATGAGAGATAACAGTCCTGGGCAATCCCATATTGAATTTACAATCTTGAATAAGTTGAATAAGTCTATAATTTTTCTTCGATCGTTAAGATTTAACAGATTTAATGTTTTTATAAAAAAATCGTAATTCAAAAATCCATGACTAATTCCAAGTTTAAAATTTATTACAAGACATTTTCCGGAGAATTTCGGTCATGTGATTTAGCTTTCTTTAACTATTAATATTTACAAATTTAAGTTTCATTATGATATTTGTAAGGCACGGTACCAATTGGAGAGCAAATAAGAGCACACACTTTCGAATGGCTGACCCCTGAGTCAACGGGGTAGACATGACGGGGTAAAACGTTGGATTAGCGCTTTTATTTTATTTTATTTATTTTGAATATAAACAGATGTACAGGTTAAATGTTCACACATAGAGAATATTTATAAATAGTAGGGCCTGCCATCCAATAACATGTATTAACTTAATTGTAATAATTTAAGCTTTTGATAAAGTCGCCCACTTTCACTTGCACATTCTGGCCTAGTGTGTGTCCACGACAAGTAGTTTAAAATTCAGTTTATGAATTTAATATTATGCCGAATACCGAACATGTTAAACCACGCCGAACATGCTGAATTCGAATAATTACCGAATATTCTGCGCATCTCTAATCTAGATACTAATGACATGCAAATCCCACAAACCTTCACCATAGTAGATGTATGGAAAATATTTTTATATTACCTACATGACTATGCTGACTAGCATCATCATCACCCTCTTTCTGAACCCAGTTGTGCATAGCACACTGCATTGGTAGTTCTATCATTTGTCACATAAAGGTAAGGTGATCAGTATTACGCTTTGTGTGCCTGTTCAGGATAAATAAATACTGCACTTTAAAACATCTCCAAAATCCATATGTCTCTTCCACCTTTGCATGAATCGAACCCAGGACTTCAATATTGGTAGGCGAACACGTCAACCATTACACAATGAAGCAGACTTATCTCCATTCGATTTCCTTATTCAGTATTTTTATCTGACAGCAGCTATCGAGTCGAAAACACTCGTCCGGGGTTCTGGTTCTATTTCGCACACAGAACTGTATTATTTGCAATAATATTCTGAACTGTAATATTCTCACATCTTCGAGATTTGCACTGGTTAAGAAGCCCAGAGATAATAAAATACAAGCTTTGCTGGACATAATTCAAATGCCTTCACGAAATGGCTCCAAGATACGAGTACCTATTGGACCTTTGTATTAGGGAAAATACACGTCAAAGAAAATCTACTCTTAGATCAGCATCTGATTTAGGCAGAGGAAAACTTGTCAAAATCCGGCGCTCCCCTAACAATGGGTTCGGACATAGCGCTTTTGCCGTTGCCGGCCCCTTTGCCTCTGCCTGAAACCGATGAGGAAGTTGAGCTATTGTTTTTTTAGTTAATTGGCTTATTAACTAAGCCACTTAAAAAAAAATATTATCGTATTATCAGCGCGGTGTGTAAAGTTTCATATTTTTTAAATAACTCCGCGTGTGATGTCTCAACTTCTCTTCCGCTTCTTCTCGGCCAGTTCTGGCGATTGGTCCTTTGACGTACCGTAAACCGGAAATCTTTCACAACTCTCTAATCATTATTTGATTCATATGAACAAGTTACGTCGTTCAAAGTAGTACGTTTTAATTCTTTTTTATACATTTTCAAGAAACTTTGCCGTACAATTTAGTGTTCTCATTTTTGCCGCGCATAAGAAAACATTTCTTACGCGCAATTCCCCTCAGGGCTGAACTTCTTCAGTGCCTGCTGATGTATATTTAGTCGGCCTCGTCGTGTAGTGGTCAGGGCTCGGCAAGAGGTCTCGGGTTCGAACCCCGACATGGTTGACATGAAATATTTTTTTTAAAAGTCTTTTTACACTAGAATATTTTATGGTCAACATTATTTTTTTGGTATGTGTATTTTTGTACATACACAAATCTGGATTTCTCCCGAGGGGGAGTAGGTATATATTTTTTTATCAATATTCCTACAGAGATGAGGTAGAATTTTTTCAAATTCAGGATTATCGATATTCGAGCGTTTACAGGGCTTATGACCTGTCATTGGCTGGGTTGAGTGGCCACTTTACGTTTTACAACATTCCCCATTCCGCTTATTAGCGAATATCGATATATATTATGAATATAAGATATATACAAGAATCAAAATGGTACCTGTGTCGATATTCGCTAATAAGCGGAATGGGGAATGTTGTAAAACGTAAAGTGGCCACTCAACCCAGCCAATGACAGGTCATAAGCCCTGTAAACGCTCGAATATCGATAATCCTGAATTTGAAAAAATTCTACCTCATCTCTGTAAGAATATTGATAAAAAAAATTATTTTATAGTCCCTGTACTAATACCTGAAGCGTAAGACTGATCATCTTACCTTCATGTAACAAAAATGATCAAGATACCCTGCGATTGGTGTACCGATGCAGTGCCCTATGCACCATTAGATGCGGAAAGGGAACGATGATGATGATGACTAGGCAACAATGTTTTGAGTAAGTCCAAATGCTTGCAGAATGGCTGGATTTCCTCTCTAGGGAGTTATTTATATTTGAATTTTTCGCAACAGAGAGTCTGCAAGCATTTGCATATACTCACAACATTGTTGAATTAACCACCCGTTCAAAGAAGAAGTATAAAAATTGGAAAATTGTTTTAAGGCGTTACCTAGTAGGTGAATTGGTTCACCCGGATGAATCTCACCCACATGATAAAGGTTTCAGCTCTTCGACTTTGAAACGGTCAACAGATGGAAAAGTTTAGGAAATGAGGATGTTCAAACATAGGCAGAATAGTAAATGTTACACAGTGTGTAACGTGGCCACTTAAACCAGCCAATGATAGGTCATAAGCCTTGTAGATGCCTAGACTTCTATATTTCCTTCTTTCAAATGTTCTTCATCTCTGTTGTGATATGTTATTATAAACAGCTCTCCAGGGAGTCGAATCCAGTCCTTGTCTATAAAAAATTGAACAAACTCAAAATATTGTTGATAAATGAATTGAATTTAAGATTCTCGCTTTTCCCTGTAAATATCGATTATGTACCAAACGATTCGCAAATTAACTTGATAGATTTTTCTAAGTGATAGTACACTTAAAATTGCTCAAGAAAAAAACTAGCTCGGTTAAATTTCAATGAGCTTGGCTTCTGAAAACTACAAGGAGTTCAAAAGGTTGGATCAGGAATTAATTATGACATATGATATGTTTGGTGGTAAATATTTTGAAAAGCTTACTTTTTCAATCCCGAATTACCGGAAAAAAAACTTTACTCTGGGTTATCAGATTTGCATTTAAGTAGCGTTAGCATGTGGACAATACAATAGATATGATAATATTGTAATGTAAAACTTGTTAATGCCTAGACTTTCATATTCCCTTCTCAGAAATGTTTTCCCTCTCGATTGCAACGAATTTAAATATGATTATTAGGTATAAGCTTCTACTACCCATGAAATACAAAAGAAAGGCCGGGCCGCCCCGTATGTACTAAACTTCACATTATTATTACTATAATAGAATTAATGGAAGGGCATTCACTTGAATGTACAGTGTGTTAATTATGTTCGTCCAACAATATTTCTCTCATCCCGCTGTGGAAACAATAACAAGCGTGGATTTAATTCCAAATGTCGAGTCTAATAAATATATGTGATACATAGTTCGGGGCATGTCACGATGTCTTCGCAATACAATCCAAAAAGTTGATGAATGGGCCAGTTCCGAGTATTATGACTCCAGTATCCAATATCTGCACCTGGACAGGACTGGCGGAGCTGACTGCTGGCACATGTCCCTATACACATGTGCACATCTGTCCTTTCCCGAAACCTTCAACTGGCGAAATTATTAATTGCACAGTTCTTAGTATCTTAATTAGGCGCATTTATTTTAAACTCATTTATTTTGTGACACCTAATAAATAATAATAATAATAATTGTCCAAAGTTTAAAGCGATGTTTTTGTAAAAAAAATAATTAAATACCTTCATTTGTCACTAAAGAAAGCGGTGCGTGGCGCCGCGCGCTAAATAATATTTTTTTTAGTACTCGGGTGAATTTTCACAAAAACAGCAATGACGTTAGAATTTCAGCCCTCTATTTGCTAAATGATTTTATTTTTGCTACCATTCGTTGTAATTCGATTAGGCCATTAAGAAGAATGACATAGTCCAGCATGGGCATTTTAAACAATTTATTTATTTTATTTATTTATTTGACAGAGTTATGCAGTCCATTCTAACGATGGTAGATACAATTTCTTATAAAAAATACAGGCACTAATAAAATAAAATACAACTAAATAAAATTAAAGCTAGGGCAAAAAAAAAAAATTACTACCTCAAGACAAGATCCGGTGTATCTAAGTGACTTTTTAAATCTATAAAGACTTACACTAAAAAAGTTCAGATCTTTTCTCGAGTTTACATATTTTACATATTTACATACTTGCATGCACCAATCGTATCGATTGGTGCATGCAAGCCATAGTTTGTGCTGAGTTGATCGAGGAACGGCACATTATTATTTCGCAACCGGTGGATCGAAACATCGAATGCCACTTGTTCCAGTAACGATGGTACATCAATTAAGCCATTCGGTAAATTAAACATAAATATGGAGCTAATGTTATTTCTACGTTTTTGTAGACTTCAGATTTTTAACGTTGACTCCATTTCTCCGTAAGTGTAGTCTCCCCTCTCGAGGCCAATCATCCATGCTACTTTTCTTAGCAAACGATGTTGCACCGATTCAATATGATTTATCCGGCTTACATAGAAGGGAGCCCAGATCACGGATGCATATTCTAAAAGAGGACGAACAAGTTAGCAATATAGTGTTTTAACCGTGAACATATTAGTAAAGCCACTAGATGTCCTGCTAAGAAAATCCAAGAGTTTTAGTGACTTGTTAATCGTAGTATAATTTTCCGAACCGAACCCACAATTAAAGAGGCATTTAAAGAAGTAATGTTCCGTCCAAATCGCGGTTTACGAAATGAGGAAGTGCAGTGGTTTTTTAAAAAAATAATCATTTATGATTTGTTAATAAACCATCAATAATAAAAATGACAATTATGGATAACTTATATAGCGCCATTTTCGTAATATAATACTTCAAGGGCGCTTTACAAAGTGATTATATAAAGATATAAATTTAATTTTAACTTTTTAATTTAAGAAAAATAATGTACTTTTTCAGATTACTTTTCCACCACATGCTAAGAATTTATTCAAATTAAGACAAATAATATTTTCATTCTTATGTATCGTATTATCATCGCTTTGATTTTTTGTAATTGTGAAATTAATCCGCCTGTGAAACGTCGCTCGTTGTCGTTGGTGAGTTGTCCAGACTAGTGAGTTGGGAACCCGGACCCGAAAATCGGAAGTCTATCACAACACTTCGTCATTGGTTGATTTGGAAGAACTTGTAACGTAGTTCAGAGTAGTTTTTTTTTATTTTTATCATACCTACATGTTCAAGACATTTTGCCGTACAATTGGATACTCTAATTTACACTAAGTGAAAGAAAACATTTTCGCATCCAATTTCTCGTAGCAGAGAACTCTATTTACTTAAAAATAAAAATATAGAAAATAAAAACGTTATATTACGACTACCACTTTCTGTGGCCCGTTGGTAAAACAGTGACAGTGTTGCTTTGGGTATGTATTAAAACATGACCACTACAAACTTTTAATCCATATTTTAAACTTTTAAAAAAAATATACCGGTCTGTCGATATCACGAGAATAAAAACTAGTTATTAGAGTAAAAAACCAAGTAGACTCATTTTTTAAGCATATAAAATACATTTAATTACTTAAAAACATCGTCAGGTAAGTTTGACAACGGTCACCATGAAATCTGTCACTGATTACAAAATCTACATGAAATGAGTTCAAAATAAATTAGAACGGATTATAAAATTAAAATGGAGTTTGACCAAATGCAAGGAAAAAATACTGAATGTATTAAATAAGTGGAATGTTTACATTCTATATTTAAATTTTATAAAATCCGTAAGGAATTCTTCCCTGCTTACAATTTATATTTAAATTTTATAAAATCCGTAAGGAATTCTTCCCTGCTTACAATTTATATTCAATATCCCGTAAGTTCAATCCTTAGAGTATGTACTCTAAGGTTCAACCCCTCGAAGAGTCATCTTTAACCTTTTTCTGCTTCATTCCATAGGTAGAGGATTCAAACGTTAAGCTAGGGTTTCCTAGGACAGCGGTGCCCGTAGTTTAACGGCCGTAGTGAACGGTGATGCAGTGGACAGCCGTCGTAACGGTGACTAGAGTGTGGTTTCCTAGGAAAACGGTATTATCAACACCATTTAACACCGTTTACCTCGGAAACCACTCTCTAGTCGACGTTACGACGGCTGTCCACTGCATCACCGTTCACTACGGCCGTTAAACTACGGGCACCGCTGTCCTAGGAAACCCTAGCTTTAGAGATTTAATGTCTTTCCAAGAAAATGGATTCAGCTGCTTCAAAAAATTGGATTAGTCCAGATATAGATTTATTTAGTTATTTTTCCGTTCCGTTCAAAAGACAGATATAAAAATTACATTCTAAAGTAAACCTTTACGAATTGTAATTTATTTTGCAAAAATAACTTATTTTACGAGTATATGAAACGCATACAGAATATGAAAATAATAGAAACGTAAATGGTTAAAAGATTATTTTATTAGGTAATTCAACATATGTACATACTTTAAAAACCTACAATTTGTAAATATTCATCTATAGAATGAGGAAGTTTGGTGTTTTTTTAATTTATTTTTTGTTAATAGACTATTAAATTAAGCCAAAAAACTTTTTAAAATTTTTACAGTTATGATTTTTTAAAGTTTTGTATTTCTGAAATAACTCCGCGTGTGAAGTCAGAAGTTTTTCTCTGTCAGTTCGCCCGATCGGTTCGCTTACGGTAAGCAAACCGGATATCCTTCACAGCTCTCATATCATTGGTTGGTTCCTATGAACCAGTGACGTCGTTCAAAGTAGTGCGTTTTTATAAAAAAAAAAATTAATTATTTTTTTCGTACATTTTCAAGAACCTTTGAGGTACAATTTAATGCTTTTATTTTTATCGCGCGCAAAAAACCATTTTTTGTATCCAATTTCCCGTAGGGCTGAAGTTCCTCATTCCACACCCTCGTAAATATTTTCCTTTAATTACAGAATTATACAGAATAGATAGAATTGATTACACCTGAAATTTAAGCGTATTAAAAAAAAAATTCTTATACAAAATAAATGGTAGTTACTCGTGTACTTAATTACATTTTGCAAAAGTTGGGTAAAGATCTTAAATACACGGTTCGTATGTGGTTATAACGATCTCATAACTGTCTACATTTACTCCCTGTACACTCTAAATTCGGATTGAGGTCACTCCTTTACATTGCCTCTACTCAATATAACCTTCTGCCAATTCACCTTAAATCAATTACTTACCAATCTACGAATGGAAATCAAATTACACTAAAAAATAATTTCCTTATATTGTTTCTTGGTAACCCTTGACCTATGTAAGTTGATGTTAAATAATATGTTATAGTTTGTTTTTAAAAAGGTTTCCGAGATTTGTCCATTTTTGTTCTGATTATGTTTAACTAAATATATTTTTAGCTGATAATCATTAATTGTACCAATCTCAGAATGAGTGGGAATACAAATACAAATCATGGGAATACAAATATTGTTTTGTACATTTTTGTATTTTGAAATAATTTAGTTTTAGAGTTTTAGTCCCAACACTTATGTATGGAAGTGAAACATGGAACTGGCAGAGGAAGGATGAAAGCCGAGTGAACGCGGTTGAAATGCGATCTCTTAGACGAATGTGTGGGAAATCAATGTATGACAGGGTTACGAATGATGAAATCAGGCGAGAGTGTAAATCTGAGACAAGTATAATTGATAAGATTAAGAAAGGGTCTCTGAGATGGTTTGGTCACGTAGAACGAATGGACGACGAGAGAATGGTAAAACAAGTATATATAGCAAAAATGAACGGCAACGTTAGACGAGGACGACCAAGGAAGACGTGGCATGATCAGATAAACCAAAATCTTAAGTCTGGTCATGTCAAAAGCAGACAGAACCGAAGGGCATGTATGACAAGATGTATGAATGTGGAAGAGGCTAGGAGTGTATGCCAGGATAGACGTGTGTGGCGGTCCATTCTCTCTGCCTACCCCTACGGGGAAATGGCGTGATGGTAGTAGTAGTAGTAGTGAAATAATTTATTTTTAAAAAAATAAACAAACAACTTAAGGTCAAAGGGCATTACAGCGTTGCTGCACTTCAGCGGCGCTGCGCGACATATTGCGCGACGTCGACCTTCAGTTTTAAAACTTAGTGCATAGTGCACATTATTCTTAATTCTACGCGAATTTAACTCGACCGCATACTCAAAACAATATTTTGTGTGTATAGGTAAAATAATTCAATTATATGAATCTCACCCGCATAAATAAAGGTTTCAGCTCTTTTACTTCACAAACATCAACAGATGAAAGAATTGAAGGAATATAGATGTTCAAAAATGGGCATAATGGTGGATGTTACACGGTGTGTAAAGTGGCCACTTAGACCAGCCAATGACGGGTCAGAAGCCCTGTAGATGCCTAGACTTCTATTATTATTATTATTATTATGGATAACTTATATAGCGCCATTTTCGTAATATAATACCTCAAGTGATTTTATAAAGAAATAAATTATTATATATAATATTACCTTCTCCAAAATTTTCTTCATCTCTGTTGTAATACGAGTACATTAGCATAAAAATAGTTTTTTCCTAAGAGTAATAATGCACCAACTTATAGAGGAGCCCAAACGTAGGAAAACCATTTTATGACAATTAGGTATTAAGCTAGTTACAGTTCGCCGCAAAACAATGGGCCGTATTCAGGTCGAGAATTGCCAAATGGATATTAATTTGCATTGTAAATACTTTTAAATATGTACCTCTGTATTTATTATTGCAAGGTACTCGTAATTCCAATTTATTTTTATAATTATTTTACAAAACTGAAAATACATGTGTGTGTTTATTTTTTAAATTTATTTATCAATTTAATTCACAATATACTTATGTTACATTTATTGAGACATAAATCCCAACTCCACGGAATCAAAGTCTTGTGTTGAGTTTGTTTGTTTGTCCGTCACATCTCCGAAACGGCGAGTCGTAGCGGCCTGAAATTTAGACACGTCATTTTAGATGCAATTTTAAGGTTAACGTTGCTATTTTTGAGTAAAATTTGAATCGACCTCTACTCGATAAAAATTCAAACTTGATATGGATGCCTAGTGCGGCCCTGACATATTACCTATAATCAAATGTCATTATAAACAGTAAACATACTTTAATTCACAAATTTATCCCCTGAATTGAGAAAAAATAGTATCTGAAGTAAATATTTTGTTATAAGTTTTCAAGCAACATAATACACGGGTCGGAACAATAAATGCCAAAAATCAATGTAAATCATGGGAAAATATTTGAAATCAATAACCTGCGAAAACTGACTCCTTTAACACCTTTGACTCTCCGCTCCTACTGTTACAACCAAATATATTGCTATTCTAGTCGATTTTTATTTATTATAACGTAAATATCCAAGTTATTTACAAGCAAAGCCAAGGACAGCGACAAAAGCATCCGATCGAACCGTTATGTTTATGTTGTCAAACAAAACAAAATGGCCACCAATCTGTTGCTAACCAACAAACCAACATCGCTTGCGTACTATGAAAGATAGTGATAGGGCTTCTCTATAGGTTTACGCATTATTACTCTGGGGTTTTTTCTCATTATTCTGTGAGATCGTACTTCGACAGCATTCGATTAGTGTTACAGTAGTAAGGTAGGTGTTTTCACACTAGAATATTTCATAGTCCCTGGACTGGTACCTGAAGCGTAAGACTGATCATCTAACCTTCAAGTAACAAAAATGATCAAGATACGCTGCGATTGTACCAATGCAGTGCCCTATGCACTATTAGCTACGGAAAGGGAATAATGATGATAATAGTAGTTTAACTCTTATACGTTACATACCCATGTTCCAAAACTATCAATTAAATTAAATACTTATTTCAATCCATCCATAAGCCGATTTCACATGTATTTTCCAAATCCACGCGGCGCGGTAAAAAAATATAGGGTGGAGTGTTATTTATTATTTTGAATTATTTCTTGTGTTTCTGATCCTATATTTGTGGTGATATATTCATGTGTCTGTGTCAACTAATTGCAAGTCCAATCTCAACACAGGACTTTTAGTGCGACGGAGTTGGGATTTATATCTCAAATAATGTGTATAAACAACATGTATGTAAATAAATACATAAATATTTTATTTTTTTATTTGATGGCAGGCAAACGCACTAACCAGTGCACCATGAGACCGACTAATCTTTACCCGATTTCCTTTTGCGGCATTTTTACCTGAGAGTAACCACTGATTATATATTTTTAAAATACATAAGAATTTTGCATGGCAGTATGCTTCTTATTGTTTCTAAATGTATACAAAAAAGCATTGTTTATCTTTTAAATTTTTACGCACTATGTTTGTACTTAACTGTATATTTTTTGTAAATGCCCCTTGGGCGTATTGTAAAATTAAATAAATAAAATATAAAAAAAAATAATAAATTTTAATCCGCCGTAATTTTACCGTGTCGCGTGGATTTGAACGATGCTTGTGAAATGGGCCATTCATTGTCTTTTAGAGAGGCGGTACATTTTAAGAGGGTAGTCAACAATTAAAATGGTAAAGGCGTTTAAATAAATGGCGTCAAAATAATGCGTGCGTGAGAAGATGTGTAAATGCAGAAGAGAGATATCTGTATCCAGTGACAGAGTGATATAGCGTTAACCAATTCACCGTCGATTGTTTATACCTATTTATTTTTAAAAAATTATTTAAAAAAAGCATAAATACAGGTCAACACATACTTAAAGTTGTTGGTATATAGGCAGACCGAAAACTCATAACATTTGCAGACGGGAAAAATATTTATCTATATATTTAAAAGGCAATATTTGTATGTGTGTCTGTGCGGTATCCAGCGAAACGATGAGCTTAGCCATGGGCATATTTATAGTTTTCAAAATCTTCAATCTAAAAAAAAATGAGAGCGTGAATGCTTTATTTATCGTTCTAATTGTTCTATAGGGCTGCATTTGAAATTCATATTAAAAAAATGGAAGGATTTTATTTTTTGGTCATAAAAGAAGTATGATTTTGAATGTATCCAACCAACATTAGCTTATCATGGGTTCTATAATGTTGGTTGGATACATTTCCTTTTTGAATGATTTTGAGTAATGATCAAGTAATATTAACTAAAATTTAATTTATTTTTGAAAATCACATACCCACGACAAGTGCACTTATGTTAGTAGAAAAGCAGAGTTTTACATTTGCAAAAAGAATTCAATATTTGAAAATAAATTATTATATGTTTTAAAATTCAAACGTAAAGAAGTACTTAGGTACCTAATTAAATTCAATATTTGAATATGAATTATTTTTAGATTTAGAATTCAATCATAAACAAGTACCTAGGTTTCTACTTATTAAAGAAAAGTGACATAATCTTTTTTCCTTTTATCCAAACAGTTTTTACACGCTTTCACGCACAATCAGGCATTTGGGTATCAAATGAAATATTAAGCTCACGTCAAAACTGGCTGGTGGTTAAAGAACGACTAAATACGCATTGGCCATGACTGAGCGTTTAAGCATGCGTTAAGTGGCATAATTTTAGAGGGCTCAGGGTGCATCTATGTGTACTAATAGTTCAATGGATTTATTTAAAAAAACGAACCTGTTTTTTTGTGTACGTAAAAACATTATAAAGCAAGCTTTTGAAAAATAAGAATATTTTTTATTTTGAGAGGAAACGCGGTCTGACTTTTCTTCACACAAACGTATAATCGTATTTTCACCCTGGATTATGGCATTATAAATATTAACCATCCCAACCCTAGTAGATCGACGAATAAAACATTTATGCTCCTAACTTATATTTTACATATTCGATTGAAGATTTTAATATCTACGAACACGCACAGCGCAAAGATCTATATTTCTCTGAAAACCGGTTAAATCGGTTAAGCCGTTTAGGAGGAGTACGGTGACATCACACGTACAGTGGAATTATATATATAAAAAAGATATATGTTTATGTATTTTTTTTAACTTTTTTAGTTTACTTCATACTGTTTAAGTGTTTATTTTCACTAATTATGTATTTTTGTAAGGTAAAAGGCACTGCGTGCTGTATAAATTAATAAATAATAATAAAAAAAACAGTTATAGTTATTGTTAGATATTATTAAACAAAAAAATGCTAGCTCCCCTCTGGATACCTTTAAACGTCTTTTTCCATCTCTATATCATGTACTAGGAATCCATCAGTTGCTCTTACCCTGTCATCTTTCTTTGGAAGTTCTGGTATCTAGTTCCGAGCGCTTCCAAGAAAAGCGACTTCGAACTTTAACTTTATGTACACCGATCGATCTCAAAAATGATTACTTTGAATCTCTTTTGAAAGCTATTCCACTGAAATCGTCTCAATAAGCAGGAGTAAACAAACGTGATTTTAATAATATTGTTTCGGATAACTAGTTTTTTAGTATGTGCTCTATTCTTATTTTTGAAGTAAATTAAACCTCGAAATAAATTGCATTGTATTTAATTATTGTAGATATTTGACAGTAACATTGATGTTTTCAATACACACTTTTTCTTACTTATTTATTGATAAAACTTACCTTCTCCAATATAAGCACTTGTTGTTAAACTAAAATTTGATTTATGCTTTGTATACTAATTGTCTTTTTTTTTGTTAATAAAAAAAAATATTTTCGTTCATATGATTTACCCAAATATTTAATTTTGAGAACCATTTTCAACGAGTTGTAAATAACTCACTATTAGAAAATGGAATCAAGTTAAGGTAGAGTGGGATTCGAACCATGGACCTTTGGTCTGTGAGTCCGAGACACTAGCCACGGGATCACAACCCGATAATTTATTTTCATATGATTTTGAATTATCTATCCTTACCTCTGTTTTGTATAAATACATTGAACTCTTTAATAAAGATACCTGTCTCGAAGATGTCGCGAAAGCGATGAAACCGATCACTGGATATTCCAAACTTGTGGATTAAAGTATCACTCGTCTATTATTTATATAATAAATTACTCGTATCTTGTTTAATTCTATAATTGAAGATATAACTGTGAAGTAAAATAAAATAAGTAAAATAAATAAAATAAATAAAATAAATAAAATAAATAAAATAAATAAAATAAATAAAATAAATAAAATAAATAAAATAAATAAAATAAATAAAATAAATAAAATAAATAAAATAAATAAAATAAATAAAATAAATAAAATAAATAAAATAAATAAAATAAATAAAATAAATAAAATAAATAAAATAAATAAAATAAATAAAATAAATAAAATAAATAAAATAAATAAAATAAATAAAATAAATAAAATAAATAAAATAAATAAAATAAATAAAATAAATAAAATAAATAAAATAAATAAAATAAATAAAATAAATAAAATAAATAAAATAAATAAACTAAATAAAATAAATAAAATAAATAAAATAAATAAAATAAATAAAATAAATAAAATAAATAAAATAAATAAAATAAATAAAATAAATAAAATAAATAAAATAAATAAAATAAATAAAAAAAATAAAATAAATAAAATAAATAAAATAAATAAAATAAATAAAATAAATAAAATAAATAAAATAAATAAAATAAATAGAATAAGATAAAACAAAATAAAAAAAATACAATAAGATAGTCTAATAAGATAGTCTAGTAAGATAAGTCTGTAGATTTATATACATACCATATTGTATTTTTTCAAAACTAAAAAAATCTGTTCCTTTGAATAAATTACATTTACGGTTAAATTCAATTACACAAAACAAAAATTCACCTAGTGCATAAAACGGAATAGTTAATAAATTGTTCTGTATAAAGCTTTTATTGTGGGGTTTCGACATGCTTCACGAAACCTGAATTGGGTATGAAATCAATTATTAATAATAAATTCAAGTCTAGAGCTCGAAAATTTGATATTTCCCACGGTCATGTTTCTGAATATGTACATAATGTGTGGCAAAGAAAATCAATAAATAGGAGTGCATGAATACCGGGAAATTGATTAAATAAGAAGTAAAAGCAAGTCAAAAATGTATTGAAAATATAATACGTATTTTTATTTTTATCTTGTTAGAACCATTATCATTTTGAACCATATTAACTTGTTGAAACACTGGAGACGAATCAATAGCTCTACAAGTCGATTTAATGATCATGAAGAAACCAAACCCGTTTGGCCATACAAAAATGATTTAATTAATTATTTAATAAACAAGGTGACTTGGGGGTGCGGTACCGCAAAGTTTTAAAGGTTATTTCATTATCTATAGAAAATATATTTTTATTCAAATTCATTCATCATTTTAACGCAGAGTTCTCCAAATAGGCAACAGTCCTTTTTAATTTAATTACGCTACGTCACACATTAAATTACGTCACAAACCTTATTAAATAAATATAACAATAATAATAATCATATATTATTAACAAAATAAAATGAAACTTTATCTACTACATATACACTTAGGTAATAGATTTCTCTGGATCATGTCTAGTCTGCCTAACTAGGTACAACCGGTTTTAAGGCAGACATTTTTATGCTAAAATAAACAATAACAATACCACCTACTAGTTAAATTAATATACAGTTACACAATATTAATTTATACAATTTATTATTTAAGAATATATTTGAGCAAATTTTCCAATTTTTCTCGACCTAACCAATTTTTTACAATTTTCAAAAATTGAATCCGGTTCATAGTTTTACAATGTTCGGGTAACATATGAAATATTTTAGGGCCAAGAAACCGGTTTTTTTTTTGTCCGAATTCAGAGTTTGTGATAGACCCCATGATCCACCCTCTAGTTTGGCTTCCGGTAGTGTGGGAGTGTTCCTTTTGGGATAATTTGCTTTTACAAACATTATTATTCTAAAAATATATAATTGCCTTATATCTAAAATCACAAATTCCTTAAATAACTTGATGCTGGGGTACCTAAAAGGTTTTTCAAAAATTAACTATTGGTTTTTGAGCAAATTCGAGAGGTTTTAATATCGATTTATTAGTGCCTCCCTATCCTATTATGCCATAAGTTATAATTGAGTTACATAAAATATAATATAGTTGTTTGAGTTTAATAAGGGATAAAATATTACGTATCGACTTGAAGATATGGGAAAGTTTTCTATATTTTTGTGTTGTGTTCTGTCCATTTAAAATATTTTTCAATAATTATTCCCAAATGTTTTATATAAAGTACTGATTCAAGTATTTCAGAGCATATTTTTAATGAATGAATATATCCGATAAACACTTTATTGAGAAATTAATTTAAATTTAATGAACACCTTTAACATTAGAAACACAGCAATTTTTAAAATTAATTGAGGTACCATCAATCGATAAACTCCATAAAAATATTTGATTTTGCATTGTTTTAAAGAGAAATAAAAAACTTTTGATTTTCATTTAGATACCAAAATAATATTCAATGCCAAAATTAAGCACCAAAAATTTAGAACCAAAAAAGGTAATTATTTAATTGTGTATTTTTATTTATTAAGGAAAAACAACAGTGGTTATATAAGAATACAAAATATAAAAAAATATTACATACGTCTAGTGAAAGTTTTTCACAAATATAATGAGAGAACACGTTACACAGTAAAGAGAGAAATAATACATTATACAAGACATAAGAAAAAAAAGAGCTCGTAAGAAGGTTAACGGATGAGGAAATAGAGTGAAGGAGTGGAGGAGAGGGATTTTCATAATAGAGTTGACCAATTAAACATTTTGAAATAATAAAATTAACATATTTAAAGGAACATAAATTTATTACACACTGGCAAATGTTTTATTTTATAGTGTTTCAAAAAGTTTTTTTTGAAGTCACAAAATTTTGTATTAAACATATCTAAATGGGGAAAAAGTAAATTAAGTTTGGAGCAGCCACGATAAATAATCAAATAATGTATCATAATATGATTATAACATTTGATACTATAAGTATATAATCATGATATGGAATTAACTTCTTTGACAGCTTGCCTCATGAAATAAACATTATCAAAGTGTTCATTACATTAAGGCTGAAATAAAACACATTTATCTATAAACCACTTTAATTAATTGTTCCTTTTTAGCGAAATATTTAAATATTTCATTAAAAAATATTTGTTTTATATAAACTTCTTTTATATCACTATATTGTATGTATTATGTATGTATACAGGTTGTAGTATATGTCTTTATTTATTTACGAAAATTTAGATTGGGTTTAATCTAACATATATAATCCCACACCAAGCCCAAGAGGTTGCTTCTTTTTTGGTGAGGTATTTTTTTTGTCTTTTCTTTTGTAATTTTTTCCTAAATATGTTTTACTTACGAAAAAGTTGTACTCGTAAAAAAAATTCAATAAATTAAATTGAAAAGATAACAAATGGATGATTTGTATTTTGTATTTATCACCACAAAAGGTCTGAAGGCCCGATTACCGCACGAAACACCCTGGCCAAATAAAAATTACATTATTTTTTTGTGATCTTACCGGGAATCGAATCCGGAACCCTTCGAACGTGTGGCAAAAATAATAACTACATGTTTATTATGGAGTTTGTTGTGTAAATATTTATATTTATAAAAAAAAACATGTCAAAAAAGGGAGTTTATGTCATGTCCCCTATATTTAAACATCCTTTTGCGTCCCCCCTAAACGTGATGTAAAGATGTACGTCCGATAAAATTGTCATTTTCAGTAATCAACAGGTATCAGATATATGATTACATTATGTTTCCTAGAAATACTGCTCGATTCCCGATGGCGAGCGGAAATGATAATGCATTATAGGACCCCACATTGTATTTACAGAAATACCCAGTAATAAGCCAGGAAGTGCATAATTACAAGGGTGAACACAAATAAAATTTGTGCAGCGACCGTGTGTTTACTTAGAATTCGGGGTTAAATTAGAGCTACTTGATTCTGCAAGTCACCCAAACTGCTGTTGCTATTGTTCTTTCAGTAAGCATAATCAATGTTTTGCATGAAACCATCGATAAACATATCATTCTACACGACAAGCATAATGAGAATTTTATCATATTTGAGATATTTTAAAATTTCATATTTTTATTTTAAACGATTTATTGAGATAACCAACGGCTACAATTACGATTCGTTTTTTTTACAAGGAATATTAAAAATCTATTACAAATTTTCAGTGATTATTCCAACCTTTAAAATTGTCAATGTACAATATGATAACTGATTATCACGAAAATGATAATGTTACGATTTATACGGTTCTTAGATACGGATTTATACGGTCATCCCTCTGTTACTACACATGTGCATAAACCATCTTCCAGTAATTATCAAGCAGTCAGTGGGCCACATGGCGACGGTATCTACCTACTATCTACAAAAGCTACTCGACGGACATCCATCTTTATTTTGTTAACCATAATGTTGAAACAGTGCTTTATTTATTTAGTTTTTTATTGCTTACTTCTTGGCTCCATGTTAACGTAAATTTTATGAAAATTTATTGATATCATTGTAACTTGTTAGAATTCCACTCGTCCATGCGTTTTGTAGCTGCACGACGATTGATAATCTAGCTTCCATATGTAAATGTTATCAACTATAAAATACTTAAATTTTGTAAATGGGGTCTAGAATCCCAATCGTCCATGCGCTTAGTAGCTGCAAGACGTGTTGTAATCTTATTTATTTTTATTATTAATATAATTTTATTTTTTATTTTTGAAAATTTAATTTATACAGTGAATTTCTTCATCAATTTTAAAAATGTGTAAATGGGGTCTCGATTTCTTACCGTCCATGCGCTCTGTAGCTGCAAGACATGCTATAATCAAGCTCCTATCTGTTATTATTTAATTTGATCATTGGAAACGAGGAACTAGAATCCCAACCGGCCATGCGCTATGTAGCTGCAAGACGTGCTGGGATATTTATTTATTGTACAGCGCCCTTGAGGCGATTTTCACAAAAAATAGTGCTGTATAAATTATCTATGTATATATATATATATATATATAAAATACAATATATATATATATATATATATATATTGTATTTTATATATCTTCCGGTTTCGAGACGTACCCGTCTCTTCGTCAGGACATCAATCAAACCAACCTGCAAAACCCACTATACACCTTCACCATAGTTGTTGCACAAAAATATAAAACCAACACGATATGCACTGTAATAAGCACATGCACTGATTAGGACAAACATGCACTGATTAATTTATGAAAATATTCTATGTTTTTTGAGAAATAGTTGAAAAAAGGTAGAGGCGATGGAGGGTACGTTTCAAAACCGGTAGACATAGAAATGTCGGTAAGTGGTTGAATACTAATATTTAATAACATTTAGTAAAATGTTGACCACAAAGTCAATGCTTTAAATATTAATAATATAGTATTTTTTAATATCGCGCATTTGTCCATGCTTTTTTAATATGGTAGTGTGGTGGTGCTGATATTATATTTGTGGGTCAGCATTGTTAGTGACTTTTATGTTATCTGTATATCGCACAACCGATAAAATGTGCGATATATGTAGCTACCAGTGGCGAATGGTGATTTTATTTACAGGTAAGCTATAAAAAAATATCATATATTTTTACCTACATAGGAGGTACATAATATAATGTAAGTAATAAATACTATAAATTTAAAAAAAAACAGTGGTTCTGTGTGATACAACAACTCTTATCCATGAAATCAACTCAAACGATGTAACTTCGTGATATATTATTTTTATAGATATATTATCTATTATTTTAATACGTAATTCATTAAAAAAATACCACTATGAATTCAGTCCATATTAGGTATTCAATTTAAATGTCAACTGGCCGCATTGTTCTTGTAATTAATCGTGCTTAAAACGGCCGCGTGGAGCACTATATGTCCTGCAATATGACGCATGAAAGTAATTATGGTCTTAAGTCAGAAGTACCATCTCAAAGAAAAATAGTCCTTAAGAAATAATGTTCGAAATACTGTTTTCAAAATCAAGTTTAATCTAGGAGAAAAAACCCGCACTGGGGTTAATACATTTAAAATATAGTATACTTCTTTGTGTGAAAAATAAGCTGGAATAATCGGCTAGTTTCTTGGCTCACCGCAGGCGCTGGGCGCGCTTTATTAAAATTTATATTTATATTAGGATAAAAATACAAGCGGTAGAAATGATTCAAAATAAATGTTGATTATTTATTTGTTTTTCTGTAAATAAAGTTACAATAAAACATTAAAAAAAAAAAGAAATATTTGCGTTCTTATAATTTACGCAAATATTTAATTTTGAGGGCCATTTTCAACGAGTTGTAAATAACTCACTATTAGAAAATGGGAATCAAGTTAGGGTAGAGTGGGATTCGAACCACGGACCTTTGATCCGTGAGTCCGAGACACTAGCCACGGGACCACAACCCGATTCAAAATTTATTATATATATATTATGGTTAGTCAAATATAATGGTAAGCTGCGCATAATCGCTTCTATACACGGTTCGCCGCTGGTAGGTACAATTACTATGAATCCACAATACTAACCCTAATTATGCCATCAGTGGTGTACAGTAACAGTAACAGTAATTACTAAGTAGAGAGTAGCTAATGTATTACGCAAAATGTAATCACTCGAGTATTAATGCATGCAAGGCAATTAGTCAACTGTCTTCTGTGTAAAACAAGCGTTTAAACATCATTTTCAGCCAACTGCATCCGCCGAATACTCGGAACTGGCATGGCGCGGCGGTTTCACAATTCGCAAACCGTAGACTCTCAATCTTTTCTCTTAAAATCAATTCATAGCATCATTGCTAAAGTAATAAAATATAAGTATAGTATGTCAAAATGCTTGCAGACCGGGTGGATTTCCTCCCTAGGGAGTTATTCATATCTAAATATGTTGCAACAGAGGGAAAACATTTTTGAGAAGAGAATATGGAATTCTAGGCATTCACAGGGCTAATGACCTGTCGTTGGCTGGTTTAAGTGGCCACTTTACACACTTTTTTAAAATAAGAAGCATAAAAATTGAAAAATTGTTTTCAGGCGTTGCCTAGTAGATGATTTGGTTCAGCTAGATGAATCTCACCCACATGATAAAGATTTCAGCTCCTTTACTCCACAAAAGTCTACAGATGGAAGAAATAAGTAAATGTAAATGTTTAAACATGGGCAGAATAATGAATGTTACAGTGTGTAAAGTGGCCACTTAAACCAGCCAATGACAGGTCATAAGCCCTGTAAATGCCTAGACTTCCATATTCTCTTCTCAAAAATGTTTTCCATCTCTGTTGCAATACATTATTGCCTTTAAAACGTCTAGTATATTGAGTGGAGTTGGTCATCATGCAAATTTTGTCAAATATCGCTTCTTGGGGAATATATGACCCCATCTTAGAATGAAATCTGACTTTATAAGGTTGAAGATTTTGAGGTTGGATTTTTTTCCATTGTAGGGTGATAATTGCCTCCTGGCATTACGTGGAGTAAATTTATTTATGCTATTATCTTCGGAATATAATATATAAAGGAATATGATGATAATAAATAAAAGATAAAAGGTTTTGGTTAGGTAATTATGCGGTCATGTGGGATTAGGTAATCGTGCGGTCATGTTTGGCCTGTTCAAACAAAAATCACACAAAAATGTAAGAAAATCGGTCTTTAGGGCACGCAAGGTGTAGCAAAAAATAAAATAACGAGGACTTACGTCAAGTTTTGACGCAAAACGTGTTGATTTGGGACTGTGTCTCATTGATTTGTGTTTAACCACGTTCTTTTAAATATTCGGAATTGTATGGTTCAGTACTTTTAGCGCCGTTCAACCAATTTTTCGAAAGGAAAAAAAACTGTTACTCTGCGTTGTTTAACCTGAGCTCGGAATTAGCAGGGCGGTAACATTGCAATTGCGCGCGGAAAACGGGTCTAATTAACATACGGTACCTACCCATATGAATGAATTAATTATAACACATCCGAAGTTATTGGATAAGGGAGGGACATTTGAGAGTCCTTAAAACTCTTTATTATTTTGTGTTCATTGCACTCAAAGTATGCAACTCAAAAATTCAAAAACGAATTCACCCATTGAAATAAAAAAACCAAAGCAGATAGCATTTCGGACAATAATTATTATGTAGGTACTAGTAGGAAACAGACTTTACAAACTGGTAAATTCGGCCCTCCGGGCATGATTTAGCTGTGTATTTGAATATGAACAATAGAGTAAAATATTAACAATATATATGTACAATGTTGTTACATTAACTAACTGGTAAAAGAAGAAGTATAAGATTGATAAATTGTTTTCAGGCGTTACCTAGTAGGTAAATTGGTTCAGCCGGATGAATCTCACCCACATGATAAAAGTTTCAGCTTTTTTACTTCACAAAAGTCAAAAGATAGAAGAGTTGAGGAAATCTGGATGATAAAACATAGCCCGAATGGTGAATGTTACCCAGTGTGTGTAAAGTGGCCACTTAAAACAGCCAATGACAGATCATAAGCCCAGTAAATGCCTAAAATTCCATACTCCCTTCTCAAAAATGTTTTTCCTCTCCGTTGCCACAAATTTAGATAAAAATTTTAATGTTTAAACGTCATTCGAAAGATAATTTTCTGCTTTAAAAGATGTTGTATTTGTTTTTACGTTACATATGTTATTTTATTTGATTACAAGCCTTCAAAATGGAATCTACTATAGACGAAAGTGAGCATTTTCGACACCTCCTGTTCGCGTTCAATCGAGCAATAAAGCTGACAAAGATGCTCGCGATATTTGCGCAGTGTACGATGAAGATGCTTGAACTATTGACTAATTTCTTGTAAAATAATGAAGGAAAATACATTAATGAGTCATTGCTGTTTTTTTTTTTGTTGTATTCTTTTGTTTTTATTTAGAAAAATCGGACACAACGTAATGTAAAACTATGCCTGATTTAAAAAAAAAACATTCGTTTTAAAATGGCAAAATCGTATGATTTCCTCATTTTGCGTTCGTTTTGACAGACAACAGCCTTAAAATACAGGTAAATGTCGTTTTGCGCCGGTTCGATTTATGCCGATTTACAATTACGCCGGTTGGTACCGGCATAGGATTCCCCGGTTCGGTTGACTCCAGAAGACAGTAGGCGCCGCGATTCTAATAGACACACTTTTACACGTTGTTTTATTCAATTGCAGTGTACGCAAGCAGCCAATTGTGTGTGTGAAATTGTTTCCGAGTTTATTTAATTTTGTTTTTAAGAAAAATAAAAAGGTATAATTCTATTTTTTATTTTATTATAATTAAAATTAAAAGAATATTAAAATATTTGTAGTTTATGCTATGATTCTGCAAGAAAGGAAGCAACAATCAAAGCAAATGAAATCGCATGTTTTTTTTTTAGTTTGAGAATTTAATTTAGTACCGACGAACGAGTGAGCTAGTATTTATTATAAAAAAATCATTATTTATATCAAGAGATTATTATTAATTTTGTTAACAAGTTTAAACTATGTCTATTAAATACATTAATTATTTGTTTCGAATATATACGATATGTATTAAATAAACATGTGAGATTTTTCTTAGAATTTTAGCATGGGCAGCCCTAGTAAAACTCGCATGATTTTTGTGTCATTATTTATTCAACGTATTATTTTATATTTATATTACGGTACTTAATTGTAATTCATTTTTTATTATAACTTTAAAAATAATTTACTTACGTGTTAAAGGAATTTTAGTGATTTTTAAAAGTCTGGCTGACCACACAACCTAAAATATGAATTTTGCTGAAAACAACCAGATCTAATATTGATAGATACCTCATTCTAACTTTGAAGGGGTGACATTCTGTAATACATATTTTTCATATTATATTTTTTTACTAAATTACTGAATTTATCAAATGAATAATACTTATGTATTTATACACTTCAATTTATTTAAGATAACTTGATAAATCATAAGTCTTCTTATCAGCATCCATGCCATGCAAGATTTTTTTAGTTATGTGGGTGGTTTTTTGCAAAATTGAGAAATGCCGTTTTTATGATCAAAATTAATTTCAGAATGTGAATTATACAGTTTTTTGTGTGTAAACGGTCTGGCGGTTTTTGGCAAAACAGTGAATTGACCTTACTGCACCCGATAACACCAATATTTTTTTCAAAATTGTGCTGCTTTCTGCATAAATTTATTCAAATGTCAATTCATTCTAATTTTACCGTGCCGTGTGGATTTGGATGATACGTGAGGAATGGGCCAGTAATTTTGATGATTTTTTATTACTTTATCCTGGTAAAATTGATAACCGGAAAACAGTCAATACAACCAGTTGACAATCAGTATAATTATATTTTTTTATCCGAATTGTCGCTTTTTATCATTAGGAAATTGCGTTTGTTCGATTATAAAAATTGTACATGAAATTTCTACGAAGTGATTAGTCTCCCAGAAACTATTATAAAACCCTATTGTACTGGTATTATGTTTACTGTCAACTTTACATCACGGGTACTTAAACACTAATTCCGTATAATACCCGCATCGGCGCACGTATGCACCGCGCTCGGTTCGCCTTGTACCTAACTTCATTGTAATTTGTAATTGTCTGTGAATGCAGTGTCCTGGTTTCCCTGGCAAACTAATTCTGTGACGTTAATCCTGACCCTTGTCTGGTGCAGAACCGGGGTCGCAAGAAGAGTACTGAAATCGACTGGGGAGAGGACATACAGGAATCTAAAAAAAAGCTTTGTTATCACAGCTGTAAGAGAGTTAAAGTTAACGAGATGTTTAACTGCATTGGAAACATCAGTATTTTAAAAATATTTTGTCCGAAGTCTGTAAATTTAAAAAAAATCGATACAGAAAACCATGCAGGTTGTAAAAATAATAACCAGGGAAGTTTACAAGACTCAGATTATTTATTACATTACTGTAAGTGTGACCTCTCAGGCGAACGTGTGAGAGAGGAGTGCTGCGGTGGTTTAGACATGTCGAGCGAAAGAACGGCCAAAAGTATTTACTAAACTAATGTTGATGGATGCGGAAAACGAGGAAGACCGAGAAAGATATGGCATTACCAAATTCAACAAATATTTGAAGATGGTCATGTCAAATGTTGGAATAATCAGCTCATGGATAAAAAATATACTAGGTCTGTATCTAAAGACTGAGTAATATGACGTTTTTTCCTCTCTGCCTATCCCAACAGAGAAACGGCGTAATCGTTTGATGTTGTTTGAAAAAATGTCTTCTTGCGCGCGGTAATAATTGGAGCATTAAATTGAACCGCGAAGTTTCTTGAAAATGTACGAAATAAATAATAAAAAATATTTTAATAAAACCGCACTACTTTGAACGACGTCACTGGTTCATAAGAATCAATCAATGATAAGAGAACTGTGAAGGCTATTCGGTTTGCTGACCGTAAACAAACCAATCGGGAGAGCTGAAATAAAAACCTCTGACGTCACACACGGAGTTATTTCAGAAATACAAAATTATTGCACTGTGATACGATATGTAATTATATAAAAAAAAATTGGCTTAGATTTATATTCTATTAACAAATATATTTAAAAAAAAACACCGAGGTTCCTCATTATTTTATATAGTGATCAATCCGCGTGCAACATGCCTATATAACTATTTGATTTAATACGTACAAATTACAAAAACCTGCCAGGCAAACGCGTCAAATAAGTAAAGTCGGAGTCACGAAAATAATGCAGACGTATGTTGTGACGCTGTCCGGTTGAATTTATATTAAAATTGGCTCTTCGATATTCACGAATATATTACTTATATCAAAAACTGTGCAAAAAAATTTCTTCATAATCTAACATGTAAATGTAACCTGGGCAGAACCCTTCAGTCTTATGATCAGCGCCTAGAATATTTTGGTCTGGATAAGTTGGAATTTAGGAGACAGATTAGAGACTTGATATATGTTTAGAAAATAATTCATTGTAATGTTGGTTCTGCGTTTTGTTTAGAGAATGTACCCTTGAATGTCCCCCCAGTCGGCGATTTATTTATTTTGTTCACGCAAAATTTTACTAGTTTAAATATTAATGAACTTATTAAGGCTTTTTAGGCTATGCCCGTGTCAAGCCATTATAAATAACGATAAATAAATAACATAAATATCATAAATAACATAGTAAAATTAATTACATTAAATTATAATGACATGTGATGCAATAGAATAACAATCTATATTGAGATCATACATTACCCTTTATCTTCCAACCTTTAATAATATATGACTCACTTTAATGCATTATCACGTATGTTAAGATTTTATAATTATGCAGAAAGTAATGCTGATATTTATATATTTAACTATACATGAAATAATTATAAATGAACTGTAATGCAATGAATGAAAATCAAATAGTCCTTTATGTTAGTTAGGTAAAATAATTGTAATAAACTGTTAGTATAATTTAGTTTCATAAATTTTATAATATTAATAACATTTAGTTCAGATAGTCAATTTGTAGAAGAAATTACATTTTTTAACTTTATTTTTTATTTTTATAAATTTGTATAAACCACTTTAGTTTTGAGTTACACTTCGACCGGTTTCGAGGTTACTACCTCATCATCAGGAATTAAACTAACTTATAATTACACGAGTTGCTATTTAAATTATAAAATATTTTATGAAAGAGACAGAAAAATGAAAGAAAGAGAGAGAAAGAAAATAAAATTAATCATAACGGGAATATTTTTAAAAGAGGACCCGAAGTTAAATTTAATTTATTATTTATTATGTGAAGTTTTTGATTAATGGCTTATTTTCTAAACGAAAACCATTTTAATGTCATTTTTTAAATCCTTATTTGCGCATGTTGCGTTCACATATAACTGATGAACAATATCTAAGCATAACAAATTGTGATTATAAGTCCAATTTCGTATATTGTTTATTATTTGTGAAACACAATAAATAAAATAAAATATTAAAAAAAAAACAAAACACATGACCGCATTCCTTATGTGCGCCTTGAACGTAGATCCCGTTTATAGGTACTCGACTAGCTGGAAGTTTTCCACTCCAATTCCTTTTTATAGTATTTTTATATGAGAGTAGCCATCGAGTCGAAAGCACTCGTCAATGCTTCTGATTTTATTTCACATATAGAACTATTGTATTCTTTATACAACCAGACACAGACTCAATATTTCAAACTGTAATTGAGTTGCTCTGAACTTCATAACTATGCGGGATTTTGGTTAAGCGTAACTTGTTCACACATTGTTTTAGTTTTCTGAATGAAACAGGGAAGGGAAATACACTCTCTCCTCATAGTATGTAACTATAAACTACTGTAATAATTGATTCCGTGTACTGAACAGAAGTTCGCTGGAACTATTATTATTTAACTTATCTCAAGCAATTAAAATTTTAATAGAGTTTATCGCTTATGTTATCCTGATTACCAATGCGCTAAACAGGGGTGGCAAATAGGTTTTCTACGAAACGTTTTGATTAAAAATGACGTTTCCAGAAATTAACTGCTTTGTTAAATTTAACCCTTAACTGCCAGCTCCCCTCTACTGTTACAGAATTTGAAAATAGAGGCTTTACTGAAAATGCATTAAATTAATTCATTAATAAAAACAAGTTGCAGGATAATAGCATTTAGAGTTTTCTGCATTCTTTCAACTTATTTTTCCCAATTTTTTTTTTCAAGCTTTAAAAGAGTAATTATTATTATAGGCATAGCATCAAATTTAAAATCAACATCAATCTTGCACCTATAATTAAAAATATTTGAAATATATAAAGACAGTGTACTTAATGCATTCTGTCAGTATAGCTTCGATATATTTAAAATATTTTTAAATATAGGCGCAAGATGTTGATTTTAAATTTGATGCCACGCCTAGAATAAAGATTACTGTTTTAAAGCTTTAAAAAAAATTTAAATGAAAGAAATTTTTGGGAGAAATAATGCGTCGAAAGAATAAAAAACCTTTTAATACGATTTCCCGGACCTTGTTTTAATGCCTCAATTCGTTCTGTCAGTAAAGCTTTGAAATGACACTATTTTTATCCTTAGAGTATACATAAGTATGTATACTCTAAGATTTTTATCATTTATATTATTTTATTGATTTATTATCTATTTACGCCCAGTGAGCTTTTACATGACAGGTATAAAATTAAAGAGTTTTATGGTATAACAAGAAATAAAATGTAGGTTCTTATCTATGAAACAACGATTTAAAATAATAAAAACGTGTTTTGGTCGGCCTCGTGGTGTAGTAGTCAGCGCGTTTGCCTACCATACAAAAGGTGTCGGGTTCGATTCCCGACATGGTTGACATTAAATATTTATTTGAAAGGGTGTCTTTACACTAGAATATTTCATAGTCTCTGGACTGGTACCTGAAGCGTAAGACTGATCATCTCACCTTCATGTAACAAAAATGATCAAGGTTTACTGCAATCGGTGTACCAATGCAATGTGTCTTATGCACCGTTATGTGCGGAAAGGGAATGATGATGATGAATGAAACAATAATGTACATGGTACACATACTCATATTGAAAATACTTGAAAAAATAATTACCGAAAAACATTCAACTTTCCTTATCAAAAACAGAGAAAAAAATTCAAAATTCATAATTAATTTTTTTTGTTTTTTTATGCTACTAATAAGTAGCTAGACAGTATTTCGTAGACCCCCATTACTTTAAAAATGTAAAAAAAAAAGTGAAATTTCCCCAATATGTGTTTGAAAAATTGTAATAGTTTTAGGGAAAAAATTGAAGTTTACAGCAGGTATTATTTGTGTGTAGGCAAGCGAAATAGAAAAAGCCAGTTATTTTTTCAGCATTCGAATTATGTTAATTATTTTGATTTTTTAGCCGTACGAATATTATGTTATGAAAATAATAAAGTTATATTTAAATCGGTTATTTGAAGGCATAAATATATTCCTCAAAACATACGAGGGTATAAGAAGCAAATTTAGAAATCTCCATTGATAGAGTTACTGAGATATTTGCGAAAAACTTTGATAAAAGAATTGTGAGATTTTTGTTTATGCTTCACCAACTCAATGGAGAATGCTAAATTTGCGGTGTCAAGTAGTGTAATTGAAATATGTGTTTGCAAAATTTATATACGGTCTTAAATTACGCTATTATTTAGGTCGGTAGGTATTTATGTATAGTTTATTTGAGCATCAATAACTAATTTTCCGTTTTTGGTGAAGATTGCTTGAATACCCCATATCTGAAATTAAATATTTAAAACTAAAATATTATGATTTATTATATGAATAAAAGACGAGTGATACTTTAGTTCACAAATTTGGAATATCCAGTGACCGGTTACATCGCTTTCGCGACATCTTCGAGACTGGTATCTTTATTAAGGAGTTCAATGTATTTATACAAAACAGAGATAACGATAGATAATTCAAAATCATATGAAAGTTAATTAAATAAAATTATTTTTCGGGTTAACTAATGAAATGATATAATGCAATTTTGATGAGTTTTAAGTATTTTATTTTTAGTGTCCTATTCTTCGTGAGTGTGATTTTGTCAAGTATGATTTCTGAAAAATAAAGGGTAAAGAGTCATTAGTAAAAATATATTACAATGGGTAAAGTAATGGAGAATGCACATGTGTTATCTGTTCATTAAGTAAGTCTACGTCGCGTTTATTTTTTAATATATTTATTTCGAGAATTTCTAGTTTGTCAATTTTTTGGCTTTTAGGTGCAATATGAATTATTTCTACATATTTTTTAATTCAAAGGAATGTTTTTTTTTCTATCAAATGATTGGCAAAATTTGAATTATCTTTATTATTAGACCATGATTGTATGTGCTCTTTTATGCGTGTTTTAAAGGCTCTACCCTTTTACAAATATATTTTTATAAAATAAATTACAATGAACTTCCATCAAGAATTTTCACTGACAAACAAAATATTATGTTTTGACAAAAAATATAATTCCATAAAAAAGGGTTTGAAAGAAAGGACGAAAACTGTT
The DNA here is from genome assembly GCF_059751315.1 of Micrasema longulum. Lineage (NCBI taxonomy): Eukaryota > Metazoa > Arthropoda > Insecta > Trichoptera > Brachycentridae > Micrasema > Micrasema longulum. The sequence goes on from NW_028278445.1 coordinate 162,320, forward strand.
TTTTTAAACATTTATTAAAGGCATAACTTAACCTAGTATTTAAGTAAAATACATTTTATTTTAAATGTTTTTATTTCTTTTTCTTACCGAAATTTTAGTTTTTTATTCAATAATATTATTGATATGATTATTTATTTTCAAATTACTAGAACAAATTTTACTAAAGTACTTTGTTTTTATGTATGTGATATAAGTACCTATAAATGTATGTGTACCTAATGTTGGCCTAAATTTCATGGGGGGTTATTGGTCGGTCGAAAAGTAATTATATTTTAGTTATGTGTATAAACCTTTTAATAAGGTATATTTTTATCAAAATCATATCCTTAAAAAATTATTGCTCATACTTAATGTTAATTATTTCATTTTAAAGAATGCGCGAAACGGCGTTTTAAAATGGCGATATCGAATCAGACTGTCTTAATGGAATAACAAATATTATTGTTGGAACGATAGTGAAAAAAAAAAGTATTATATATCGTCTCAACTCAACACATGACTTTGGTACCATGGGGTTGGGGCTTATTTTCTTTTATTTTATTCATAAAACATACAGTCATAATAAGTGTTAAAAACAACATTTTTTTTACATAAAACGACCAATGAAGTTTTCAGAAATTATGCAAAAGATATAAGCATTAAATGTGACAAAAAAATAAATAAATGATAAATTCAATTGAGAAAAGAATAATCGTTAACATTTGCGTTTTCCATGGAGGTTATCGTTGGTAATAAATTAGAATAAATAAAAATACCGAATGCACTTTCCGAGCCTTTAACGCACACACACACGAACGCACATATAAATCATAGAATCATTGAATCGGGTTGTGGTCCCGTGGCTAGTGTTACGGACTCTCGGATCAGGGCTCCGAGGTTCGAACCTCACTCTACCCCAACTTGATTCCCATTTTCTAATAGTGAGTTATTTACAACTCTTTGAAAATGGCTCCAAAATCGAAATATTTGGGTAAATAATATGAATGCAAATGTTTCCATTAAAAAAATAAATTAATAATAATACGCAAACATATACATTACATGCGGCAAATATACTTAGCATAAACCACTTAAGATGCACATTCAGCAACTATCCCAAATAATCGACCCCATGAAGAAATTTTCTGTATAAATGCAACGTGCAGTTAAAAATGTCTACATCAATACTGAGTCCATTATAATTTTTACAGGTACGTCTAATGAATGAATTTGAGGTATAATTGTTTTTACAAGTTGGTATGTAAAAAAAGGATTTTAATCTGGTATAGCGAAGAGGACAACGGAAACCAATGTTTTGTTAAAGATACGGAGAATCAACCATATTATGTATTTAGAATTTTGAAAATAAAAATTGAATCACATGTAAGGCGCCTTTTTTGTAGTGATTCTATATTAAAATTAATCAAAGATGCGCCGTAATCGTTTTCAATGTTACCAAAACGATATTCCAGGCTCCTTATATATTTTTTTAATGTTCTCGATTAGATTAATATACACATTATATCTCAAAATATGTGTAATTAATTAAATGTAAATAAATGTATTTAAAATATACCTAATAAATATTCTTCACAATAAAAAGGCAGCGTTGCGTCGCGCTAACAATAAAATTTAATTTAAAAAAAAACTTCTAGTCATTAAGATATTCTTTAATTTTATTATAAATAATCAACCCTGAGTGTTATTAATTCATAATTTTGTTCGAAAATGGCGTGCTAGATTTAGAATAATAATTATCTGAATAAGTTTTCTAGAAACATAAGTTTATCTCGTTACATTCTGAGAAGTAATAATATTCTATGTAATACGTATACAACTTCATATCGAGTGAGTTATACGGCACGCGATACTGACTTCTGACTGAACTGGACATGCAATATCTGCTATAAAGATTGATCTTCTTATATTCCTGGAATAATTATAATTTCATTTGTACTGCTCCATTTAGAACGCGATAAATTTGTAGTATTTATAGCTGATGACATCAAGGTATAGCGAGAGCAAAGTTTGCATATTAATATCAATTACGTAATACAAGATATGGAAGGATCGAAGCATTACAAAAAATACGAAGGCTCATCTTGTTAAAACTCCGGTCTTCTCCGTATTCCTATTCGGAGTAGAAACATGGACATTGCGAGTCAGAGAGAAGAATGATTAATCTGTCATTGGCTGGCTTAAGTGGCCACTTGTAACATTCACCATTCTGCCTATATTTGAACATCCTTATACCTTCAATTATTTTATCTGTTGACCTTTGTGAAGTTCTAGAGCTGAAACCTTTACTGTTGCGGGTGAGATTCATACGGTTTAATTATTTCACCTACATACTATTCACATTACTGGTAGTCAAGATATTGCAGATCTTTTTGCTGATCATTTTTCTTCTGTATATTCTGTTAACAATATTTCCCATGCTTTAAATAACTCTTCCCTGAATTATATAGATACTGTAGATCTTAGTAAGTGTGAAATATCTATTGTTGAAGTATTTTATTATAAAGTTTATATTTGAAGCACTAACTTTGTGGTTATTCATTATAATAAAATAAATAAAAACAAAGTTGTTTTATTTAAGTATTTAATTGTTTAAAAAGATTAGGCAGGAAAACATGTAATGGTCCTGATGGTATTCCTGAACTGTTGTTAAATGAATCCAAATTTATACTTTCCTCGCCCATTTGTGTACTGTTTAATATGTCTCTTTCCTGTAGCAAATTGCCTGATTCTTGGAAAACTTCATATATCAGGCCAATTTTTAAGTCAGGTGACAAGTTTGATGTCAAAAATTATAGACCTATACCAATGTTATCTATTGTTCCAAAAATATTTGAATCTATTATAACAAAAAAAAGAACACCTGTATTCAAAAATGGGTTGATAGATCAACAACATGGATTTCGAGCTGCCAAATCCACTACAACCAATCTGCTTGCTTATACTACTGCTATTACTTGTGCTCTCGAAGACAATCTTCAGGCTGACGTGCTTTATACAGACTTTTCTAAAGCTTTTGATAAAGTCAATCACACAATTCTTCTGGCTAAATTACTAGCCATTGGTATAAGATATCCTTTATTATTATTTTTCAGGTCTTACCTAAGTGCAAAAAAAACATTTGATTCAAATTAATGATTCCTTATCTTCTCCAATCACTGTTACTTCCTTCACTCCAATCACTGTTAATCCTACCTCAAGGAGGCCACTTTGCTCCATTATTATTTAATATTTTTATAAATGATATTATCAATGTTTTTCGAAATACAAAATTCTGGCTTTTTGCTGATGACAACAAGGTACTTAAACTGATTGAATCTTCCAATGATTGTCTTCTTTTTCAAAATGATATTAGTTGTTTTAATGAATGGTGCGACATCAATTGTCTTCAACTTAACATTGACAAATGTAAAATAATATCTTTCTCGCGACGAAAAAAAACCCATACAATTCAACTACAAACTAAAAAATACTCCCCTTTCAATGGTTTCCTCAATAAAGAATCTTGGCATTACTTTAGATAGTAAACTCTCCTATCATGAACACATTGATAATATTGTAAACAAATCTCTCAAACTTCTCGGTTTTATCAATAGAGTGACGGCGGACTTCAAAAATATTAATACCATCAAAACTCTTTATTGCTCACTAGTTCGACCCTATCTAGAATACGCTTCTCCTATTTGGTCTCCATTCTACAGGACTCATATTGACCATATCAAGTCTGTCCAACACCGTTTTCTAAGAAAAGTGACATGGTTGCTCGGATTACAAAGGAGTAATTATTCCTATTTTGAAATAGAGCAATCTCTTAATCTGTCTTCATTGGAGAGACGTAGAACTGAGATGGACCTTATATGCATTTTCAAAATACTTAATGCTTTAAGTGATGTCCTATCTCTGTTGCAATCAATTTCTTTTCATGTTCCCAACCGTGTCACCAGAAGTCAAAATCTGCTATTTATAAAATCTTCTAAGAGCAACTTTGGTTTTTATGCCCCAATGTCTAGATTGTGTAGATTAGTAAATTTTACACACGACTTGGAATTCTTTGGGATAGATCTTCCGGCTTTTCGTAGATCTCTTTTCGATTAAACAGTGTGGGATGAAGTTGGATTGGCATGGTTTAGCTCAAAGTTTTAGGTCTTTCGTTTTTTTTTATTATATTTTGTACAATTATTGTTTTGCCCTTGTGTGTCTTCGCTAAATAGTTTTATGTTCTTTTTGTTCAGTTTCTTACATTTATGTTTCTTCATGTAACTGTTGTAATTGCCTTAGGCCGTATATATAATAAATAAATAAATAAATACTAGACAACGCCTGAAAATATTTTTCACTTTTATACTTTTTCTTGGACCAGGTGGACTTATCAACCAAATTATACAATTTTTTGTTTGATTCAACATAACGGAGCTGTCAATATTAACACATTACAACAGAAATGAAGATCACTTTAGAGAAGGTAATGTAGAAGTCTGTTATGTTATTCATAGTGTTGAAGTGCTTTATCTGTTTAGTTTCTTATTGTTTATTTTTTAGGACGAACACTTTACAAATTTACTATTATGCTATTATGTAAATTTATTTATTTATTTATTTATTTATTTATTTATTTATTTATTTATTTATTTATTTATTTATTTATTTATTTATTTATTTATTTATTTATTTATTTATTTATTTATTTATTTATTAACGGACATTGCCATGTATACAATTTTTAAGGTTTAAATATTACAATAAAAGAATAGTTTAAAACATTAAAAAAAAGAAAGAAGCATTGACAAACATAAGGGACATCGAGACAAGATTTGGACTATTTTTAAGTTGCCAGAATTTCACTCGTCCATGCACTTTGTAGCTGCAAGACGATTAGTAATCTAACTTCAATAGGTAAATGTTATCAACTTTCAAATATCAAAATTTAGTAAATGAGGTCTAGAATTACAACCGTCCATGCGCTCAGTAGCTGCAAGACTTGTTTTTATCTAACTTCTTTAAATAAAATAAAATTTGTTTTTTATTAAATATCACTAAATCTCTAAACTATATTGTCAAATAAAAAATATAAATAGGGGCTAGATTTCTAACTGTCTATGCGCTCTGTAGCTGCAAGACGTGGTGGGATATTTATTGTGGTATTTATTGTGGTGGTGGGAGATGATTTTCACAAAAACGGCGCTATATAAATTATCCAAATATATATATATAGGTATCCATAGAGCTTATGACCTATCACTAAGCTATTTAATTTCACAAACGTCGACAGTTGGAAGATTTGAAAGAATATGGATGTTCAAATATAGGCAGATTGGGGAATGTTACACAGAGTGTAAAGTGGCTACTTAAACCAGTCAATGACAGGTCATTAGCCTCGTGGATGTCTAGACTTCTTTCATTCCCTTCTCTAAAGTGTTTTCATCTCTTTTGTAATGTGTCAATATTGAGAGCTCCCTAGGGAGTTGAATCCAGTCCTTGTCTAAATTTTGAAAAACTCGAAACATTGTAGAAAAAGGATTCATATCTTTGAAATGAGGTGCTGCATTTAGAATATTTCCCTCTTTAATTGTATATGTATATGTAGGTAATTCAATTGTCGATTTTTATCAAAGTTGATTGTTATTTTCAAAATAAATCGTAGAATATTTTACTGCGGATAATAAAAAGACAATATGAATACAATGTATTGCGTTCAGGCGGTAAGGGCAGGTATGAAGGTCATAAAAACGTAAATAAGATGTTGTTATAAATTAAATATTACAACTAGAATTATCTTCTTTAAAAAAAAAAGATTACAATTCTATAAAAAAAGTTTCAACTAAAATATTTCAATAATATATTTTTTAAGTAATACCGGAGGCATACTTTTACTAAGAAATAAAGGAAAATGTCAAAAAATGTATGTGATTTAAAATGCTTGTATTTATTTTCAAAAACAAAAAATTAAAATTTTGCTTTATTGTCTTCAAATTATTATAACAAATTTTGATTCGATACTGGGCCTTACTCATAAAATCGGCGGAAAGTTACGCCTTAGTATAAGTGGTATCATTCGCCTGGGAATACCATCCTTATTCTACCACTATAATAAGAATGGTATTCCCATCCTAATTTTACCACTATACTTAATTGTAACTTTATGCCAAGTTTATGAGTTAGGCCCAATAAGTCTTTATTGAGATCCCAGATACCTAGGTTTAGTCTAGATTTGAAATGGCGTAATCTGCCGGTCTAAAAGTAATTATATTTTAGTAACATAAAAAATTTAATCATATTTTCTAACAGAAATACCTTAAAAAAATATTGTTTTTACCTAATTTATGTTTTTTATTTTTTTATTATTGCGCGGTTAAAAAAAAACATTCGTTTTAATATGGCGAAATCGTATGATTTTCTAATTTTGCGTGCGTTTTACCAGACTACAGCCTTAACCGTGACAGCTTCGGAAAATACAATATTGTTCAAATTCGGGGCATTGCGAAATATCGTTACATTGTGGACATTCAACTGTAATTGAATATTCTTGTTACCAAGGGGTCGTCGTTTTAATGACACCATTATATCTTTTTAATGATGAGTTTCTGTTTGATCGTTTTTTTTATCGAGTAAAATGTTTTTTTTTGTTTCAATTTAAATCCCTATAAAATAATTTCGTTGTTTATGTCGGGATCAATCAGTATACAATAGCTCGGGGATTTTATATTACCCATATGAAATGTACAATCATTTTTTTTCAGTAAATAAACCTCTGCTTCACACAATGTAATAAGTAACAGACCTAGAACAGTAATGAGGAAATTCAATGCTACGGAAAATTAAACATAAAAAAGTTTTCTTACACGCGGTAAAAATCTATGAAAAAAAACTAACTAAAAAACTACTTTGATTGACGTCACGAGTTCTCGTGAATCGCTGGTAGAGTGTTGTGATAGATTTCCGGTTTACGGGAAGCCAATTCACCAATCAGCAAACTCACTGTAGAGAATTTGTGACGCCACAGGCGGAGTAATGAAAAAAATACAAAAATTTTTAAAATCATAGCGCTGATAATGCGATACATAAATATATTTCGACTTAGCTTGATAGTCCATTAAAATAAAAAAACAACAAAAAAAAAACTACTAAACTTCCTCATTGGGCATAATATCATTATATTAAATAATATAAAATTCTTTGATTTTTGAAAAATATTTACGAGTACATGTAAATAACATTTTACATGTATAAACTTATCTGTATTTATTTAATATGTAATATATTTTCTTTACTAACTTTGTATACTTTGTGGAAATCTGTTATTAGTTCTGAGTTTATACACTATATCTGTTTGTTTACTATAAATATGTATGTAGAACTGTTGATTTCCCAAATAAAATAAAATAAAATAAAATAAAATAAAATAAAATAAAATAAAATAAAATAAAATAAAATAAAATAAAATAAAATAAAATAAAATAAAATAAAATAAAATAAAATAAAATAAAATAAAATAAAATAAAATAAAATAAAATAAAATAAAATAAAATAAAATAAAATAAAATAAAATAAAATAAAATAAAATAAAATAAAATAAAATAAAATAAAATAAAATAAAATAAAATAAAATAAAATAAAATAAAATAAAATAAAATAAAATAAAATAAAATAAAATAAAATAAAATAAAATAAAATAAAATAAAATAAAATAAAATAAAATAAAATAAAATAAAATAAAATAAAATAAAATAAAATAAAATAAAATAAAATAAAATAAAATAAAATAAAATAAAATAAAATAAAATAAAATAAAATAAAATAAAATAAAATAAAATGAAATGAAATGAAATGAAATGAAATAAAATGAAATAAAATAAAATAAAATAAAATAAAATAAAATAAAATAAAATAAAATAAAATAAAATAAAATAAAATAAAATAAAATAAAATAAAACAAAATATAAAATACCTATTTGTCTTAAGGAAATATTAAGGTTCTCCAAAACAAAAGCCACCTTAAGGAGGAATAGTTGGTGTTATGCACATTCTAGCAAAATGATTAAAACAGGAAACGTCCATTAAAAAAATATTTTTTATTTTTGCATAAATCCTCGACGAGGGGGCCCCCTGAAGCTTGTTCCCTTAGACACCCCTTCATGTAGAAGACCTAATGCTTTATTTTAGATTCAATATAATAAATTAAACAAATTTAAACATATAGTCAGTAGTGTCAGTACTATAACATATTGTATGAAAACATGAAATCATGATCATCATTATTCCCTTTCCACACCTAATGATGCATAGGGCACTGCATTAGTACACCAATCGCATCGTATCTTGATTATTTTTTTTACACGAAAGTAAGATGATTAGTCTTACGCCTCAGGTACCAGTCCAGGGAGTATGGAGATTTCTTGTATGAAAACACCCTTTTAAATAAATATTTCATATCAACCATGTCGAGAATCGAAATGTGGGATAAAGGTCAGCACGTTTGCCTACCATGCAAGATGTCTCGGGAAAACATAAAAATAAAAAGCTATTTTTTTGACTTTCCTCTATTATAAGTGTCATCATAATCATTCCCCTTTCCGCACCTAATGGTGCATAGAGCACTGATTTGGTACACCAACCGCACCTTATTTTGATATTTTTTTGTTACATGAAGGTAATATGATCAGTCTTACGCTCCAGGGACTTTGAAATATTATACTGTAAAAACACCCTTTTAAATAAATATTTCATGTCAACCATGTCGGGAATCGAACCCAAGACCTGTTGCGTGGTAGGCAAATGCGCTGACCACTACACCGCGAGGCCGACAAAATATGTATTTGTTAATAAATAAGGTAAAAAATATTTTCAAAAATGTATTTGTAATGGCGCTTAATTTATTTTATTATGAGAAATTTTCATTTAACAAACAACCCTAAACCGCGAACAACACGAGAACACAGCAACATGCATAAATCGTTATCTTTGCACCTTATCGTGTCCATTGATATCTGAGCGCCATCAAGATAACAGTATTCGTGTAAAAATAACTTTAGTATGAAAATTAGTCATAATCGTGATAAATATTACCCACTGACAAAGGGGTTCTGTATAGTCCTTCTTGGAACAGTGACTGGTGACTAATAAACCGAAGTTCATTGCATTATCGAATCAACTGTTACTACTCGAATCGGAAATAATAACACGTTCATTATTGGAATGATTCCTTATTTGCAATTTATGTGTCATCGATATAAAATATTTTAAACTGTGTTAGATATGATGTAATGATTACGTTGATTTTAAAAGTATATTCTTATTTTGGGTGTGATTTATACGTGAAACTATATATAGCAGTTAACTAAAAAAGGATCAGGACCCCGATTACAATAACAAGTTTTATTCTATTTTAAAGATCATTTATATTCAATTTTATCTACAAAGTAAAATTAAGTTATCTTTCTGAAAAGCTTAATATGCATTCAATTTTTACTTCTAAACATGTCCATTTACGAATAGGTGCGAACGTTTTCACGGTCACTGTTATAAATATGTTTTTTTTTTGGGTGATACCGAGTGTGTAGCATTTGTTCCGACGTTTCGGCTACCATTGCAGGGGCCATCTTCATCTTCATCATCTTAACTCAGTTTACCCTGAATTATTCTGTCGATAATGCATGTCTCAGCCTTACATAGTTACACCTATCATACATCTTTTTACCCCACATTCGCCTGACAGATCGCATGAGGACCATTTTTTCAAAACTCGACATTTGCTCGATACGTAATTTTTCAGGAAAGTGTTTTTTGTTATTCGCGTCAAGTCACGTAAACAATCTTTGGTTTAAAAAATTACACATTACAACTTAGCGTGAAGGTAATCTTATTTATAATTAATGTAAATTTTATAATTTTCTTTTATATTTTATTAGCACCGAATATAAATGATTGAAATTCAGGATGTATACACGATAAAATATCGTGTTTTGAAATAACTATAAGATAAATATTTTCAAGGCGGTTTTAGCGTGTTTTCATGAGTTTTTTTCATGTAATCGATGCGTTTTGTTGACGCTGGTTTTAAATTAAATGAAAAATACTCAAATCAGCATGTGAGTCTAACATTATTTTCTGAAAAAAAAACGATCCATTGAAGATTACTCTGTCAATTTCCCATTGCAGCCGGGGCACTCCAAACTGTCGGCCTCGTGGGGTAATGGTTCGATTCCCGACATGATTGATTTGAAATATTTATTTTAAAGGATGTTTTCACATCAGAATATTTTATAGTCCCTGGACTGGTATCTGAAGCGTAAGACTAATCATCTTACCGTCATGTTACAATAATGATCAAGATACGTTGCGATTGGTGTCCCAATGCAGTGTCCTATGCACCATAAGGTGCGAAAAGAGAATGACGATGAACCGGGGCGCTGGATACAAAGAAAGAACCTCTCTTCATACAAACAAACACCCTCACACATGTTTTTTCTTCCAAATTACAATTTTCTCAATTTCCTCACGTTTTCTTTCTATTTCAACAAAAGATAACAAGGGATGATAACAGCTAAGCCCATTTAATCCAATCTAATGTTGCTACAAAATAGACCCAAGTGTTCTATACTAAGAATTCCCAGGCAAACTACCGATTTAGTAACACATAATGTGTATATTGGATTTCGCGTAGCTCCATAAAATGTTTGTTGAATCGGATAAGAGCTAAAGTGTGTGATCGTTAGTCGGAATCGGGCCGAATTCTAGGAAAATCGCGCTTTTGTATACTCCTATGGATAAATATACACCGAAGGTAACGGTATAAAAATATACACCGAATCTTTATAAAGAAAACTGTAAACGGAAAAGTTTAGTGACGTGTTGAGTATATACAGGTTATTGTCATCATCGTCATTTCATTTGTGTAAAGCGAAAGGACTACTGCATCGGTCCACGAATGGCAGTGTTTTTTAAGGTCATTTGCCACATAAAAGCAAGATGATCAGTCTTAGGCCTCGAACATCAGTTTGTCGCGCCCGCCACAGGCCTCGTACTATGGCCATGTGTGGCGTTTTTTATAGGTTTTCGTATGTTTGAAATTAACGCGTCCGCTATCGCTCCGCCTTAGGCCCGCACTGTGGACGAGCCCGTACGTTTCACCTACCAGTCCAGGGACTTACTAACTGAAAACCTTAATAATTTTATTATTTTTTCAATTTTTTAAAATATGTGAACCATATATATTATAATCTTGCTGTAATTTAATTTTTAGTATTTATTTTTACTATTAATTTGTTAATACCATTTATTTTTGTATTAAAAAAAATATATAATTTCAATTTATCATTTTATTATTATTAATCAATATATCAACAATGTTTTGAGTTTGTCTAAATTTTTATAAACAAGCACTGGATTCAACCTCATAGGGGGCTGTTAATATTAACATTATACAACAGAGATCAAGAATAGTTATTTATGTATTAGAATTTATAAATTAAAAAAAATACGAGTACATGAGAAAAAAAACTCAGAAATTAGTCATATGTACATTAATAGATACTTATTAAAATAGAATGCAGTTTTACACGGGATTCAAAAATTTACTTTAAATTTATTTATTGATATATTAGTTCTATTAGGGCTAGTTGACCCAATTATTCAATATGGATTAAGAATATGGGGACTAAGTTTCAAATCTTATACGAATAGAGTCTTGAACTTACAGGTAAAAATCTTTTTAATTATCGTACCTGTAAAAATAAAGATTGAGGCAAAAGACAACAATAAAATATTATTTGATTTTGTTAACGTTTTGCCAATTAACAAACAGTGTCAGTTTAAGATAGTGACAGATCATTTTCTCGATTGCAATTTTAAATCCAAAATAAACCACCAGATCATGACCCGACAAGTATCGGCACAGCAGCTGATGGTACCACGACAGAAAAACTACTATGGTAACAGAACAATGGGCAGTGTAGTACCAAAACTGTACAATTTAATACCAGCTAAAAATCGTGAAGAAAAAAACCTAATTTCATTAAAAAAAATAGTCAAAAAATTATTAAACAGCAAGTGAAACTTAAGTACATAAATATATTTTATTCTTCAATTATTATTAAACTATGTACTTACTTATAATAAAAAAAATAAAAAACGTAATGTAACCCGCAGATAAGCTTCGGCTTTGCGGGAACAAAAATACAATAATGTATGTTACTTATTTGTTGAAATGAATAAAACTTTAAAAAAAAAAAAATAGTTTTAAGTTCATGAGGGAGATTATTGTAATTTTTGATATCTTAAAAGACTAAGCTATTTTGACCATAACTTGTGTGAAATAAAGAGATTTGATTTTTATTTTTTTAAATTTAAAAACAATATTTTGAGTTTGTCCAAATTTTTGTAGACAAAGACTGGATTTAACTCCCTGGGGAGCTGTTAATATTGTTGATAAATCCACCAGATCCATAAAGAAGTAAAGAAATTAAAAAATAAAATTTTAAGGCGTTGCCTAGTATGTAGGTGACATAATTCAATTACACGAATCTCACCCGCATAAATAAAGGTTTCAGCTCTTTAACTTCACAAACATCAACATATGAAAGAATTGAAGGGGTGAAGATGTTCAAATATCGGCAGAATGGTGAATGTTACACAAGTGGCTACTTAAACCAGCAAATGACAGGTTATGAGCCCTGCAGATGCCTGGACTTCTATAATACCGTCTCTAAAATGTTCTTCATCTCTGTTGTAATATGTTAATTTTAGATATTATTTTTTGTTCATTAATGTAATGATGCGCTGCGATCGCAATGCTAATATAGTACCCTATGCACCATTGAGGTAGGATAAAGAAATGATGATAACGATAAAGAATTTTACCTAGAAATATAGATATCAATGGAAACTTAGGTTTACATGGAATTTACATATTTCCCTAAAAGTTTATATACTCGAACAAACCGCCTAAAGGCAAAATTTTATGTCCACCGTGCCAGGAATCGAACTTAGGACCTCAGGCATGGTAGGCAAATGCGTCAACCACTACAATTTGAGGCGAACTTATCTCCACACTATGTTAATTTTTAGGATTTTTACCCGAGAGTAGCCATCAAATCAAAAACACACATCCAGAATTCTGATTCTATTTCACACTCAGAACTGTATTCTTCATCCGTCCGTACACAGAAACGGTCGAGTATCTTCATTTGAATAAAAATAAAACGTTAGTAATTACCTACCGTTTGCCAAGTGAAATGACTACGCATTTGCCAGGTGAAATGGCGGCCATGTTTGAATAATTCGAATTAGGAAAACGGAAGTGCCAGTCTCCACCATCTTGGTGACTTTGTGACACATTGACATAAAATGGCGCAACGGCAGTTTCCCGCTAAATTATGCTTCATGAGAAATGTGGCACACTGCTTAACATTGTTCTCAATAGTAAAGTTATATGACATCGTTCGTAAAGGATTCGCGGTAATATGTACATTGTCTATTCAAATACTTTCTTACTGAGAAAGCTTTCTTTTAATATATAATGATGTAAAAATGTTCACGTTGTGTTCACATTCTTATTTGCAAGTTCCAAGATGGAAAGACTTGGTTCTAAGAAATTCGCTATGGATCGGACGTTTTTTGTTCGCCTCTTTCTGTATTCATTTTTAATTTAGTGAATGTATAACTAATATTATTGCATACAACTTTAAGAATATCGCAAATTGTCTGTTTTTTTTTATTTTCTGGTATTAATTTGTCCTTGGACTGGAGCCTGATCACCTAACCTTACGTTTGATGACGATGATTTATATGTTTATTTAGGGCCCAAAAAACACTTTCAAAATCATCATCACAGCAGTGGACAAATTACAATATAAGATAACATATGCTATGAAAGTATATAATATATTGGTGCCCCAACAGAAAAACTTCTATGGAGATAGAACAATGGGAAGTGTAGTGCCAAAACTGTTCAACTTAAAACCTAGTGAAAATCGAGAGGAAAAATAACTTAAATACATTTTTTTTAAATCATTAAAACTTATTAAAAAGAACAAGTGAATCCTAAGTGTGCACATAAATACTTTTTTTATTTTTTTATTAAACTCTGTACCTACCTTTTATTAAAGAATAAATATGTAACGTAACTCGTAAACAAGCCTCGGCTTTGCAGGAACAACACTACAATTATGTAGGTTATTATATTTTTAAAATAAATAAATATTAAAAAAAATATATCGTTAAAATATCAATAACACATAGTTAAATGAAAAGAAAGGTGTATAAAGTTGAAAATAACAATAAAAGGAAAAATTACACTAGTTAAAAAAACTTATAAAAAATATAATGTTACCAAGGAATGTTGAAAATGTTTTATTTTCAAAATGTTAATATAACTCAACAATTCTTTAAGTATGTCCAAATGTTTGCAGACAGGCTGTATTCCATTCTTAAAGGTGTTTTCCCTCTCTGTTGCCACAAATTTAGAGTAAATATACAAATTATTAAAAAATAACATTTGCAATGATAACATTTTTTTGTTAACCCAATATTGTTTATCAAAAGAAATCATTTTAAATAATAAATAATAAAATTCGTCATTATCATTCCCTTGCCACATCTAATGGTGCATAGGGCACTGCATCGGTACACCAATCGCAGTGTACCTTGATCTTTTTTGTTAAATGAAGGTAAGATGATTTGTCTTACGCTTTAGGTACCAGTACAGGGACCACGAAATATTCTAGTGTAAAAACACCTTTTTAAATATAATTTCATCCAAACCATGTCGGGAATCGAACCCGAGACCTCTTGCATGGTAGGCAATATCTCTGACCATTACACCACGAAGCCAACTAAAATAAAAAACTGTTATTTTTTTAAATATCGAGTAAGATGGCATTTATTCGATTTACGGAATTCACATTAAAAATGACTAATATTTGATCATGCTGATTACATATGTATTCTAGGTATAGGTGAGTGTTTTTTTTTTTAACGAAATATTTGTGTTCTTATGATTTATCCAAATATTTTATTTTGACTGCCATTTTTACGAGTTGTAAATAACTCTCTGTTGGAAAATAGGAATCAAGTTAGGATGAGTGGGATTCGAACCACGGATCTTTGAGCCGTGAGTCCGAAACACTAGCCACGGGACCACAACCCGATTCGAATTTTGAAGTTTGTCGGTAAATACTAGTATTTTTGTTAGAAAAAAACGTCTTTACATTTTGCGCACCTAATTTTGAATTCATTCTAGCGGAGAAAGGGTGTAAATTACATATATAAAAATTAAAATAACAAATGAAGATAGTTATGATAAACTGAGATAATAGCTCATTTGGGAAAAGAGTGAATAATCAAATCTGCACAACAGTTAATATTTCTTAGACTTTGATAAATGATAAACAATGAATACATAAGTTTTTTTTATATTACAAAGAAGAATCTCATTATACTCGTATATTCGACCCGTTTTAATGATTTACTTTAAGATTTTGCTAAATTTTAATTTTACCACATAAAACGCCTAACTCCCTCTGTGCCTCAAGGACGACGACCAGGAAAGCCCAAAGTGCGATGTACGGACTGCATCAGCGCAGATATGACAATGTTGGAAGTGACGAACTGGAGAGGAAGGGCAGCAGACTGGCAAGAGTGGAGGAGACTCCTGGATTCAGCCAAGTCCACCCAGGGCTGTCGAGCTTATGGTGATGATGATAACATTTTTCTGGTGCTGTGGGTTTTTCTTCAAATTGAGGAATGCCATTTTTGGGATCGAAACCTTTTTCAGAAGGTGATTATTACAGTTTTTCGTATAAAAGCGGTCTGGCTGTTTTAAGCAGACCATAGAATTGACCTTACTGCACTCGATAACACCAATGCTTTCTGCATAACTACGTTCAAATCTGCTATAACTCTACGGTGTGTATAGGCCAGTATTATGTGTAAATAAATTTGTTATGGCGCAGTATTTTAAAATTTTTTTATGAAATTTATTTACGTTTAGTGTTTCTATGCTGTCCGTTAAAAACTCTTAATTATTTATTTATTTTTGTTTATTTATTATATACACGTCCTAAGCCAATAACAACAGTTACATGAAGAAACATAAATACCGAACAAAAATAATTTTAAACTATGTAGCCATGACAAACAAGGGCAATACAATAATGGTGTACAATATAATCATAAAAACGAAAGACATAAGACAAAAGACATAAGACATAAGACATAAGACAAGACAAAAACATATTTGACGTCATAATTAACAGTTATGTTGCTGGGAAACAAGATCATAAAAGTATGAGTATACTAAATTTTATTGGTGGGGGTGAGATTCATCTGACTGAATTTTTTCATCTACATATGTACTAGACCACGCAACGCCTTAAATTATTTATTAATTTCTGTACTTCTTGGACCAGTTGGTTTAATCAACAATATTTTGATTTCGTCCAATTTTTTGTAGACTAGGACTGGATATTTATTATAAAAAGAAATCGCCAAGCAAATATACTGAAATTATTTTTACAGTGAATAATATTGCCAAATAAAATAGAGTAATCGTTGGCATATTAAAACATAGACCGCGCTATAGAGTAAAATATTTTTTAAAGTGGTGACATGAAAACGTACCCATAGTTACTATAGTCCTTAAAATATAGTTTGATTAGAATGACAGCTGTCAAACTAATTTCATTAGTGATGGGAAATTACTGATCACTGATCAAATCGATTTTATTAGTAATTTCATGCAATAATGAAACTCTGTTTCCAAAAATTGATATAAAAAACGCATAAACAAGCCTATTATATTGTGTTTTACATAATTATTCACCAAAAAATGAGACATTTATACTTTTTTCATGAACAACATCAAGTGAATTATTTTTTTATTCGATCAATTTACATTGATCAATTTGTCCCATCTCTAACGTTTTTGCAAAATGATGTAACCTTGTAAGAACGTCGTTAATGATTAGGTTTATTTAGTGTTCTTTTAGTTTTAAAGCTGATTTAATATATTAATATTGATTTATATTTCAAGCATTGTACTAAAAAAATAAATTAACACGCCAGGTACAAATGATTTTTCGTGTGTCAATATAAATAACTCCTTTGACGTTACTACAAAGTTATGTCGTCACTTTTTCTGACAACTGTCATTCTAATCATGATCCGTTTTAAGGACTATAAGTTTGTTTATTTACACCAGGGCTGCATTCAACGATTATGTATATGCTATCAAAAATAGGAGGATACTCATTTTTGGTGTGTAAAAAAGTTTGTATTTCAACGTTAGCAATCAACATTCTTTTTAGATGAATTCCAATTAGATTAATTCCTTATGATTTCAACCCATTTATTTCTTTTCACTGGATTTAGGGGAATGCAAAAATGATATTAACTCACATTTATTGTACGAGTAATATGTTAAAAACGTATTCCTATCAGAGCATCCCTGTAAGTAAAAAGAGCTCCGCAATTGCGCCGCTAGGCTTAGTTTAACGTTAAGAAAAAATAGTATTAATATTTTAATAATCATTGTTTTAAGCTTTGTTAATCACACATGACCAAATATTTACCAATCAAAAACTACACAATCCTTTTTACAATGTTTATCCGAAAGGTTTTTACACGCTTTCATGACACAAACATGCATTTTGGTTTCGATTCCAAACGTTACGCCTGGCGCCTGGTCGAAGAACGACTAAATGCGTGTTGGGCATGACTGACGGCCCAGGACATGTTGTATATATGTCAATAAGCGCAATATACATCTGAAATAATAAATAATAATCTGGGCTCTTGGCCTCATAGAGTTTAGGTTTCGTTGTTATTATTTTTGTAATATATATTATGTATTTGTTTAAATAGAAAATGAAATAAAAAAAGAGATGGAATGGCAAAATATGAATACGCTTTCAAGGATTGTGGAGCAATTTTCGAGAAATATTATGCATAAGTGTGCACAGTCACTGTTCGAACAATGCATACGTTATTTGCGGTTACGAGCGATCCTTTTAAGAAGAAATGTTCCATCTGGGTTTTCTAGAAAAGGGTGACGAATTGCATTAAACATTGAATTTTATTTTACAGAGAACAAGGCAATATAGCAGTTAGTCACGATTTCGGTAACCGATGTTCATTTTTACCAGTGTATATTATATGCATATGACGTGCATAACTTATGGTGAATTTCTTATTTTTTACTAAAACTAAAATCCCAAAAAGCCACTTTCTGTAGCTTTTTGGTGGAGATTATATTTTTACTATCTTATATAATATTATCTACATTTATAAACAACGAATTTACAGATATAATTAACAGCCCGAAAGATCAGGCATTTACATGTATACAGGATGTTCTTTAAACCCTGTCACATTAGAAACCACGATGATCAGTATGAGCAAGAAGACATATTGGCACATTAAAATAAATTTTAAGAACGAAAAAATTTTTAAAAAATAAAATCAAAAAAAGCAAATGGTTGCTTACTTCTGCAGGGAAGAAACGAGGAGGAAGGAGGGGGGAGTCTGATACTGCAGCGCGCTCCCCTCACTTCAGAAGTAAGCAACTATTTGTTATTTTTAATATTTTATTTTTGCAAATTTTCTTCGTTCTAAATATTTTATAAAATATGCCAATATGTCTTCTTGCCCATACTGATCATCGTAGTTTCGGATGTAACAGGGTTTAAAGAACAACCTGTATACAACTCATAATACTTTTATTTTTTTAAACACAAGAAAATATATGAAAAATTAAAATATTTATGCATAAGCCACATGGTTGACATGAAAAATTTATTTAAAAGGGTATTTTAACACTAGAATATTTCATAGTCCCTGGACTGGTACCTGAAGCGTAAGACTGATCATCTCACCTTCATGTAACAAAAATGATCAAGATGCGCTGCGACTGGTGTACCAATGCACTATTAGCTACGGATTTTTTTTATTTATTTTTTTAATTTTATTTATAATTTACATACAATATTACATTTTAGTTATTTTAAAACATTTTTTTATTTTTTTTTACAGGACTCACCAAGCCAATGAATATGGCTTGTCGGTAAAGATCCTTTACAATTAATCATATGATAGTCCTACATGGTTGTATAATAATAATTACTACTAACTTAAATATAGGGAGCGAAAAAAAGTACATGTAATTTATGCTTTCAAAAAAATATTTAGAAGATGTAAAAAAAAGGGAACGATGATGATGATGAATTTGAAAGATTATTAAAAAAATAAAAATTCCAGATCTTCGTCATTGAGAAACTGGTCGTCGCTTCAGTTCGTTTTTGTCCAACAGACCAAAACACAAATCAGCAAAAATAGAGCCTTAAAGTATTTTTTTATGAAATAAGCATAAATAACGACCAGACAACATTCATTAAAAAACCCTTCCAACACTTTTAAAAATATTTTTCATTCATTTTAATTTTATAAATAAAGGCTTTCTCAGAACTCTTGAACATTTAACTCAATTTCGTTTGGCAATAGTTTATCTGTGTGTCCATCACACCCGGTTTTTCACGAGTAATTTCCCACAATTTTCTCGTCCATTCATGAAAACGTACTCGGATGTATTATGATTGATGTTTTCGCAAAATAACACAAGTCTTACTGATTCGGCTTAACACACAGTAAATAAAAATAAGATTTATTTTATTTAAACAGCGATGTGGGATGTTTTCTAAAAGGTTTCAGCTCTTTTACTCCACAGTGTCAACAGTGAAAGTACATTTCAAGATCGTGGGTCTTCCCATCAGTTTCACAATACAAAAAACTTTTTTTTGTCAATAATCGAGATACACTTACAAATGTTCTATTTCGTATATCGCGATTTAAATTGAATTTAACTCTACAACTTTCACTGCCAGTATGAGTTAGAATGAATGATAGCAAAAACTGTATTTACCTGTATCACAATTACAATAATTTAGATTATTGTAATTTCATAATTTTTTTTTTTAAAACTAAAGTCAATGGATGGAAGAGTTCGGAAAATGTGGATGTTTCAATATAGGCTTTATAATAATAATAATAATAATAGTTGACTGATTTAAATAGAGCCATTTTTATAAAAAATCACCTCAAGGGCGCTTTACAATTGTATTCTAACTAAATAAAGTGATATATTATATTTCCAGATTTAAAATTAAGGGTATGATAGTCTAAAGAAGTGGGATTTTAGTTGGGATCTGAACTGACTGGGACTGTCGATGATTCGTAAGTTTGAAGGCAATTGGTTCCAGGCAGAGGGGCCGGCAGCGGCAAAAGCACGATCTCCAAATCTAGTGTTTGGGGAGTGCCGGATTTCGACAAGTTTTCCTATTTCTGAATCAAATGCTGACCTAAGAGTAGATTTTCTTTGACATGTATTTTCCCTAATACAAAGGTCCGATAGGTATTTTGGAGCCATTTCATGAAGGGATTTAAAACTGTCCAGCAAAGCTTGTATTTTATTCTCTCTGGGCTTTTTAACCAGTGCAAATCTCGAAGATGTTGTGAGATGTGAGAGTATTTTTTTTACTCCGGTGAATGTTAAACAGTGTGCTAAGTAGCCACCTCAACCAGCCAACAGGTCAAAAGTAAATGCATTGGCATTAGAAAGAAGCATAGTCTTCCATATAATTAAATTAATAATGTGTAATTTTTTAAATAAACTTATATTCATCTAACATATTGACAAGGTCTCAAATGAGGCGCTAAATGTTGTTTAAAAATATCACACCAATCAAGTCATTTTATTGCTCCCTGGTTAGAAGTCGTTGAGAATATATTTCCCCAGTCTGGTCGCCCCATTATAGTGTACATTCTGATACACTCGAGCGCGTCCAGAAGAAATGTCTAAAAAATATTAATTTTAAACTACATATTCCAGCTGCTTTATTTGATTATAATCAATTTTTATTTAAAGCAAATCTTTTAAAACTTTCCGATAGAAGAATCCTAACTAACCTAATATTATTTTATAAAGTGATAAATTCATTCATTGACTGTCCAGATTTGCTGAAGTTGGCGTATTTCCGTGTACCTGGTCGACATACCCGCCACATATCTCCTTTTTGTTCTGCAAGTTCTAGGACCAACTATCACATGCACTTGCCTATCTCTTGGCTCCACAGATATGGTAATCAGAATGAGGACAAGGCTCATATATTTGGTTCTGGACTTGATAGTTATAAAACGAGTCTGAGTTATTTTTTTCTCTCGCAATATAATTAATAAACTTTTCTTTATGTTTAAAAATGTTTTTCTGTTTTGCTTGCTTATGTGTATTTACCTACTTGTTACTATTGTTATGGTTAAGCAATTTTATAATTTTTGGTTATGTATTTATATATGTACATATGTATTTTTTTTTCACATTTATGTTCAATATATGTTAAAAGCAATCAATGCCGGTTATGTAAAAGTAAATAAATAAATATTCCCTTATCAAAAATGATTTCCCTCTGTGTTTCAACAAATTTAGATCCTAACAACTCTCTAAAGAGGTAATCCAGCCTGTCTACAAACATTTGGATAAACTCAAAACATCGATGATTAATCATTTTCCTTTAATGTTACATTTAAAATTTTTATTTATAAGTAGTTTATTACATATTTTTGAGACATACTCGTAAGTCCTAACTCCGTGGGACTAAAAGTTCCGTTTTATTAAATAATTTAAATCAATACCTCGATCTACCTCTGCTAATGAAGAAATAATTACATAAAATACAGTAGCGTGTCTCATCGTATCAGACATAATCATTTGAAATTGTTTCTCTGGAAATATCAATAAATCATTAGACCTACATATTGCAGAGTAATTACAACCTTTAGTAAGCTTGGGGAAACAATAAATTATTATTCATTAAATACTTCGTAACGATGTGATATTACCTCGTCAATTAATATTGTATATTGATGTGAAAATAAATTAGTTTTTAACCGTTTTTTAAATGAATTTAATTGAAATCTACAGTCATAATTATAATGTCCTATTATATTCTATTAGGAGTTAATATATTAATATTACGTTACTACTACTACTACTACCATCAAGCCATTTCCCAGTAGGAGTAGGCAGAGAGAATGGACCGCCACACACGTCTATTCTGGTATATATTTCTAGCTTTTTCCACATTCATACATCTTGTTATACATGCCCTTCGGTTCTGTCTGGTTTTGCATGATCAGACTTAAGATTTTGGTTTATCTGATCATGCCACGTTTTCCTTGATCGTCCTCGTCTCATGTTACGGTTCATTTTCACCATGTGTACTTGTTTTACAATTCTTTCGTCGTCCATTCGTTCTACATGACCAAACCATCTCAGAGACGCTATCTTAATATTATTAATTATACGAGTACTATCGTATCGTGATTCTTTTATATTAATATTAGGACTTTTACCTGATAGTTGTCACTTAATAAATGTTAAATATTAGGTGTTAGCATACGTCATCATCATCATCATTCCCTTTCCGCACCTAACGGTGCATCGGTCACAGCATTGGTACATCTGCAGTGTATCTCGATCATTTTTTGTTACATAAAGGTAAGATGATCAGTCTTACGCTTCAGGTACCAGTCCAGGGACTATGAAATATTCTAGTGTGAAAAACACCTATTAAATGAATATTTCATATTAACCATGTCAGGAATCAAACATGGCGATCTTTCGCATGGTAGGCAAACGCTTTGACCACGAGGCCGACTAAGTTGTGTCCGTTTTTTCCAAATTTAAAAATGAGCAACAAAATAGTGATAGTTACACGTCATTCGAAACAAAAATTTCTACTCTAAAATATATTGTGTTTGCTTTGACGTTACATACATTATTTTATTTGATTACAAACCTTCAAAATAGAATCTCAGTTAGACGAAAGTGAGCATTTTCGACCCTTTCTGTTCGCGTCCAATCGAGGGAATAAAGCTAACAAAGATGCTCGCGATATTTGGGACACAACTACGACACACTACAACACAACACGTTAACGCAAAACAACAGAGGTGGAGAATATTTCATAAATGTGCTATACACTTATGCTGATATAGAGTCAATGTTAAATATTTCTAGTCTACAAAAACGTAGAACTAATATTGACTCCATATAAATATGTGCGGCATACTTAATGGTATAATCGATGTGCCATCATTACTGGGACAAGTAAAATTCCGTTTTTCGACTCGTAGGTTGAGAAACAATGAAGTGCTGTTCATCGATCAGCATAGAACAAACTATGGCCTTAATTCTTCAATGACCCGTTTTTGTCGTATTTGTTAACTCAAGATAAGATCTGGACTTTTTTGGTTTAAGTTTACAATGATTTAAACAAGCACTAAATAAATAGACCAGATCTTGTCTTGATGTCCCCTATGTTTGTCAATGCTTTTTTTCTTTTTTAAAGATGTTTTTAACTATTTTTATATTGTAATATAAATACCCTATGAATTGTATAAATGGACAATGTCCGTTAATAAGTAAATAAATAAAAGGGGAATTGAAAGTCTAGGCTTTTACAGGGCTTCTGACTTGTCTCTGGCTGGTTTAAGTTATTCGTAATCCAAGAAGGCTATGTTTTTAATCCACCGTAAGTCATGAAGATTATAATTTTAATACATTGTAAGCATTGACATATTAATGCACGTTGACATGCCTAGACCCCTTAAAAATGATGACACTTAACTCATGCCCTAACGCTCAATCATGCCCAGCGCGTATTTAGTCGTTCTTCGACCGCCAGCCAGGTGTGACATTTAGAATCGAAACCAAAATACCTGCTTGTGCCGTGAAACTTGTTTTATCGGCCGTAACTGGTTGAAACTTCGATCGGTCATTATTCTACAGGCAATTTAAGAAGAGACTTTTGACGTTTACACGCTCATGAAGTTATGTAATTATTGATAGACAAGTGTACGAAACAAATTCCTTACTTCATTGTTTTAGTCGCCGCAATAGTGACGTACCGTCGAAAAACTTCACCATCAATCGACAATATTGATTACCGAATAATTTGGTATGTGTTCATTTTAAGGAGTTCAAATTATGATTAATTAAATTTAACCGACGATAATATTAACGTTAACCTTATTTTTGTGCCAATTAAAAATAGTTAAACTTTTTAAAATAAAACATACTATTTTGCGTGATGGTCACTTTAAAACGAGGTATGTTCACACAATAATAACTTTAGCTCTATTTTTCTCGCATTGCCTAGATGTGTAAGAATAGATAGTATTTTAGATAATGAGATTATAATTAATGTGAGAGATGATAGAAGCGATGACAGTTCAGTGGAGAGTGATAGAAATGTGAATGAATGAGATTGGAAGATATTAAATAAAATATTTTTATTTAAGAAAAATGTGTTTTTATTATTCTTGTTTATAGTAGCCAGCAGCGTGAGCGTGGGTTGTACGAGACATGTTATACCGCTAAAATCACTATTTAACTCGCGATTATAACTATGTGTAATTTAATCGAAATACAATAATTATTACTTTTATTATAACTGTAAATCTTTTTCTGTTACCATCTTTGTCATCCTGTAATCATCGTGGGAGGCATATTATAACTTTTTATCTTGCATGATTTCATGGTTGACATGAAATATTTATTTTAAAATGTGTTTTTTTACAAGAATATTTCATAGTCCCTGGACTGACATCCGGAGCATAAGACTGATCTTCTTACCTTCATGTAACAAAAACGATCAAGATACGCTGCGATTGGTGTACCAATGCAGTGCCCTATGCGCCATTAGGTGCAGTATGGAAATAAAGATTATTTTTTTTACCTTGATTAATGTGTTTCCATTGAATGACCAAATAAACTAATAAGTACTGCTTTTACGTTTTTTTTTATATTTTAACCGTATTATTTACTATCGAGCTATTTAGTCGTAAATATAAAAATTCATTTCTATTCATTCCATCCGATGAAAAATGATTAAAAATTAAAAAATCGGTATCGAAAATCGAAAGAAAATATATTGCCACAACACTATTGAAAGCTGTCAAAAGTATATTATATTGCCTGAACTGTTCATAATAGCATAAAATAGTATATAAATGTTTTAAATCTCCATTTTATAAAATTAAAACTAAATTCAGATTCGTCAAAATAGATTCCATTTTACAGCTTGTCATCCTCCATACTCCCAATTCTCTATAAATATAATTAATCATTCGTACGTCATTAGGTCTACTCAGATTTCCATCTTTCACTTTTCCTGGTAAATACATTAATTCTTTGTGAAACTAGACACCCTCATCTGATTGAACTTCCAAGAACTTCATGGTTTGAGTAGTTTCAGTAAGATAGTCGGAAATACACACGCCTTTGAGTGTTGAATTATATAGACGAGAAGGGACGTTTGAGTGACTGAATCCTTTTAGGCTATCGACAACGCAACAGCAACAATGGCGGCTTCCGTGGTGTAATGGTTAAGATACTTGACTCACACACGAAAGGTTCTTGGTTCACACAAAAATTAATTGGGAGAGAACACAAAAATTAGCAGTGATTTTTCTCAAGCCTGCGCAAAATTCACAAATCAAAAAAAAAAAAACCATCACGCTGTTTACTGCAGGGTTAGGCAGAGAGGATAGCTCATATAACTTTATATTTGCATACAGACCTCGCTTCCTCTACATTCATACATCTTCTCATACACGCACGCCGATTCTTCCTACTGTTGACATGTCTATCATGTATTTGTTGGATTTGATAGTGCCACGTCTTTCTCGGTCTTCCTTGTTTTCTGCATCTATCAACATTTTGCTGCCCTAGTTCTTGTATGTTTAATAGACTATTTCGCAAATTGTACAAAATACATTTTATGTGTTTTTAAAGTCAAAAAAGTAAAATCAGTAAGTGGAGATTGGCACTCGAAAAATGCTTAAAGTACTATTTACTAAAGGAAAAAAATGATTTAAATTTATTTCAACAGAGAGGGAAAACGTTTTTGAGAAGGGAATATGGAACTTTAGACATTTACAGGGCTTATGACCTGTCATTGGGTGGTTTAACTGGCCACTTTATACGCTGTGTAAAATTCACAATTCTGGCCTATGTTTGACCATCTAAATTTCTTCAATTCTTCCATCTGTTGATCTTTGGAAAGTTAAAGAACCACTTGGCCACTTTACATTGATATTTAAATTTTACATTGATACATAAATTTAAATAATAATAACTCCCTAGGGAGGAAATCCAGCCAGTCTGCTAGCATTTGGACATACTCAAACATTGTTGAATTACTATCTGGTAAAAGAAGAAGCATAAAAATTGGAAAATTGTTTTCAGGCGTTGCCTAGTAGGTGATTTGGTTCAGCCGGATGATAAAGTCCACAAGTTTCACCCACGTGATAAAGGTTTTAGCTCTTTTACTTCACAAAAGTCAACAGATGGAAGAGTTGAGGAAATGTGCATGTTAAAACATGGGCAGAATGGTGAATGCTACACAGTGTGTACAGTGGCCACTTAAACCAGCCAATGACAGGTCATAAGCCCTGTAAATGACTAGACTTCCATATTCCCTTCTCAAAAACGTTTTCCCTTTCTGTTGAAATAAATTTAAAAATGAAAAACTCCCTAGGGAGGAAATCCAGCCAGTCTGCAAGCATTTGGATATACTCAAACATTGTTGAAAAAAATAATCATTATTTAGCTGCATGGACGCGTAATAAGATAATGAACATATTGGCATTCATAACTTAAATTTCTAAAAATGGTATATTGAACATACAAGAACTAGGGCAGCGATTTTTATCGTAGATCCTTTTAGCCGTTCTTTCGCAGTCCATTCGCTCTACATGTCCAAACGTATGCAGCACCCCTTTCTTGATTTGGTCGATTATTCTTGTCTCAGCCTTGCACAGTGCACGGATCTCGACATTTGTGCACCTATCTTACATACTTTTACTACACGTTCGCCCGAGCGATCGCATTTCGATATCATTCAACGACCAATGAAGAGTGACATTAAGAGGACATGCGGTGTCAGATAAATTTTATGAATAAGTATTTCAACATAGTTTTTCTGTCACTTTCTCCGTAATATCTTACCCAATACTGTGCAAAATTGCCAATTATATTAAATTTTCTTAGCTTAAGTCGACAAAATTAAGGTTTCTTTGTCCCGTTTTCCGTACCCCAAAACAACTAATTTTGTTTTTTTTTAAAGAAGAGTATTAAAATTAAATTAAAAGAAAAAAAACTGTGTCGGTGGGTTTCCAGTTTTTAAAAATGATTTATTTTATGGATATGGATAATTTGATTTTGTGGAAATCGCCTTAAGGGCGCTGTGTAATAAATAAATATCACAGCACGTCTTGCAGCTACAGAGCGCATGGACAGTAAGAAATCTAGCCCCTTTTTACATTTTTAAATTCATTTTATTTATTAATGAAGTTTAGAGTTTAAATGATACTTTAAAAACTAAATAAAAAACTAATTTATAAAAAGAGAAGTTAGATTACAACAAGTCTTGCAGCTACTGAGCGCATGGACGATTGGAATTCTAGACCCCCTTTACTACATGTAAATATTTGATGATTTATTAAATTGACCTATTGAAGCTAGATTACTAATGATATTGCAGCTACAAAGTGCATGGACATGGCATTAGTATATCGTATGTCCAAAGATGGCAGATAACCGTTTGGTTTTAGCTTCCATGAGAACCAATTTATTTTTTAAAAAAGACAGACACGCCTATATGGTAACTATTTACAGTGTGTAAAATAATGTTTTAATTGTGAACTCAATCTTACATTATTTTTTTATTAATATTTATCAACATCAATATACATTGATGTTGATAAACATTAACTTAATATTAACACACTTTTGACATTTAATTTTTTTTCAAAAACTAAAATCCCTCTAAGCCACTTTCTGTGGCTGTGGCTTAATTTGTAAATCTTCTAGAATAATTCAAAATTAAATTCCCGATCAACGACATCACTCGGACATTGTTACATTTGTAAACATGTGTATTAGATCAGTCGACAACCCCCAGTACCGGTCCGTGGATCAAATGGCTTTGTCAAATCAAAATTACATTAAAAAATCGAACATTCCCAATAAAAAATTAAATAGTTAAAAACTAAATTTTTTTTTTGCTCTGAACCCATAGAATTATAATATAACAGAAGGTGTGTAGAACCAAGTTTGTATACACCATACTGTGTCCAAAAGTCCCCCTTCTACGCGACATCCCACCTGCGCGCATGCGTGAAGTGGTGCCGTAATGTTGCCAGACAGTGAACAATATACATAATACATATAAGATAATTTTGTGTTATGTTATATTTAACAAAAAAAAAAAATTTTCTGACGACTATAAAAAAACAGATGCTTTTATTAGGAAAACGGAAAAAAAAAACATTGAAAAATCATATTGTAATCAATTCAGTTTACTATTGTTCTAAGGATTATTTATTTATTTCACGTAAAACATTTTAATTTTTCTTTTCTATATGAACACCCCACTAGACATAACCCGTGTCTAGGCATTCATTTATATTATTTTTATTTTATGTTCTAGTACATGATAAATATAATATAATATAATAGATAACACTGTATTTATATAAACATAAAACATAAATAGCAGACATGCAACAATAATTCTGAGTTGAAATAGACTACTGTTTTGGTGGGGTGACGACCATCTCAAAGCAGTTATCAGAACCTAGATCCATAAAACCATTTTTTAACAAATAAATTAATAGAAAGCCAAGCAAAAATTCGAATACCCTGGCAATACAAATAAAATGTCCACGTAATTTTATTTAACAATCTGACAGATGGTAAAATAATCGAATTTCTAAATAATATTATTTGTGAATTCGCTTCTTACACATGAAATATTAGCCTACCGTATTCCTCTTTAATCCCAGCAGTACTTTGACACTTGCAAATGACACAACACAGCATAATTGAATTTAAATCAGGTACTAAGCAACGTCAGTACATTGGCTGGTCTAAGTGGCCACTCTTCACACTGCGTAACATTCACCAATTTGTCAATATTTGAACATTTAAATTTCAATTCTTCCATCTTTTGATGTATGTGAAGCTAAAGAGATTTTCAGGTAACGCCTGAAATTTTTATACTTCTCGGACCAGGTGGGTTTATCAATAATCTTTTGAGTTTGTCCAATTTTTTGTTGAACCATCCAATGACAGGTCATAAGCTCTGTAGATGCCTAGAATTCCATATTTCCTTCTCTAAAGTGTCATCCATTTCTGTTGCAATGTGTTGAAATTAATAAACGTTGACCGTTCCGCGACGTTAAAAAGGTTAGGGACCACTGCGTTAGATGATTCCTATAATCATTTATGATCCGATTAGAACGTCACACTCATAGAGCGTAATTTAGTGGGCTGACCAGCAATTTCGTATTGTTCGATTCTGCAATGCTAATTGGCAATAAATCTCTTTGCTAGTAAAGCGTTTTCTTTGTTCTTATTTTAAATTTTCGTCATCTTCAAACGGAAACTGAAATTCAAAACATTTAGGCTGGGAATTTTATAAATACTTATTTCACTAGTAATCGGGTTTTGTTGCGACCAGTCTGTCGATGTCGGTCACGACGAAACCCGGTCACTGGTGAAAACTATAATATTTTTATTATTATCAAATATACTTTTTTAGCTTTAAATATAATAAAACAGCCGTTATTATTTTTTAAATTTATAATACAGGGTTTCTGTTAAACTCTGTCACATCCAAAACCACGATGATCATTATGAGCAAGAAGACATAAAATGGTATGTTTAAAAATATTTTTAAAAAATAAAAAATAATAAAAAGTGGGTGCCTACTTTTGCAGGGGAGAAATCAGGATTGCTGAGGGGGGAGTCAGATGTACCGCACACCCGTGAGACACCCCCTCCGCATTTCTAGTTTCTCCCCTGCAAAAGAAAGCACCCCCTTTTCATTATTTTTTTTTGTTTTTTTTATTGTTTCTTCCCTTTTACAAAATGTGCTTCATCTCTGTTGTAATACATTAATATTGATAACTCCCAACGCAGTTAAATCCAGTTCTTGTCTACGAAAAATTGGGATAACTCAAAATATGCTTGAAAAAACATTTCCAGAATGTGTCATTTTTTTATTGTCGGAGACCAGGTACAAAATGTTGGCAAGAAAAAAATAAAATCTGACATTTGCCCTTTTTGATTAAAGCCACAGAAGATTAAAAAACATTTCTCAGAAGGGAATATGGAAGTCTAGGTATTTACAGGGTTTATGACCAGTCGTTGGCTGGTTAAAGTGGCCACTTTACACACTGTGTAATATTCACATTCTGCCCATGTGCAGAATCCACATTTCCTTTACTCTTCCATCTGTTGACTTAAGTGAAGTAAAAGAGCTGAAACCTTTATCATTTGGGTGAGATTCATGCGGCTGAACAAGATACAAAAAATGTTTTCTTGCGCGCGGTTAAAATTAGAGCATTAAATTTTAAAGCAAAGTTTCTTGAAAATGTACGAAAAAAATAATAAAAAAATATTTAAATAAAAACGCACTACTTGGATTGACGTCACTGGTTCATATGAACCAGCCAATGATGCGAGAGTTCGGAAAGATACCCGGATGGTTTACCGTGAATGAACCAATGGGAAGAACTAACAGGGAACAACCTCTGACGTCACACGCGGAGTTGTTTCAGAAATACAAAACATAAATAATCAAATCGCTGATAATACGATAAGTAAAAAAAATAAAATTGTATTAGTTTATAACTTTTTTAACAAATAAAAATAGAAAAAAAAGACACTGAACTTCCTCATTCACCTACAAGGCAACGTATATAAAAAATTTTACAATTCATCCTTTTGTATAGGTAAATACCATATCATACTCGTATTTGCTTTTATATACACCTTAAATGATTTTATACAGGTGTTATGTAACTAGTTTAGGTAACTTTTCGAGGGCTGATATGCCAGTTCATAACTCACCAGAATATTTGTAATGTATATATGATCTCAGTAAAACATCCCGAGCTTTTGAGATATTGTCACTAAATGACTACACAAGATATTTTTTTTTTTAAATCACTTGTTACGTTATTTAATTTATTTTCATGCACAAAGGTAGCTGATAAACGGTTTTAAACTCATGAATCAGGCATTATTGATTTTGTTTGCAAACGTCCAAAACTATTAGAATTATTTTTGACTTTGATTAACGTCAGTGTTATTAAAGTTTGCTTGACATAAACTGAATCCAAGAATATGGAAAATTGTAGTCATGGCACCCAAAAAATTGATCTAAATTCATAAAAGTACCAATATTTTGAAAACGTATGATTTTTTTATAGAAGTCATATGTATAATACATAGTCTGTTAAGTCATTAACTAGCAAATCAGCCCTCTAAGCGAATAAGTTGAGTTTTGGGACATCCTGCATATAAAAACCTCATATTATATACGATCAATGCACATTTTAAGCAGCTCTATTCACAATTAATTTGATACACTACCCAATTAACCTCAATTTTCTTCATCGTAAATTTATTAATTTTTCATTTCGTGATATTCTGATTCCGGTTCCTCCATCTACACATAT
Source organism: Micrasema longulum (assembly GCF_059751315.1). NCBI lineage: Eukaryota > Metazoa > Arthropoda > Insecta > Trichoptera > Brachycentridae > Micrasema > Micrasema longulum. Next base: position 193,892 of record NW_028278445.1, read on the forward strand.
ACATATTATTATGTAGGTATGTGTGTCATGCATAAACTCGTATCATGAATCACGCTAGTTAAAGTACCTTTGTACTATTCAAAAATCTACTTTCACTATTTCACGAGGCTTCGTAGGATTTCAGTTTCAGTATTTTCTCAAGTAAAAAAACTCTATTTAAATTTATTTCAACAGAGAGGGAAAACATTTTTGAGAAGGGAATATGGAAGTCTAGGCATTTACAGGGCTTATGACCTGTCATTGGCTGGTTTAAGTAGCCACTTTACACACTGTGTAACATCCACCATTCTGCCCATGTTTGGACATCCACATTTCCTCAACTCTTCCATCTGTTGACTTGTGTGATGTAAAAGTGCTGAAACCTTTATCACGTGGGTGAGATTCATCCGGCTAAATTAAAAAAATTGCAGAAAAATCCACTTATTTAAAATATAAATTTTGCATATCATAAGCAAGGTAAATAATAAAGCAACTCCCATAGTTTTTTTTTTTTTTTTTGGTCTTCAGGCTGTAGGTCTTTCTACCCTGGACGTCTCCCAGGCCATGCCTTCCTATCTGATTATCTCTTTGCACTTACTACGAATCCTTTGACCTTCCTCTGGTAGTTATTCGAGGAAGATCGAAAGAGATCGCCTGGTTCCCAATGTGAACGGGTGCTCTGCATTCAACGCGCCCGTACCATCTCGATTGCCTTTCCCCATCATATTGCTGATGTCTTTGGCATATACGTTTTTTATTTTGGCACGTGGGTAGAAAAAAATAGCTGACCGTCTAAGCATGTGCATTTCAGCTGTTTCTAATTGCCTAGAATACGAGTTATACATCGTCTGCCATTCGGAGCCATAGAGGAGTCCGGGCCTGACAATTATTTGATACACTTTTCCTATCACATAGGACTCCCGTCGTAGATCTAAACTTCATATATCCCACATCAATTCTATGTTTACATCTGCTGCACGTCCTCCACCGCTATAGATAAGGGAACCAAGATACTTAAAGAAGTTGCCTTTTGGTAATGTTTCTTCATCTAGTTGTATTACGGGAGTATCTGGATTTGTGTTCTTGAACAATAGGAACAGATACTCTCTGCTCAGTCTCAATCCATTGTCCTCAAAGATTAATTCAGACTTATTACTCCCTAAGCGTAAAAACCCAATCCTTGTCAACAAACGTTTGGACAAACTCATTTTTTTTTGTTTTTTTTTTACATTATACATAAGAGGTAAAACAGAGTATTAAAAAAATAAAGGATAATAACATAGCAATGAAATACAAATTAACGGTAAAAATAGTAAATCAAAAAATCCCACAAAGGCATGGCCTGTTCGTGGGTATACAAGAAATGTTTATGAATTTTTGCTTCTATAATATTTCTATTTAGACAGGTATAATATTTATGTGTAATATAAGAAAGAGAAATGAAAATATTCTGTAAAAGATTAAAAGGCACTTTTTTATTTTATAGTAATTAAAAAAGGAAATATTAAAAAAAAAAACAAAATAACACCCCTTATTATTAAAGGGTAAATAAAAATATAAATCTTTAATTGTAGATAATCTTATTACAAAGTCACCTGAAATTCGAAAAATCAAAATAAACGTAACAAAAAAGTAACGTTTTTCCGCAGGATATAATTATTTAAAAAAAAAAAACGTTATGGTAAAATAATCGTAACCAAGCAATAATTTTGAAGACTCAGATTAATGATACTTCGAACTGAATAATTTGTACGACCTACGTATTATGTCACGTGTTGCTAAAAATACCCGTGATATTATGATTCGAAGAACGATCCTTAATAATAAACTTTCGTTACTCGTCTAAATTTACTGTTGATTTGGGTCTGTTCTCAGAAGTCGTAACGTTATGTTTGCTCGGCCAAATTTAGTTTTAATTTGGCTGTGACGCAATCAAAGGGTATTCACAACTTGACTATAAAGTTATTATTAATAAAACATGGATTGATTCAGAAATTTAAATCCAAATTTATGAATATTACCCGAATCAAAACTGTAGACGTAGATCAAATGAATGTTTAAAAGTTTTACATGAAATTAATTTTCATCGCCGAAATATGCCGTTTATTGGCAAAAAAGTAAACCTTACTTGCAATACAAAAAAATATCAAAATTTATAGGAATAATTAGGTACTTTTTTAGCTTAACGTTTATCGTCTTTTTACAATAAAATCAGGTAGGTATATTTTAAAAATAAAATAATGTTTTTTACATTGAAACTAAATAGGTATATTGTCATATTAAAAAACAGAGACGAAGAACATTTAAGACAAGACTATATAGAAGTCTAGGCATCAACAGGGCTTATGACCTATCACTGGGTTGTTTAAGTGGCCACTTTACGCACGGTGTAAAATTCACCATTCTACCCCAATTTGAACATCTATACTCCTTCAAATCTTTTACCTGTTGATGTTTGTGAAGTTCAAGAGCTGGAATGAAGATGAACTAGCTGACAGACGTCTTACGCTTAGATCAGCTACATCTACGTCGAAAGGAAAAGTTATAATACCTCTACGCAAACAGCGCACTAAATTCGGCGAACGTGCATTTGCGGTCGCAGGCCCTATGGCATGGAATGCTCTCCCAGCAGAAGTCTGAAACTGTGAGGGTGAAGTGATGTTTCGGAAGAAACTTAAAACCCACTTGTTCTCTAAATCATTTGAATAAATTCTTAGCGTGTGGTGACAAAGCACCTACATTATTTTTCTTAAATTAAAAAGTTAAAATTAAATTTATATCTTGATATAATCACTATGTAAAGCGCCCTCGAGGTATTATATTACGAAAATGGCGCTGTATAAGTTATCCATAATTATTATTATCATAAACCTTTGTTTATGCGGGTGAGATTCATCTAATAGAATTATTCACCTACTAGGCAACGCCTGATTTAATTTTTTTTTTTTTAATTTCTATACTTTTACATGGATCAAGTGAATTTATCAACTTACCACTTGGCCACTCAAACCAGCCAGTGACAGGTCATAAGCCCTGTAGATATCTAGACTGTTATTATTATTATCTTGTCTAAAATGTTCTTCATCTCTGTTGTAATATGTTAATATTAACAGCTCCCCAGGGAGTTGAATCCAGTCCTTGTCTACAAAAATTTGGACTAATTCAAAATATGTTGATAAATAGGTATATTATTAACAGTGAAAATAGGTATAAATTTTTTTCTATATACATTTTTCATAATATATTGTTACAAAACATTATAAACACAATATGCATACCGCATTAAATTATACCTATAGTTTTCGGGTATCCTGTATTATAGCCTGAGTCACAGTCTTACCTGAGAAATCCCGCAAATTGACTTGGCAACAACTTAATTGAATTATTATGACGTTGTTCGGCCTTTGAGAGGGAAAATTCTATTGATTTATTTCCATTAGGGAATAGTTATTAAACTACCGTAATTCACAGAAATATAATTTTAATTACTTACCTGATGAAAATTCCTCCATCTTTTTTCGAAACTCCTTTTTAATTTATGTATTTATATTTTACGTTTCTATTTATCATCATCATACGCTTATTATCACCTTTTTTTTATTGAAATTTTTTTCACTTAGGCATTCTTTTAAACAATTTTTTTGATTCCCGCCAAACAGCAAAAGCAGTTTTTTTGCAGGGATTTCTCTCTTTAAGCATTTTGGTAACATAATATAATAATGTTTGCATAAAAATATTTTTTTAAAAAAATATATCAATAAAATAAAAGTAAATCGAGTCTTTTTGGTAATATAAAAAATAATAAACAAACACTTTTTTTGACACTGTTTTAAATTGTTTGGTTTCCTCATTTTTTTTTTTACACACTAAACTTAGAATTTAAGAAAAAGATTTTTAAAAACAATTTTACTTTATTTTTATTTATATCTTTTATTAGTATCTCATAATTATTTTTTTAATTTTATTTATTTATTAATTCAAAATTACAAAATTAAATATTTATGAACTTATTAAGGCTTTTTAGGCTATGCCCGTGTCAAACCACAATAAATAACAATAAAAATACATAGTAAATTTAATTAGATTAAATTATAATGACATAGATTTAATAATTTATTTTTATTTATTTAATAGCATAATTATACATTTTTACAATAAAAAAAAAAAATCACTTATTATATTTTTACTAAAACTAAAATCCCACCAAGCAACTTTTTATAGCTTGTTGGTGAAGATTATATTTATACTGACTTAAAAATATTATTTACATTTATAAAAACAATGAATAACAGATAAAAATTAACAGCCGGAAAGATCAGAATAAACATGTTTATACAAATAATAATACATAAATATATTTTAAATACAAGAAAATATATGAAAAATTAAAATATTTACACCTAAGCTACTATTCATATATAAACTCTTGATCGAGTAGCCACTCTCTTATTTTGCTCTTGTTACAATGTGAGTTAAATTTAAGTTCTTTTGGTAATAAATTAAAAATCCTAGGTACTAAATATTTGAGAGTTCTATTTCCATATTTATTACATACTTTTGATACTACCAAGCCATCATTAGACGTGACGCGTGTATTATGGTTATGTTTGAGAGGAAACTTGAATGTATTACTATTAAATTGTTCCAAAATGATGCAAAGCCACAGTAGTCCTCGAACAGGCAGAGTTTTGATTGTTTTGTGATGAATAACAATCTAGAAAAAAAAAGTAAATGTAATGAATAATTAAATTCTAAAGAATACAATGTAAAAAAGATAATCAGAAATAATTTTTAAAATATAAATTATACAAATTAAGAATCACACATAATCAAATATAGAAAATAGTGATATCATTAAAATCAACAAAATAATAGTAAAATAAAGTAGTATTAAAAAAAAACTAAAAATAAACATACTTGTAATTAAAAAGCAATTGAAACTTTTCATTATTTAATTTATTTCATAGCGTACTTGTTTTTTTTTTTATTGATTGGTTTAACAGAAAACGAGTATGTAAGGTTTTTTTATATTTTTTTTTTTACAGGGATTGCTGATTATTTGCCTTGCTTATTATGTACAAGACCTATACTTGTAATTACTCTGACTATAGTGTGAGGATCTGGTCGGATAATCCGCTGTAGCATTGTTAAGAAACTGCTCTGCATTTGCTTAAAGAAGAGGAAACCACAGAAAACTCAATCAGGAGAAGCCGGACTATTGCCAGGCATCAACAGGCCTTCCGTTCTACTGTAAGAGAGTTCGGCATTTGGTGTCCTATTTTTATTTATTTTAACAATTACCTTTACATACTACAACAGAGATAAATAACGTTTTAGAAGAGGTAATATAGAAGTCTAGGCATCTACAGGGCTTATGACCTGTCATTGGCTGGTTTAAGTGGCCATTTTACACACTGTAACATTCACCATTCTGCCCATATTTGAACATCTATATTCCTTCAATTCTTTCATCTTTTGATGTTTGTGAAGTTAAAGAGCTGAAACCTTTATTTATGCGGGTGAGATTCATCTAATTGAATTATTTCACCCACATACTAGGCAACGCCTAAAATTTTATATTTTTTTTAAATTTCTATACTTCTTAATGGACCAGGTGGATTTATCAACAATATTTTGAGTTTGTCCAAATTTTTGTGGACAAGGACTGGATTAAACTCCCTGGGAGGCTATTAACATTAACATATTACAACAGAGATGAAGAACATTTCAACAACAAAATATTGTTGTTTTTAACAAAATATTGTTTGTAATAAAATATTGTTTAACAACAAAATATTGTTGATAAATCCACCTGGTCTATTAAGAATTATAGAAATTTAAAAAAAATTTCAGGCGTTGCCTAGTATGTAGGTGAAATAATTCAAATAGATGAATCTCCCCGCATAAATAAAGGTTTCGGCTCTTTAACTTCACAAACATCAACAGATGAAAGATTGAAGGAATATGGATGTTCAAATATGGGCAGAATGGTGAGTGTCACACAGTGTGTAAAGTGGCCACTTAAACCAGCCAATGACAGGTCATAAGCCCTGTAGATGCCTAGACTTCTATATTACCTTCTCTAAAATGTTCTTTATCTCTGTTGTAATACGTTAATGTTAACAGCTCCCCAGGGAGTTGAATCCAGTCCTTGTCTAGATAAATTTGGACAAACTCAAAATATTGTTAATTACCTTTACTATTTTTACCAAGCATGACATTACCTCACGCGATAAGTCCTTATGATGTATTACTGTTAAGATATCTTCTAGGTCCTCATCCAGACATCTGCACCGCGCCTCCAGCTGCATTCGCTCTAAGCTGAAAATGGGACAATGCATCAACAAATGGGGGACATCTTGGGGTGTCTCATCATCACAAGGACAGCTATTTATTTCTGAGAGCTTAAAACGGTGGGTATTTAAGGTTGTTTGTAGTCCAGCGTCTCTATTACGTCATTGCATCCCAAGATATAAAATGAAACAATACAAAAAGTTAATAATACATAGTTTAAGCGGAAGAAAACAATATTTCTGACCGCAGTTTTTTTGTTGTCTTTGAAAGATTAATATAACCTAAAAGACAAATATTTAACTGTTTTAAAAGGCATTTAAAAATTCCACTACACCTTAATTTCCCAGGTCCATAATACTGCTAATTGATTCTTTAAATAAGGAAGTACGAAAAACAATGTATATCTTAGAACACAGTATTCTTCCGAGAAGGTTTTTGATTTCAGCAGAATGTTTGTGAATTTGTTAAACTGTTTTTTGGAATTCAATTTACACGGTAAGTTTGCCTAAATTTAGGTCAGCATCGATTTCGGAATATTTTTACGTGATACTTGTTCATATTTGTACTATTTATTTATTTATTTATACACACAACACATAGTTTCATTATTAAACAACTATTATTAGTTTTCATGTCCCGACTTACTAGAAAGTTCCATGTTAAGTCGGGACTATTATATATAAATCAATACATAGATATACAATTTTTTTTTTTTTTTTTTAAATATATTTGGACCCCTGTATTTAGTAGCCTTACGTGTCATGTACAAGGCTAAGGTACTCGGTAAAAAAAAGTTTTTGTTTGTCTTGGAAATGGGATGTTCGATCACTGATTTTGGTTTATTACCTTTATGAGTCCAATCACCATTGTTGCGAAGTTCAAGAACAATGGCGCGTGATAACTACTTTTTACTACAGTGTGGATATCTGTTAAGGATATTCCATCTTTCCTGCATTCTGCTTCAAGATTATGGCGTTGCAAACTGAAAAATGGGCACTGAAATAACAGATGTTCTATACTCTGTGAAGAAATATCATCGCATGGACAATAGTCATCATTCCTTAATTTAAACCTATATAAGTAACTTCTCATAGCTCCGTGTCCGGTAAAAATTTGGGTCGTTTCGAAAGTACTTTGGTGATGATGACGGAAGTGTGCTGCATCAGCCAGCGTTGGGAAAAACATTTTAGTGATTTTACCTGCAGAAGAAGCGCGGTAATGATCCTCCCAACGCTGCTGCGTATTTTGTTTTATACAGCGTTTAGCAAAGCTAAGGGGAAATTCTGAGAAGAAAGGTGCCGTTCTTTTACAAGTTGCGGCTCTTGCTCGTTCATCCAATAATATACAATAATATTAAGACCCAACAAAACATATAATAAAATCAATTAAATAAATACATATCCCCAATATAATATTTCAATATGACATGGCGTAGCAAAATTAAGTTAATGTATAAAAAATCTGTAATGAAATTCTTTGAAAATTTCATTATTGTAATTTAATAAAATAATTATTTTACTAAATTTGTTGAAACAGAGGGAAAACATTTTTGAGAAGGGAATATGGAAGTCTAGGCATTTACAGGGCTTATGACTTGTCGTTGGCTGGTTTAAGTGGCCACTTTACACACTGTGTAACATTCACTATTCTACCTATGTTAAAACATCCGCATTTCCTCAATTCTTTCATACGTTGATCTTTGTGAAGTACAAGAGCTGAAACCTTTATCATATGAGTGAGATTCATCCGAAAGTGGCCACTCAAACCAGCCAACGACATATATATATATACATATATATATCTTTATACATAAGGGTAATAATGAAGATAGCATCGTTACAATAAATTATTCCTGAAGCCATCTTATAGTTATGTATATATAAGTTATAAATTCCAAATACTTTTTTTAATTTATTCTTTTATTTTTCATTAATAACAAATTAAAATACAATATTACAACTAAATACAATTTTTTACAATAATCAAATACATATATTTTCAATAACGTTTCCCATAACGTAAAAGAAATAAACAAATCTTGTGTACATAATGGGGAGTGACGTCTTACAATAGATTATTGTATTTTAATCAATAATATTTTTAAAATAACATATATAAGTTACAAAAAAGATATTAACGATGTTTTCAAACAGTGTTACATAAAAAAGAATTAAAGATGTATTTTTTACTTCTTTCTTAAATATATTGTATTCCTGACTGTACTTTTTATTATCTTTGTTCATTTCATTAAAGAAAAATATTCCTCTGTAAGTATAATGTTGTGCAGTAGTTGTTTTTAATTTAGGAATTAAGATATTACCACCTGTTCTAGGTCGCGTACTTATGTTTTGAGACCTAGAAATACTACTATTTATGTTATCTTTATATATTTGAAGCAAACAATTCTTTTTATAAAGCAATTTGTATCTAAAACCTTAATTTTATTAAATAATTGAACTGTGGGAAAAGTAGACGGTTTTTTTTCAAAATAACTTTTATAATTAATTTTTGTATTTTTTCAACTGGTAAAAAAATTGTTTTAAAAGCACCACCCCATCCGATTATTCAAAACTGTAATACTTGATACTGAATATGTTATAGAAATAAAAGGAGAGTGATATTTAAATCCACACATTTGGAATAACCAGTGACTGTTTCATCGCTTACGAGACATCTTCGAAACTGCGATCTTAATTATAAAATTAAATGCGTTTTTGCATAAGTTGTAAATATATGTGGTATGATGAATAAGAACGGTGCAAGGACCCAGCCCTGCCTCACTCCAGTGGAGATCCCGAACCAATGAGTCAAACAGCAAAACCTGATCGAGGCATAGAAGTGAACTGCCCCCTAAAGTTGTGTGACTTGGAGTGTGCAGATGATGAAGTTCTTTTTGAAAAGTCTGTTGGTGATTTTCAGGTAATTGTTGACAAACTGCAGGAAGACTTAACTCCTCTGGGTCTAAATATTTTTGTTTTTAGAATTTATTTAATAAAATATTAATACAGAAAAGACTCGGATTATGTGTAACAAATGCTGTCCTGTCCTTATGTGTAACAAATCTGCCTCTCTATAATAATGGACAGAGAAAATAAGAGGGAGATCTCTTCATCTCGGGAACGACCGGTATTTAAGTGAAACTACTGGATAGATAACTAAAATATTTTTTCCAACAATCTTTCATGCTTTTGATTTCAAGAATACGCGGCAAGTTGGCTACGAACTGACTCAAATCCTTACAGGCCATAGATGTTTTATGAGCTATCTTCACCGTTTCAAGCTCTCAGAAATCAATAGCTGTCCATGTAATGATGAGACACCCCAAGATGTCCCTCATTTGTTGGTGCATTGTCCCAATAGTGTATACACTATTGTACTGATTATAACTATCCCAGATTGAAACGTTTATGTATATATGTATTGTCATATTGATTTGAAATTGGATAAAAAAAGTATAGAATTTTATATTTCGAATATTCGTAGCTAGTATGATTTATTTTATTTCTTCTTTCCTCAAACCGTAGCACCCATTTTTCTTGTAAGTAGGTTATACCAACATAGTAACGTCACAAAATTCTGAATCATTGATCAAAAATAACACTAAAAGCTTAGAAAAATTATTATAAGGCTTGATTCGGAGAAATTTCCCCGTAAAGTTCCATTAAAAGTTGTATTTGGCTACACGCAATACTGAGTACATGAGTGGTTTCCAAACTTTATGTTAATATTAGTTTTAGTTTTTAGTTTTTTTTTGTTAGTCTTATATGAGTATAGATTTACTTATACTTTAAAACATAAAAAATCTCCATCTTAGAACAGGCTGAGCCATGTTAGATGGAGACTACCCTAACCACAAGACGCTCCGTATTGATTTTACATTAGTTTTATATCGATTCCCTGGTTTTAAATATGTATACTTATTTTTTTTTACGCTACTAGTAAGTAGCAAACTTTTTTTTACTGGATAGTATTTCATAGACTTTTTTACTTTAAAAATGTAAAAACAGGGTGATATTTCCTTATAATATTTTTATAAGGCAAAAGCTAAAACCACTATCTACCAGGCCGACTAATCTCGACTAGATTTTAAGTTGTATTAATGTATAAATGTCAATCCACCCTAATTTTACTGTGCCCTGTGGATTTGCACGATACGTGTAAAATAGACCTTAAGGTTGTATCAAATACCCCATTCAATCAAGGAAAAACGTTAAAAAATCACATTTAAACCTTATTTTAGATGAAGATTTTTTTTTTACTTGTATGCTTCTTTTTTATAAAACAAAAATGTTTTTAAATATACATAGATTACATGGTTGTTTTAAGTGCATATAAACCAGTATTTTACTATGAAACAAAAAGTAATAAAAAAACCCATGCCACAACAAAAGTGACAGCTGACGAAATTTACTGAATATCTCTGTACAGTAGACGTAGTTTAATATTAAAGATATATTTAAAACGAAAGATCAGATCAGATCATGGATTACTCCCCCTGGATTTCACCGCGCCTCTCAGTTTGGAAATCGCTGGAGCACAATATGCCCCGGTTTTGGGTTAATTGACAGTTAGTAATTTAAGCACTGCCCCGGATCGATTATTTTTTTATTTACTATAAATAAATTCAAGCACGCACGTTATATTTGACGCAAGCTTTCTTCTCGGAAATATTGTCGATAAAACAAGTTTAACAGTAAATCCGTTTAAATTATTTAAGTTCACGCTAGGGGTCGCGTTTCTATACATTTTCTACGAAAATAAACGATTATATTTTATACGAGTTGGCTATTATTTTCCCTAGAATTCTAAGTGAATGTAATATTTATATTATAATGTTATTTCTCTTTCCGTGAAAAGAGCATTTATATATTTACGAGTACATGAAAATAATATTTTTAAATGTATAAACTTATATGTTTTTATTTAATATGTAATATATTTTCTTTACTAACTTTGTATACTTTGCGGAAATCTGTTATTAGTTCTGAGTTTCTACACTATATCTGTTTGTTTACTATAAATATGTATGTAGAACTGTTGATTTCCCAAATAAAATAAAATAAAATAAATAACACATAAATATGCTGGTATAGATTATTTATATTTAGTTTAATTTTAGTTTGAGACAAGTATTATTTTGATGAAAAATAAATTATATTTAAGATAAAAAATAATAACATAAAGACTAAAAAGACTAAAGACTAATTATCAACGAGAACGAGAGCGTCAACCTAGAACTGACAGAAAAAGAAACAGTTTTGTCTATACAGCGATAAAGTTTTACAATTTACTTAAATCATCATTCCTTGTCCGCTCCCTAGTTGGAGCATATGGTAACCATGATCTTTTTTTTTGTTACACGAAGATAATATGCACCGTCTTACGCTTCAGGTGCCAGTCTAAGGACTGTGAAATATTCTGGTGTAAAAACACAATTTTAAATAAATATTTCGTGTCAACCATGTCGGGGATCGAACCCGAGAAAAAATATCTCACTACTAGTAAAATGTTAAAGAAGACGAAACAAGACTATTTCCCATTTAATATTTATTTATTTATCGATTTATTTATACTTTTACAATTTTGTAGCTTTTTTTTAAATACAGAATCACGGTGTCCGAGGGAAACGTTTTACGGTAAATATAATGAAACGTGCCTTAAATGAGTTATTAAGAAAAAAAACTTAAGTAATCTAATTAACCTTATTATCATCGTAAAAATATAATAAGCAAAATAAACTCAAATAATCACAAAAAAACATAATAAATTAATACAAACTTGCAAACAAAATTTCATAATCCGGAAACAATTTTTTACCTATTTGGTTTGATCCACTCATCGATCCGTGCGCAACCCACCTCCACTATCCATTTCTTAATAGCTATTTTATATTTAGAGTACTGACTAATTGTCCTTATGGACAATGGAAGTAGATTGTACACTTTAACCGAATAGTAGGCCAATCCTCTTTGACCGAAAGCTGTATTATATCTGTTAGTAACGCTTTTTAAGAGTAAAAACACTACTAACGCATAACGGTGTAAATAAATGCGTAGGTGTAAAGAAGTAGGTATCTACATATTTCAATTAAACGTCCTATTATTACAGCGCGATTATTTTTAAAACGACCTGTTATTCAGTTATTCGAATGTTGTATTATCCAGAGTACCAAGTTTTATTGTTTCGGAGAAGCGTAGCCATAGTAAAATATTCAATTGATATTCGCTCATGAAAATTAATGAAGATTGTATTTTATAGGTTAGCTGTTGGCTTGATTTAAATGCACTTGAAATTGTGTTATTTGGAACCGACGCAATTCCAAGAACACAGAATTTAATATATTAAGTGTTAACATAACGTCGCTTTAGTTCGTTTTTGTCCAAAGACCAATTTTTGACGAAATTGAGTTAAGTGTAGAGGCTTTATTTATAAAATCTAAATGAAAAAATATTTTAAAAAATTGTTTAAACGGTTTTTTAATTAATTTTGTCTTAAGCATGCTTTATTTCGTAAAAAAAACTTTAAAGCTCTATTTCTGCAGATTTGTATTGTGGTCAGTTGGACAAAAACAAACTTAAGCGACGATAAGTTGTGTCCGTTTTATTCTGAATGATGAAAACAAGAAGCACAAAAAAATTCCAACAAATTGGTCAATCATGTATTCTTCTTCTCTGGTCTCAATCCTGGGATTGGCTGGCAGCAATTACATTCATTCTTCTCCTCCATTCTTCCCTGTCTTGTGCGGCTCTTTTAAAGTCAACATATGATGAGCAGCGCACGTCCTCTAATAGGTCCTCCAGGTACCCTCGGCGGGGGCGTCCCCTAGAATTTGTCCCCTCGGTCATCCCCTCCATTATGACATGCATGAGGCCTTCTTGACGTATTATATGGCCGATCCATCTCGCTCGCCTTTCGGACAAGGTCCTGAGCAGGTGCCTTCCAACTTCGATTCTTTGGAGAACCTCTTCATTTGTAATGTGGTCTCTCCAGGAAATTCCTAGTAGTCTTCTATAGGACCACATCTCAAAAGCCTCTAGTCTCCGTTTATCTCTTTCGGATAGGCACCATGTCTCGCAGCCATACATCAAGATACTCCATACATAGGTCTTGATTAGGAGTATTCTTAGTTTTAGGTCTATATTATTTGATTAAATTATTTTTGACCTTTTATTAAATGCAAGTCTAGCTTGATGTATACGGCTGTCGACCTCGCTCTTAGACCGACCGTCCCACGTTATTTTGCTCCCGAGGTAGACAAACTCCTTGGTGTTCTTTAGTGGTATTCCCGACATCACTACTCTCATCTGGTGTTGCATTCGGCCTACAGTCAGTAGCTTTGTTTTGTCTTTATTTATTTTCATACTGTAGTTATTTTGAAGAATGCTTTCCATAGTTGTTAAGGCCTCTTGCAGTTCTTCTTAACTTTCAGCAACCATAGCAATATCGTCAGCAAACCTTATCATATCCATCTTTTGCCCGCGTATCTTTACACCTTCTCTGTGACTCATCGTCTCTCTCAAGTCGTCAATCGCACCCTGAATATAAGCGTTAAAAAGAACAGGTGATAGTGAGCATCCCTGTCTTACCCCTTGTCTTATATTGGATTCTTTTGTATCATCGTCACATCTGATTATAGCGGCCTCATTCTTGTATAGCGCCTGGATTATTCGTCTATCTCTATATTTGATATCAATAAATTAGTAGATATCAAATAATTACAAATTAGTCAATAATAGAGAAATATAACTTTTTAGATTGATATATGTTATAAAGAGATAACACTCTATCCAAATCTAAGCTAAAAAGGCGTCCCCGAAGTAAAGGGATTGACCAGCAAAGGGAGCAAGTATCGTCACGTCATATCACGTTGACTTTGACAAGTAAAACAAGTAGTGCAGTAAAAAGCACGGACTCTTTAAATCGGTCTACTGTAAGTTCTATTCAGTATGTCACTCCCTTCCGCATACGCGTCACCTTTGTTTGTCGTTTCGCTTTAGCTTTACGCCCGACTTACTGAGCAGGACAGAGACAGGAGATAACTCACGAATTGATAACATATTAATAAGACGTTTTATGACATAAAAATAGCTATTTTAAACAAGTATCGATAAGAACATTACTTGCCGGTGAAAGGTTATACCACCGCTTTTCCAGATCGATTTGTGCAGTATCTTAGCGTAAATATAGGCATTTTAGTAATTTCGAGCAGAAAAATAGCCGGCAAACGCTCACAACAGATTAGAGTCCGTTCAATAGAACGTTTTGTTTGATAAAACATATGTCAATTGGCCGCAGGTTGAGGAAACATATTTCGAACGCCTATACTTACTCTAGTTATAAACCTCAATGTTTTTTTATTAAATCATGAATTAATAAGGGTCTATGAAATAGTGAAGAGTAAAAAAAAAACTTTTTAATTGCATTAAAAATGTTTTTTAATTCCAGCGAAAATGTTTCATTGCATTGGCCAAGTCCCTAATACGTCACAATTCAGTCTAAAAATTATGAATGAAAACATTTTTTCACAATATCCATATTGATTTTGAAAATACAATTATTTTTTCTAAACTTATTTAATTTATTTTTATCTATGCGATATTTCCGCATTGAAATTTGGCTACATTGGACTCTTGGCCTCGTAGAGTAAGCGATACGTTTTTTGTTTTAATATTTACCTTTGAAAACATCACGACCAGCTTTGGCAGCTTTATTTCCTCGATTGAACGCGAACTTCTGGTGTTGTGGCGAAGTGTTGAAAGTGCGACTTGGTGTTCCATTTTGAAGGTTTCTAATAAAAAATAATAATAAAATATGTAAAGTACAAGCAAAGAAAATATCTTGAAGAGCAGATTTTTTTTTCGATTGGCGTTTAAACTTTTTTATTTTATTTATATTGTTGGTGGTCATTTTAAAATTTGGAATAAACGGATACAACTTAAGTTATCAAGAGATAAATTTGAAATTTGTCGACCTAGTGGTGCAGTTATCAGCGCGTTTCTTTACCATGCAAGAGGTCTCGGGTTCGATTTCCGACATGGATGACATAATATATTTATTTAAAAATGTGTTTTTACTCTAGAATATTGCATAGTCCCTGGACTATACCATATCATCTGAAGCGTGAGACTGAAATCTTACCTTCATGCAACAAAAAAATATCAGAAAAATATCATATCCAACCTTTTAAAACGAGAAAAGGACAATCGAGACTAATAAACCATGAACTGAAATTATACAATAAACTACCAGACAAAACTAAACAAAAGACTCAGACAACCTTTACAAAAGATGTTAAAAATATTATTATTAACAATAGAATGTGAATTTTAAAAGTAAAAATATTTGGTTAAATACATGTAACCCGTAAGGGTTTATCAATGAAATTTAAATTATAAAAAAAATAAAAAAACAAAAAATCGCTAACGCGCGAATTCACTCAAAAGAAATATAAATAAATCAAATAAATAGATAAATATTTCATTACAAAAATCAATAAATACAGGACCTAAATTAGGATGGTGTGGGTTTTATATGATTCTTAAACATAGATTTGAATACCTTTTTACATTCAATACTTTTTATTTCTAAAGGAAATTGATTAAAATGATTTTTTCCGAGAAGTGATGTGTTGTGCCTGAGCACGCTTCAACCGAAGGAAAATATTTTTTTCTTAAATTAATTGGTTAAATATGGACTTTTTTCTCTTTAAAAACTTATACTATGGATAGTTTTACAGTATTTAAACACAATTCTTTCAATACTTAATGAGATTTATACATTTTTGTTTTTTTTATTGTAATTTTAAAAGTGTATTTTTTGTGAAATCAAGAAAGGATGTAAATTAAAATGATATTTTTTTACAACGGTATCCCAAACGTCGAAACGAACCCAACCTACAAGGGATCACCAAAAAAAGACGATACATGTCGATCTGACAACATGACATAATCCCTATGATGAAATTATTTTTCTTGTTATTATGTATTTAAACTAAAATGATGATGCATTAATGCTTAATGATTGCGGTAAATGACTAATGTAAATTTTCTAAGGTTCGATGACTTAATACCTGTTTATAATAAATTTAATACATCTATCAATTGTCCATGAACATATTGTTTTAAATAAATACAGACATTTTTTATTGATAATCGAACTTAACGTAGTTTAAAATGAATCATCTTGGCACAATTTAAATATTTATCGACGGCGGAAAATAAAAAGTTACCAACCGATATGTAGCAACTTACCAAAACAGCCAATTAATTGTTGATTAATATAGAATTTCGTATTAAAGAATTACGCCATAATAAAACGTATATTTGAGATTTTTAACTCATTAAAAAAAAACTATAATTGGCTCTTCTGTAAGTTGCTGGGCCTTACTTATTAGATTTCCTTATACCAGGTTTGTATTAAGAAATAACTATACCCGGTTTAACTGTTTATAACCGATATAAAAAAAAGATTACTTATAAAAATATTTATTACCTAGAATAACAATTCACAGGTTATTTCACGCTTAATTTTTTTAAACAGTCAACACTGATATGTGCGCAGTAACTTTTATAATAAACAAACTTCAAAGCCAAATCGAGACCACTGTCAATAGTGTCATTGTAATCGAGAACAAACATGGAGAAAACCGTTAGAAAAAGAAATCAAAATTAGGAAGAGAAGTTGAAAACGAATTCTATAGTTTATTCGTGTTTCTTTTTTTATCACAATTAATTAAAACACAAACCATCATATAACATTTTTGATAATATTTAAACAAATAATTAAAAATCACTTAAATTGCATTGAGAAGGTCGCAGAACTTCGAAATTGTTTAAAATTGATAAAAAAAACTGATATACTATCCATTTTATTTATTTATTTATTTATTAATGAAATCATACAGTCTTTATATAAAACAAGGTACAAAAGAACAATTTTAAAAAGTAAGACCAATTACAGATTTCACACTAATGAATGCAGGAGGAGAAGGGAAAAATAATTTAATTCTAAAAAAGTAAAAATAAAAATATTACATAAAAAGTTCATAAAAAGGACAAGACATTGTAAAGCTACTCTTCTTTCCTCCCTCTCTCTCTGCTTCCATGAACATTTCAATTTAATTGTAAAAAATCACAACCAACAATAAATTATTTTGATCACCGAAAATGATGACTATGACAGGTCGCGTGCTTATTCCAGCGTTATATCACATACTGTGCAGATATAAGTTTCTATAGTCGCCATCCCAGATTTAAACCGAGTTTAACTCTATGCGAGGTTTATAAGTAATACTTTTTGCTATACCATCATTATTCTACCACTATTCTCAAGCTTAACTTTATACCCAATTTATAAGTAAGGCCCGCTGTGTACATGTCGCTTAGTTACTTGTATCTTTCCACCGTCGTTATTTAATGCAATGTTTCAGTAATTTGGTGTCCAGTTGCACTAAAAATAGTTTAGTAAATAAAGTTAAATAATTCAAGCATTGTCGTCAAAATAGAAAAAATGAGTTGTCTTATCTTACTTTTGTCGTAAAAAACATTTGGTCTATTTTGACGAACAATAGTTTTTTTCTTAACTTTTTTTATGCAACTGGCCCTTTTTGTTTATGGGGCTCAATCGCGGAATCTCCTATCAGCCCATTGCCGATGATAAAAATCCACACGGCACGATAAAATGCAATATTATTGATTGTCATTGTATTAAAATATACTATTTTTATTTATTTAATGACAGATAAACCACACGGCCGACTAACTTTCACTTGATTTCCTTTCGCAGAATTTTTGCGTGAGAAAAATAAAAAAATAAAAATCAATTCACCATAATTTCATCAGGTAATATGGAATTGGACGATTCGTGTGAAACGATCCACCCACAATCGAAGATATTTATTCTTTTTACGGAATAATTTAATTTGAATTCGATACAACTTAAGATTTTTTTAAATTTAATGATTTTTTACAAAAACTGCTTGGTGGAAATTGGAACATTTTCTCATTAACTGGTAAAAAAATCTGTACCAAAAATTAATGAAACATTTGGATTGTTTTTTTAACACAATATTGTAAAATAAATTTTACGAATGTTTTATTAATTTTTAGTACATGATGTTTTAATTGTAGTTAATGAGAAAACATTTTTCGTTTCAGATTCAGATATGCAGTTTTTGTACAAAACCCTTCAATTCATTACACCAACATACAATAAAACATAGACCTTCAATTGTGATCGATGAGTTGTTGCGCGACAACGCCCGCCCGCACACGGCTAACGCCACCAAGGCGCGTTTGAACTCGTTCGGTTGGGACATTTTGAATCACCCTGCATACTCCGCTGACTTAGCTTCTTCAGATTTTTATCTTTTACCTTCCTGAAGACTCACATGGGTGGAAAAAAATTCTAAACGATGAGGAGGTGAAACAAGAGGCTCGAAGTGGACGAAGGAGATAGCGGGAGAGTTCTACGAGGAGGGCATCAAAAAGATTGTGCCACGACTTACAACCTGCAAATAACGGAAAGGCGACTACGTGGAAAAATAAGTAATATATACACAAACAATGTACGGTTTTTTTTAATACAAACATTTAGTACTCTTACTTTCTGGATATGCCTCGTAGTTACCTGGCAACTCATTGAACACTTTAAACCCGTTATAAATTAGGTTGCTGCTTGTTTTAGTAGCTCACTTTAGGATGCCTGAAAGCATCTCCACTTCAAGTTTGATGCTTAAAGTCCTTGACGCATAAGTATTGCAAGTAGAAGCATAAAAGTGCGATAAAAATACCTGCATAGTAAAATTTACTCTTTGTTTTAGGGTTCTGTAATTTTGCGTTGGTTTGCGCGACGTCAGAGAAAAGCCATGCGTTGTACGTCTTAAGATATGTGTCAACATTTTACTCAATATGAAGATTTCCGAAGTAAGTTTTCTCGGAAATACAAATACGTAGCGTCGCGACTATTCCCAGATGTGTTTAATGAAGATCTTCATCTAATTGGCACTTTTCCTAAAATACGACAAATTTAGCGTCTGCCGAAAATATTCCAGACAGAAGTGTGAAGTACGAAGGGGACAAAAATGCGAAAATTAGCGCCACCTTTCAGTGCCTATTTTTGGCACAGCATTTGAACGTAGTTAAGCAGAAGGCGGCCGGTCCACAACTTTGAAAAAATGAGGTATAGGTGTTATCGGCTGCAGTAAGGTCAGTACTATGTTCTGCTAAAAACAGACAGGCCGCTTTCATACAAAAAACTGTAATAATCATTTTCTGAAAATAGTGTTGATCACAAAAACGGTATTTCTCAATTAGAAGATTAATTGTGCCTAAGCCTCCAGATATATTTTATTTTATTTCATTTATTTATTTTTTAATTTAAAAATTTATTTATAAACCCTTGCGGATAATTTTTAACATTCATTTTACAAAAATAATATAAACATTTTTCATTCGTACTATGTTGTTCAAAATAATATTTTTTACATCTTTTGTATAGTTTTCTTAAACAAATTAAAGTGGATAAATACATAAGTATTTTAATTTTATTAGTTCAGTAATTTAGAAATAGGTGTAATAAAAAAATATGTAATACGGAATGGCACCTCTTCAAAGTTTGAATGAGGTATCATTCAATATTAGATCTGGCTGTTTTCAGCAAAATGCATATTTTAGGTTGTGTGGTCAACCAGACTTTAAATGTAAAAAACTTTGTTTTCTCCAAAATGCATATTTTAGGTTGTGTGGTCAATCAGACTTTAAATATAAAAAACAATGAAATATTTTTGGATAGTAAAAAAAAAAACAATCTATGCATTATTTATCATTTGCCAAAGTAAAAAACATTCCAAATGTTGTGTAGATTTGAGTATTCACTCTTTTCATATAGGTTCTATTATCTCAGTTTCACTTTACTATGGCTAGCTGTTTTCTGCATAACAACGTTCATTTATGCTTTGTCATGTATTTTTTTTTTTTTTTTTTTTCATATCGATAGCTGCATAACGTGTGTCTCTTGTAGGTGTCTAAAGGCTGTTTTAACGGACCAGATAACTGGGTAAAACACTGATAATATTTGTGTCGTGTAAGACATAAATTAGATAGGTTCTGAGCTAAATTTTAAAATATGTCTTATATTGATCGAAATTTTCTCTCAGATTTACAAAAAAACTGAAAATTGGTTGCGTTTACATTAAAATTGACAACCAATCTAATAGATTTGTGAGTTAAGGGCTTAAGACTGTAGTCTCATAAAAAGTAAGGAAATCATGCGATTTAGCCATTTTTAAACCTTGGTTTTTACAAATAGCGCGATAAAAAAAAATGCAAACTTTATTTCTTAAGGTATTTTTTTACGCTTGTTCTAATGTAATACGTGAACAAAGGTAATATTCCATAACTAAAATATGGGCGAAAATGGTAAAAAAACCCTTTTCTGTAGGCACAATTTAGTCTTACAACCAAGTTTAACTTCCAAATTTTCCATTAATAATGTAGTTAATAGTATTAAGATCATTATAAAGCCAATAAAAAAATATATATACATGAGTATTATTTGTTCTCATTTATTTAAATATTTTTAATTTTTATCGATTTTGCCGCGCATGTTTTTATATAAATTTATATAGAGTGAACCGAGTGAAACCTAAAAAAAATATTCTGAGATAAACACCAGATCCTGAATTAAAACAATACATTTTGATACTTTACCATTTAAAAAAAATAAAAACAATGTCATACATATGAAACAAGGGGTAAAAAAAGATAAGATTACCAATGAGGAAAAAAACAGAATCTCAAAACTCATTGTCCAAGGGATTGAAACTGTACAATGAGTTACCCAAAGAAATAAAGGAAATAGGAAAAATTTTAATATTTTTAATTAATTTGAAAAATATGTTATTGAGAAATTTTGATAAAAAAATTGTAATACTATTAAAAGTTTACATAGTTCTTAAGATGTTATGAACTAACTTAATAAAGCATAAATAAATAAATATATCAGTATTTATTAATAGTAATCAAACATCGTTTGCCTATTTCGTACCCTTAAGTGAGTACTTACAGTATTTCTTGTTTGGAACTCTGCTAAGATTTTTAATAAATTTCCTATTCTGTTTTAAAATCCTTGAAATGCTGCCATCATATGCAGTAGATACATGTCTATCTGTAAATTAGAACTAGGAAATGATACACGTGCCGATTTATTAAAATACAAACAATATTTTTAATAATTATTGGCTGCTAAATTAACGACGTATGCGGATTAGTGTGCCAAATATTTGGACGCTGTCTCAGTACCGAGACACCACATCGAACGAAACACGAAATATGCATCTCATTCTGGAACCAAATGACGCCATAATAATAATAAATGTGGTTGTAAGTAGGAAAAGCGCCGGATAAAATGAAAAGTATCTTCTTTGACGCGCTTGTAATAGTAAAAACATGTTTATTTCGGTGAAAGAACTCGTAATTTGGCTTTAAGTTTATCCTTTTAGCATTTGTATGTGAAATTATTCACGATCTTAAGACATTCTTTCTAAATAAATTTGTTAATACACGTATTTTTATTTAGTTTCTTTGTCTTGTTTACTGTCTATTTACGTAAATGTGGGTAGTTATTTTTATTAATTTCCAAGGAACAAACAGATGCGACTTTCATTAAGTAAGATTTATTTTATACTGAGGTATATTTTCATGTAAATCTTTATATAAAAACGAAATTATCCATTTATTCCTAGCAAAAAGAAGTAGGCACTCAATTCAAACGGATCAGGATATTGTAATAGTTGTTGTGTTTTTGTAATTTTTATAATTTACCATATATTCAGTAAATCTTCCTATAAAAAATACAACGAATAAAATGATATGTATGTTTTAGTACCTACCTATGTGTATACATAATTACTGACCATATTTAGTTTTTCTCCTAATTAAAAAACCGATTTAGTCTCGGTAATGTATGCGCAAAAAAACATCTAATATCCGGCAACAAAAATAGGTACTATGGTTGTAATTGTATTTTTTCCTTGTGCCAAAACACGATAATATCGGCTGAAAACAAGTTACATAATGCGTATTTAAAAATAAAAATAAAATAACATATGTAAAAACAACCAACAAAAAGGGACTATGGATAACGATACCTCTATGTACAGAAACATATTGCTTTTAACGATTGTTTTAACTGCAATATTTCATTGATCCTGGATTAGTACCTGAAGCGTAAGACTGATTAATTTACCTTAATGTAAAAGATGATCGATGTTCGCTGAATTTGGTGTTCCAATGCAGTGCCCTATGGATCACCGGGTGCGGATGTATGGTAAATAATGTACCTAGATTTGTAGGTTATTCAATACATATAAATAAATAGAATTCCGAGTAATCACTTTTTAGGAAAATAAAAAGTGTTTTTAACAAAAACAAAATTAAAGTTATTGCTACAATACTACGCCTAAAATGTTAGTGATTCTTAGAATTTTGTTTGGGAAAATGTCAAGTCCGTAGGATCGAAACATTTTTGTGCTTAGGATTTGCACGTTTTATTTTGATTCGATAAATAATAGAAAGTTATCACATTTCAGGAATCCAAATTATAATAAAAATTACGTTGTTTCTGATAAATTATATGATAAATAATACACAGTTCTCAAGGCCGTAGCCAGGGGTACGCGAGGACAGGTTCTGCCTGCCCTGAAAGATTTTTCGCCCGCCCTAGTCACTATCGAGAACTCTTTATTCATCAAAATATACTTGCTAATATGTATTATTATTAGGAGCATTTGTTCCAATTAAAGATCGAATTAATGTAATTGATTTCCTAATTGAATTATTAACGACAACGTTCTAACATCATCATTCCATGTCCGCTCCCTAGTTGGAGCAAATGGTGTCCACAAAGAGCCTCCATGCATCTGTATCGGCTGCCAGCTTTTGTGCGTCCTCCCGAGTCAGGTTCTCGTTCCGAAGTTCTGACATAACTGCCGACGAACAGTTAGCAGAGGACGTCCAGGACGTCGAGAACCTGATCACCTCTCAGGAGACATCCGCAGTATATGGCCCAGCCAACCATATCGCCTACGCTTGATATCAGTTGTCACCGGAGTTTGCTGTGTACGTTATCTTATTACTTGATTCCTCACAAAGTCAAACCATCATACATTATAGATATGATTTATTATTTATTTATTATTATAACTAACGGGCGTAGCCAATTTGTACAAAATTAAAGTTAAATACAAAGTTATATAATAATAATTAATATTTTTTTCTTTAGAAAACATAGTTAATTGTTATGGTTAAACTCAGTAAAAGTAATGTATAGTAAAAAAAAGAATAAAAGATTTACAGTAAAAGAGTGAAGTATAGAAGAAAAGTAGTAAAAAACATCTGCATTTTAAGATTGTAAATCTTACATATGCACACATTGTTAGGCACAAAAATTCAGCAAAAATAAAAATAAATAGACATTTATATGAGTATATTATACAAACATACTGAATCTCCGGTTCATCGGTTATTGTTGCAAAGTCAGTAGTACTTACTTCCTATGTACAACCGAATGAGCATGAACCCATTTAGGTAGCACGTATGACTACTTGTATATATAATGCTTCAGGGGTCTCAAACTAATTATTTTATTTATTCTATCTTAAAATTAAAGAAAATACATATTAAAAATCAAATAAAATTTGTTGCAAAAAAAACTAAAAACAAATAGAAAAATATACATATATATATAAACACATACACATACATACATGTATATTTACATTCATATATATACACATATATACGCATATATACACACACAAATGCAAACATACATACGCGCACATATACCTAACATATCAAAGTAAGGGTGTACAAGATATAAAATATTATCCAGAAATATTGCAACCATCGTCTCCTTATTCTTAGGAAGCGACATGTTCCAGATATCGAGATATTCTGCAAATTCATTAACAAGGTTTTGCATTCGATTTAGAGGAGTGTTGAATCTGGACACTGTCCGACTGGTAGTACAATAAAACATTTTATGGTTTCTTGTGTTTCTGGTTGAGGCATAAAGATTTATCATTTGTAACAACGAGGGACAATCTAAAATATTATCTAGAATTTTGTATAAATTGATGTTACATAAAGTCGGTTGCACAATTTATTTAATTTTTGGCTGTTAATGAACTATCGTTTGGCAATATACGAGTACATCGCGAAACATAACGAAAATGGTTTATTTGGGTCTTTTTTCACGTAAATTGCTTACAGGTGAACAAAACTTGCGGAGTGCTCTAAATAATCACGTTGATTGTCTCTGAGAATAGATGGAATATTGTATACATTATACATTGACAAATTTACCATGCTCAATGTTTATTTTTGTAAATTTATTGATATCATTTTCATGCCTCCGTGGTCTGGTCTTCATTCTATGTCAATCGCATAAATCACACTGAATCAGTCCAACATCGCTTGCTTCGAAAAATAGCGTAGATGCTTGGACTAGAGAGATATAATTATTCTTATGCTGAAATAGAGTCAATGTTAAATATTTCTAGTCTACAAAAACGCAGAACTAATAATGACTCCATATATATGTTCGGCATACTAAATGGTATAATCGATGTTCCATCATTACTGGGACAAGTAAAATTCAATATTCCGACTCGTAGATTGAGAAACAATGAAGTACTGTTCATCGATCAGCATAGAACAAACTATGGCCTTAATTCTCCAATGACCCGTCTTTGTCGTATTGTTAATTCAATACAAGATCTGGACTTTTTTGGTTTAAGTTTACAACGATTTAAACGAGCACTAAATAAATAGTCCAGATCTTGTCTTGATGTCCCTTATGTTTGTCAATGCTGCTTTTCTTTTTTTTCATGTTTTAAACTATTCTTTTATTGTTATATTCAAACCCTATAAATTGTATACATGGACAATGTCCGTTGACAAATAAATAAATAAATAAGTTGCTAGAATTCTACACGTCCGTGAGCTTTGTACCTGCAAGACGATTGGTAATCTAGCTTTCATAAATATGTAAATGTTATTGTTTATTTTTTGCACCACAACAGGCCAGGAGGCCCAATAATTACAGCAGTGAATTACAGAACGCCAGAACGCTTGAGAAAAATCACATTACTATTTATCGTCTTCTCACTGGGAATCAAATTAGGAACCTCCAGTGCGTGAGTCAAATGTCTTAATCACTATAGATATTTACCATTGACGTGTCTTTATCGATTTGCTTTTTTGACAAATTGTTTCTTATGGGAGATAGGACTATCTAAGAACCCAAAAAAGCATCCTGTTTTACCTGCCGTCTTCGGATGTACGGTATACAAATATGATAAATTATTTTTTGAAAAACGGAAAAGGTTCCGACACAGAAATTTTCATTCTGATACATTTTCTTAAAAAAAATAATCAAATAGGTTCAGTTTTGGGGTGCGGAAAACGGGACAGCAAAACATCGATTTCAGTTTCAGTCAGGCAAAATTAGTCCGATGTACTATTGTGTTTTTCATCCAGTATCGGGAGGCATTTGCGAGAAAGTGACAGAAAATAATTGTTCAGATACCTATTCATTAAAATTGTCTGGCATCGTATATTCTCAAAAGCTTTTTATATAAATCATTCAAATGTGCACACAAGTAAAAATAGTATATTTACCGACGGGCACTAACACATTAACATAGGCTTATTAAACGTTCGAACCCACTGTACATTTCTTCAATTATTTTTTTAATATCAGTAGTATCTCAACAGAGATGAAGAAAAAAATCCTTAATAGATGATATCTCAATCTCAGGTGAGATAAAGGATTGAGGAAATCTGGGCTGGTGTTCCAATCGCTCTCGTGGCCGTATTATCTCGTGTATTTACATACAAAATACACGAGAAAGACTGTTAGCACCCCTGGCAGTTAGAGGGCATATAGCCTGTCATCGGCTGGTTTAAGTGATCAGTTACCAAACTGTCAGCCCAGATTTGAAACCAAAAGAGTTTTAAATAATAAATGATAAAACACGTTTTTCTTTAAAAAGCGTTATTTTTAAATCCGTTTTAGACTTTGCATGCCATCTTTGTAAATTATAAAGAACTACCTCGATTAAAAACATATAATTTTCTCTCGTCGGTAAAATAGATGTTCACTTTTTCACATTTCCTTTATCAAAACTGTGATCTGCATTACCGACCCGAACCGTCACTTTTCGACATTTTTCCTTGTTTATTTCAATTGTTTCGGTTGTCGTGATGTTTGTCTGGACTTGGTCCTTCGGTCTTTCGGTCTGGTTTGCCTGCACGAGTTTTCAGTTTAATTTTCATGCAGTAGTGTTTATTGTTTAAAATTGCTCAAGTAACCAAGCGTGTAAGGCTGATTAAAATATCGCGATTATTATTTTGTCTTGTATTTGATTTATTCTGCATATTCTACTCGGGTGTGTGATTCCCATATTCACCGCAATAATCCTGTAAGTATCAATTAATATCGATATAATAGTAATACAATATAAACTTGTATTTGTGTTTAGTATCACAAAATATTCATAAATTGTGTTAATTATAGGATAAATAAAGGATAAAGTCGGTGACAGTTATGAAATATTTGAAAATTTATCACGTGACAGTTGATTGTTTTCATGTTGACAATAATTTCATTTGTGGTTTTAAATTTGATCTAAAACGTGTTTTCTTAAATAATTGTTTTTTTAAGGTAAAATGGAGACTTCGTCAAAATTTGGAAACGCTGAAAGGTGGCCCTCAAATTTTCGGACACTGGTCGATTTATTTCAACGGGAATGCTCTGAAGCTCATAACGCCTTGGACCTTCTTTCTAATAAGGTAAGAAATATATTGAAAATAAGCGTTAATCGCTATTTACTAAGTAAACTAAGCTACCACCACCACAGCGTTTTCCCACACTTAGAAGTAAGCAAAGATGGTTAAACAACACAGGCTTTAATCTTTTTCTATAAGTTCTTGCCATTTTTTATTTTAACTCTAGTTTTCATTATGTATAGTACAAGTGTCCGGAAATATATATTTTTATTTCATTGGCTCACTGTGTAACAATTTGTTGGTACCTGAACTACAAAACTTTACTGGTTATAATTAAGGATCATGGTTCCAGCAGGACGGAGCAACGTCACACACTTCTAATATGTCTGCCATGAGTTTGTGAAATTTTCCCAAACAAATTAATCTGCAGAAGAGGTGACAAATTGGCCTCCTCGCAGTCCTGATTTGACCCCTATAGACTTTCCTTGTGGGGATATCCAAACTCAAAAATTTACATCAGTCACCGGGTTCTCTGTTGCAATAGAAAAAAATATCCAACAAAAATGGCAGACATTACAGAGAATACCGCCGAGATTAGTGCCGTCAGAGTGACGGATCACATTTAGATTCTATGTGAATCGCATAAATCACATTGAATCAGTCCAACATCACTTAATTACTCTTAATTATTAATTATTATATACCGGTAATTATTCTTATGCTGATATAGAGTCAATGTTGAATATTTCTAGTCTACAAAAACGTAAAACTAATATTGATTCCATATGTTCGGCATACTAAATGGTATATTCGATGTTCCATCATTACTGGGACATGTAAATTCCATATTCCGACTCGTAGGTTAAGAAACAATGAAGTACCTCTCATCGATCAGCATAGAACAAACTATGGCCTTAATTCTAGTAATTTCCTAAAATGTGTATTTTGATAATTGGACTGTGCCCACGTAGAACGGTGTATGTGCTTTTGTTTTTTTTTTAGAGTAATTCAACAAAAGTTTTAAGTCAAAGCTCTATTAAGTCTTGTTTTTTTTTTTTTATGGAACAATACTTATTTCACAAGTGACGATTGCCAATGGTTTTTGTTGCTATATATACGATTTTACATTTTAATAACATGGTTTGTATGGTTTATGCCCTTCTATGTGGGCACAATTCAATTAATATCACAATGTTTCATTGTTTTATCACAAATCTTATATTTTTATTTGCTGTACTTTACCTTTTTTATGTTTAACCATATCTATTGACTATGCTTTCCCTTTCTACTATGCATATCTTTCAACTATGTTATACATTTTGTACGAATTGGCTATAGTAAATAAATAAATAATGTTTTTTCAATGGACATCTCTCTTTTATTTATATCGCTATATCAAAAAGAAACTTTCTTTTGGGAGGGGGCACCTTGTACATTTTAATTTATTCTTATTGTGTATTTTATACTTTTTACTTGTAGGTTTTGGCCATATTAATATGTCTTAGGTTAAAACCTTGCCAATATTTTAAATTACATACGATGTAGTGTAATAATTATATTCCATTTACATATCAACTGTGTTCTGGACAAAGGCTTCAAACAGCAATTACGGAATGAACAATTTTTCCAGATTGTATACATATTCTAGCAGAAGTATTTCAACCGCTAACATTTATTTGCGCAATCTTTTGTCATAATGTGCCAAGGCCCATGTAATTAGATAAAGCACATTAAAACTAATAAAACAACTTAAGCCGAAATTGTGCTTTGAAGCCTATATCCTAAACACAGTCTACATGTAACTCAAAATGACAAAACAGTGTATTAATTTATTGAAGTCATCATGTAATTAGATGTTTCAGTTTATAACAATTGATTTTTAATTAATATAAATAAATATTTTTCTTGTAAGAACAATGATCTACATTTGTTAATTATCTATTGTTTTTTTCTAGCTACTAGATAAAAATTTTTCAAAGATAATCAAGTCCAATAAATTAATTCAGGAGATGAGGAATATTAATGACGGAGTTTTTATTCTTATGGAATTTAATAATTCTGTGGAATGTTTTCGTAAGTATTACATTTTTTATACTGTGTCATCTTATATGTTCTTAATACTAATCTATCAACATTATATGCACACGATAAGTATGAATTATAAAATGTTTAAAATAGGGGTTTGTAAAATATCAAACATGTTTTTTTTTAAATAGAGGAAGTGATTTTATTTTCATTTATTCAATAGTTTTCACAAATCGGAAATTAAGTTAAAAATAAATTAAACATTTAAGGTGGACTTTTACAATTTTAATGTTATAACTATAAATTTACAAAAGACAAAATTGATTTTATTAATTTCACTACTAAATCCTACCATGTTTTCATATCTTAATTTACAGTATGGTAGATGTACCTTAGTTTTATTAATCTACAATTGTAATTTTTAATTTCTAGTTGCTGAGAAGGATAAGCTCAAAAATAAGGACTGCAGCGAGAGTGATAATGATTCTCTTTATTCCTGTCTCAATGACCGAGATTCCAACTCAGAAAAAATAAGCAGTGAATTCCCAGATAAAAAAAGTGACATATTAGAATATTTAGATTCAACCATCACTAAGCGAACTGAAAACTTAAGTGGAAATTTTTCAGAACTTAGCATCGGTGACAAAAAGTCAAGTGTGAATTCCACTTTAAGGGAGGAGTCTAACTTGGAAGATTTGCCTGATACCATTGTAAAAAGTGAACCTCTTGAAACTTCCCTAACAGAATTTAATAAAGAGGAGCAACTTTTTAACAAAGAGATGCAAGGTTTGTTCAATGAATATATTAAATCCATTAGTTTGCCTGATGTATCCGTTAAATCTAATAATTTGCCTGATCTACAATTTGATGAAAAGCTTCAAAGTTTGTCTGATGTACAACCTAGTATTGATGTGTCCACTAAACCTAGCAAAGGTAGTTAATTTCTTAAAATATAATAATGTAGAGTAGTTAACAGAGATACAATATGGAAGGAGTTATCAGAGTATGGAGTGAATGGCAATCTGATATGGACTATAGTGTCTCTGTATAAGGACAGCACAGCATGTATTAGGGTAAATGGATCATCACATTGTGGTTTGACATTCCTAAATGAGCCTCTATGGCTGATCAACATATACATCAATAACCGTATTAAAGAATTGAAAGTTTTGAAAATGGGTGATTTAACTGTCAATTGTCTTTTGTTTGCTAATGATGCCCAGCTTCTTGCTAGCAACAAAGAGGACCCGCAATTCTTGGTAGCAAAGGTCTACGATGTCGGTAAATCTAATGTGAGATCACTGTGAATCCTGAAACAGATAGAGGAATTTTAGTATCTGGAAAGTATGTTTACTAGGGATCTCTCAGGCAAATGTGTCGTAATTACTATACCTAGTGAGGATAGTATCTAATATGTTTGCTTATAATTTATTTTACATAATTGTATTTCACTTAATTGTATGTACCCTTTTCACTGTTTTGCAAACATACCATAATATTTTATATTTTTAACTATAATAAACGCTGATTTTTGGCACTGAACTAGATTTTTTAAGGCTGAGATTAGCATTATTGACAAAATCAAGAAAGGAATTATGTGTCTTGAGATGTTTAATGATCAGAATGCTCTTCGGCCCGATTGTTCCTTTTCCGAGAATCTGCACTCTGAAAGAGGAACACTAAACACATGTTAACAGATATATTAGATACATACTTGAAATGTAAGATTTAAAAATATATATTTTTTAAATGTCATGTCAAGTGAACAGTTGTGTTCTAAAATCGGTCAGCATATTATTTATCTTAATTTGTGCTTTTGAATAAAATAAACCAATTAAATTAATTTTGTATAAAAAATATTTTACGTAGCATACTAATAAAAAAATAATGGATTCAAGTCTTATACGATATTATTATTGGTACAGCCCTAATAAATTTGAATGAGCTATCATCAGCTTAAGCTGTATAATACATATATGATACATGAATAATTTTTTTATTTTCAGTACAATTTAATATCCCACCGCAACACATAACAAGATCTTTAAAGGAGCTGGACTGTAAAGTAACTCACATAGAAAGTCCTTCGAGGTTTTACATCACTCTTATAAATGACGAGGACAACGAACTGTAAGTTAATGAATAACACAAATTAATTTTAGAACCACTAAGGTTTACTAATCAGCTAATGGATACTGGATACTGGATATTAGACATTTTTTTTTATAAAGATCCCAGCAGAATGCTCGTACGAGGGTTTCCTGTAATTTGAATAATTTAATACCAAAATCACGTACAGCTTTCGCTCAAAGAAATTTATCTTTTGTGGTCCCAAAAGTGTTCAATGTCCTTAATGAACATATTAAGTTCTCCAAAATGAAAGCCATTTTCAGGAGAAGTGTACAAGTTTGGATTTTGTATTAGGGAAGAGACCATTGCAGGAGACTGCTGCGAGACATTGCATAGATTTATATATAGGGTTATCTAGTGTGTTGTCCAGATGTTTATTGAAATTTATGTTTATGTAATAATTTTATTTGTAGTATTCTTTAATAATATGCATGCTTCCACTTTCTATTATTTTGTATCCCAACTCAACACAGGGCTCTTGGCCTCGTACAGTTAGGGATACATTATTCTTTTTTTGTAATATGTATCTTTATATGAATAAATAAATAAACAAAATAAATACAAAAATAAATAAAAAGTGATACCATATCACTGTCAAAATTAGGAAAATTAGATTGATGAATACAGACAAATTGTCTATGTTAACTGAGATGCACTGGCGTCAATAGGGGCAAAATATAAATTTTAAATAATACATTTTCTTTATAAACAAAGAATATTGAAATAAATTTTTAAAAAGGTGATCATTTGTTAATCTTAAAATTTGTTTATGCAATGTGTGGATCTGAAAAGAGGCCACAAGGCCTGTAAACTGGATCCGAGTTAGTGGATGGGGCAGGGCTTTCAATACAGTCTTTGAAACATAAGATTGATCATCTTGCATAATAGATGATCGAGATATGCTGCGATTAGTACTTTTGTAGTGCCCTGTGCACCATTAGGTATAGTAAAAGGAAATTATTACTATTTATTTTTTTATTTTTCCATACATTATTTACATAGGAATATAATTATAAAAATACAATTTAGAAAAATACATCTTAAAATTAAGCTATAACATGAATTGGAAAAAATGCCCACAAAGACTACAGCGTCTGAGCGTGGGCCATTCCTTTTTTAATTATTAAAAAGTTTATAGCACATATATATGGTATGACATGACCATGAAAAGAAAAGAAAAGAAAAGAAAAATAAAAGAAATATAAAAGAAAAACCAAATTAACTTATGCTGATGAATATTATATAACAATGTTTTACACCGTGATTAAATTTTTATTCTTTATTAAATTTTTATATCAATTATGAAAATCTTTAAAATTAGAGCATTTAGTTGTGTGGAGTTTTCGTTCATGCATAAAAATTTATCTGATAACTCATGGTTTCATAGGGCACTGCATTGGTACACCAATTGCAGCGTATCTTGATCATTTTTTATTACACCAATGTAAGATGATCAGTTTTCCACTTCAGCTATTAGTCCAAGGACTACTAAATATTCTAGTGTAAAACACTCTTTTAAATAAATATTTCATGTCAACTATGTCTGAAATCGAACCCGAGACCTCTTGCATGGTAGGTAAACCTTTTTAAATAAAATAATTTTAATTAATATTTTCAGAATGCTGACAAAAATAAACTCTTATTACTTCCAAGGATTCCAGTATGTGAAAAAAATGGAATTGATCAAATACACATATTATGCGTGCCTCCACGAAGCCAAATATAAGCGTGCTAAATTAGTGAATATTTTGAGTGTAAGTATAATAGAGAAAGAACTTAGAAAAAAACCCTAGTTATAAAGCCTTTAATTCCCTTTTCAAATTAGTTGTCCGTCTTTGTTGAATTATGTATCAATCTTAAGAAAATTTATTTGTATATTCTGGTCTGAAGATTTTTGTTGAGATGTCTTTATTTATGTTGAAATTTATCAATTTGTTTTCTTTGCAGGATGATCAGGAGCATATTGAAGTCTTCTTAATAGATTTGGGCAAACAAATCAAAGCGCGATTTCATGATTTGACACCACTTGCTGAAGAATTTGGTGTCCTGCCTCCGATGGCATTCCTCTGTCATCTCTACAATGTTTGTTCAATTTTTTTTCACCCAGCTAACTCGTAATGGTGTCAACTCCTTCTCAGTAGGTCAAGGTGGGGACCATGCATGCGCAAAACTGCAATCCCAGCGCTGCAATTGCAAGAAATACAAACTGAACGTACTTTCCGGATAACAATTCTAAATTTACCTTAGAATGCCTACAGGCGCTTAATTGTGTCTGTGAATGTAACGGCATAACATTGATTTGGGTACCTGGATATTCTAAGATCGACGGTAATTAGGCAGCTGA
Source organism: Micrasema longulum (assembly GCF_059751315.1). Lineage (NCBI taxonomy): Eukaryota > Metazoa > Arthropoda > Insecta > Trichoptera > Brachycentridae > Micrasema > Micrasema longulum. The sequence goes on from NW_028278445.1 coordinate 227,456, forward strand.
TGGATTGGCAAGGCTGGGAGCCGAGACAGCCCCAAGAGACCCTGAGCCCTACTGTGGGTTGCCCAAATGTGCCCCTCGTAATGAACTTAGGTCATGGGCCCGAAAGCAGGGCATAATACTCTGGCAAAAAAGTATCTGGTTAGCACCATGGGAAGAAACTGATAAAGGGATGCTCGCAAAGGTTTGCTTTCGACCTAATAAAGCTCAGCCGAAATCAAGTAAGGGTTATTACTAGAGGCCCGCCCAGGGCACTGCAGATTGAATGAACACCTTGCTAGTATAATGGATTTTTATCGTATAATGATCGATTAGATTAAATTAATCTAACCGGGAGTTTTGTTGTATAGGTTGCGTGTATTTGAAGTAAAAGATTCACTTACATATTACATGGAGTTTATTACAAATTTGAGAATCTTACTTAGCCATAACAAATGTTTGAATATGTAATTACGAAATATAGATAATACTGAATGAATTAAGCCCTTGTGGTAAATGAGTTGACTTTATGAAACTGCAGAAAAATTGTAAGAACTATCATAATTGGGGATTATTCATATTTACCAATGATATAATTTTAAAAAATTGTATTTTTTTAAACAATACTACAATGTGTTCTTTTTTATTGAATTTAAAAAAATACATGTATAAATAATTTTATCTAGGTACTTAACCTTAAAAACACGAAAATAAAAATTATTTGCATTAAATGCATACAACGATTTTTTCCCCAAATATTGGGAAATTTTATTTATATGGTATCACTTTTTTAGTATGGCACCACAAAATTTCAACTGTCATCGCGGCAAAACTGTTTCACATTTTTATCATAACTGTTTAAACTATCTCCTTCTCACATTATGTTTATAACATCAAATAATATTTATATTTCTGCATTCTAATTTATTGATGTGAAGACTTTATTCTTCCTAAACATGCGTCAACTGCATGCCACTAGATAGTAAAATGTCAAAATTAGACACACAAAATAGTCAATTACACTGCACCTGCTTTGAATTTAGTTTGAGACAATAATTTACACATTTTTTTATTTGCCTCGATTTTATTCTCCATTCATGCGGTGGTGTGCAGCTCAACTTTTGATAGATTGCATGAGTTATGAAAAAATTTCGACGTGAAACTGGGGTTATGAAAAACGTAATAAACGTTAATTGGGGGACTATTTGAATGAGAATGTATGGAAAAAAATGGGACCTAAATATTTCATTGTGAAAAGCGGGAAAACGTAAAATCGAGGAACATAAAAACGAGGTTTTACTGTACCGGTTTGCCAAACGAAGCGTATCTCGACCGCCTGTTACATGAAGAAGATGATAGTAATCAGTCTTACACTTGAGGTGCCGTCCAGGGCCAGTGAAATATTGCAGTGAATAAACACCTTTCTAAAAAACAATAATTTGTCATGTTATTTAATCTAATCGGTAAAATTATTTCTAGGTTGAACCTCTTGCGACAAATAATGGAAAATGGACAAAATATGCTGTGAAATACATGAATAATAAAACTCTAGAACTGACTGGAAATATGTACATAGCTGAAATGTAAGTCTGATTCTTTCAATAGAAAAATAGTCGAAACATAAATTGTTTTAGGTTAACATATTTTATCATACAACTGAACGTAGTTATGCAGAAAGCCGCTAGCAGCCAGTCCGAAATTTTGAAAATATGAGATATTGGTGTTATCGGGTGCAGTAAGGTCAATTCTATGTTCTGCTAAAACAGCCAGACCGCTTTAATACAAAAAACTGTATTAGTCACCTTCTGAAAATGGTTCTGAAAATAATGTTATGATATGTGTCCATGTGAGTGGATCCTATAAGAAAAACATGCCTGCGAATGTTAATTAATAAAAAATAAATAAATAAAATTATTAATTGACAGGGTGTTGTAATTTTTTTTAAATTAAAACATTCAAGTTTATTAACCACTTATGAACTGGTTTGCGGTCTGTTTAAGGTCCGAGGTTCATATCCTATTCTACCACAACTCTATTTCTATTTTCTAGTACAAGTTATTTACGACTTTTAGAAAATGGTTTAAAAATTTAGATATTTGGGTAAATAATATGAACTCAAATATGTTTTGAGTATGTCCAGATGTTTGTAGACTGTGAATATTACACAGTGTGTAAAGTGGCCACTTAAACCAGCCAAGGACAATTCGTAAGCCCTGTAAATGCCTAGACTGCCATATTATCTTCTCAAAAATGTTTTCCCTCTCGGTTGCAACAAATCTTGAACTCAAATATTTATTTTCTTAAAAAAATATTTGTAGCTTAACAATTTTTTTTTCTGTATAAATACATATAATTTTATATGTAACGTTTCGATCTCTCTAATAGAGCAAGGTACTCGTGTTTAGAGAGGGAGTTTTTTTTATCAGTTATTTATATCACACACTTTTTTGTTATATTTATATAAAATGGCCAAGTTCTTTCGATTGTCACCTCTATAAGAGATCTTGGAGTGATCCTAGATAATAAACTAACTTTTCTGGAACACTTTGATAATATAGTAAACAGATCCTTAAAAATTTTAGGCTTTATTAATAGAACTACGTCTGATTTCCAAAGTATGCTTACACTTAAAACACTTTATTGCTCTTTAGTTCGCCCTATTCTTGAATATGCATCTGTAATCTGGTCCCCTCATTATGCTGTTCATATCAAGCGCCTTGAATCAGTTCAACATCGTTTTATAAGAAAAATTGCATGGAAGATGGGATTGGAAAGAGGAGACTATTCATATTCTGATATGGAGAGGTTTTTAAGCATATCAAGTCTTGAAAAACGCAGATGCATTGCAGATATAATCTGCATGTATAAAATTATGAACTGTCTCATTGATGCCCCTGAAATTTTGCAAAAGATTCTTTTTAACGTTCCCACCCGTAGACTAAGAAATAATGAAATGCTTTTCCTCGGTCACTACAGGACCAATTATGGTGCACAGTCGCCTTTGCCCAGAATGATCAGGCGGGTGAACGATCATCAAGATCTTGATTATTATGGTGTAAGGATGTCTTTCTTTACAAATCAGCTAAAGAATCTGTATAGTTAGCCTATGCTTTTTACTTAATCTAAAAAATCTATCATCTGTCTTTGCTGCTTATTTCTGTTCCTTATATTTTTTTATTCCTTTGTAAAAATTTCTTTTAATTGTAATGTTTATAATGGACTTTGTCCGTAAATAAATAAATAAATAAATAAATAAATAAATAAAATCATTTACCAAAATATTTATACTAGTGTATTTAATTACAAAAATCAGTCAATTTCGATTTAAATAAGCTTGTATTTTCAAAACTTCTTATTTATAAAAGAATAATGATTTTGTGGTGAAAGTACCTTTTTTAATTAAATGATAGGGTGATACCAATCTATTCAGTTAGATCAACAACCGGTTTCATCGCTCTCGCAACCTCAGCAGACTGGTATAGTTTTTAAAAAGTTGTTTTTAATTTAAGCATTTTTGTTGTTTATCAATAATTGCACAAAATGGACATTTTGTCTTCTATACACGTCATATAAACATTTTTCATAATTGTAATATTCCAGAGTCAACATGTCCTATGGCATCTTACTAACTATAAATGGTAATTTAATCAATACATTGTTGATTTCCAATGATTTCGCCTGTGAGAAAACATCAATCTGCAGACCAGCAATCGAAAACGGTAATTTAAACCCATAATTCCATTATTTATTTGTGTCTAATACTTAAATTTTAAAAATGTGTTCTTGTGTTTCCACATGCTATTTGTTCTCGACTAAATGTGGACTTCTGATTTAAAAAAATTGTTAGCCCTATAAATGATATATTTGCACGGGCAATACTTTTAAACAACTCTCTAATGTATTGTTTATATTTCACATAGCATTCTTTTGTTTTTGTCAAAATTCTTACCGTATGAATTATTCAAAATGGTGTCTAGTTCTTCTACATTTTCACATTTAGAAATAAGACGTTAAAAGAAATAAATTATTTTTTTAAAAGAAATTATCTTATATTTAATTATTATTAACAGAAAAACTCATGAAAGATTCATCATTCCCCTTTTTTGCACCCAGTGGTACATAGGGCACTGCATTAGTAAACCGAATGGAGCGTTCGACCATTTTTTAAATAATTTTTTCGATCATCTGTTATGTGTAAAGAAGGTGATCAGTCTTTCGCTCCAGGAACAATGAAATATTGTAGTTTGAAGAACCTTTAAAATCAATATTTCATGCCCACCCTGCCAGTAGATTAAATCTAGGTCCTCAAGAATAGTAGGCGAACGCGCCAACCACTTCACAACGAGGCAAACATATCTCCACTAGATTTTCTTATCCAGGATTTTTATCCGAGAGCAGTTACCGAGTTGAAAACACTCATCCAGGATTCTGGTTCTATTTCAGGCACAGGACTGTATACTTCATCAGCCTGGACAAAGAGTAGTCATTTATTAATTTGGACTGCATAATTTTCCTTTTTCATTGTTAAATGTTTTATACAATTAAAGAATTAGTGATTTTAATAATACTCAAATTAAATTAATTTTGTGAATTTTTTGTTTAAAAAAATATTATCTTTATTATACACAATTTTAAATAGTTTGAGTATCTTTTTATAGCATCTGTTGAGTATTTAAAGATGTTTTAACATGATTTTATTGGATGATTATTTTGTAACTATGCATAGTAAAATAAAAATAGCAAAGAAATACTTATTTGTAATTGTTTTTAGTGCAACTGTATATTCCTCCACCTCCCGCACTATTGAAAAAGAAGTCTCTAGAATGTATTGTGAGTCATATAGAAACTCCATCTACTTTCTATGTAACTATGGACAAAGATGGCGAAAGGTCTGCTTTTATTTCATATCTGCATAGTATATTTTATAACAAAACCAATGTTCGATACCCCTTATTTATTGAAGTTGAATTCCTTCTGTGAACTGCCTAGGTTGAGCAAAACATGTACTCTATTTTATTGTCAAAATTCTTAAACTGTAGTTCAATATAATTCACTTATTAATAGAGTACAAAACACTGGCAATGAATCCTCATATTCGAAAATATTTCATTTACCTATATACTCTTGCTAAAAACAGGAAATCAACATCAATAGATCAGGTTAAAATAGTTAGGATTTGTGTAATATAATTAGTTATTTTATTGGAAATCATTATATCTAAAACCTCTGAGAATATATATGTAAATTTTTGTTTATATGTATATATGTATGTATTAATACCTCATATTGTATTCTTATTCAATAAACACTTTCAATAATACATAACATAAATGGCAGAAATGCCATGTATAAATAAATAAATTATGTAACTCCATTCAAACTACTGTCGAACTTGGTTATTACGAGGAAGACGGGACTGACTGAATTTGCTCATTATAAGCATTACTCGTTATACCAAAGAAAGGTTTTTTAAATCCAATTGCCATTGTCACCATTGAAAATTATAAAAATTGCTTACAAAAATACCAGCTTCTAAATTTCAAATTCAGATAAATTAACATTCGTATTTATTCGTTCACAATGTTGACAATGTGAGACGGATAAAGAAAACTTTTTACACACTTCAACACATTTCGCGCCATGTTCCATTTTACAAATAATTTCCACTTTTTTGCAAATTGAAACAATTCTGTTAGTAGTCATGTTTACAATTCAATGGTAAGGCTTTAACTTATTTGACATCATCCACTTGTAATGTTCATTATGCATTGACCATAGAACATTAAGAAAAAACATTGTCAAAACCCCCGAAACTAGGATATCATTTATAAACTACAAAAGAAGTAGTAAATTGTAATGAGGTGCCGAGCCTGTGCTTACTTAGTTCACAAAGCTTGGATTTTACACGCAATTTAACCCATATGTGTGATACTTTGTCAATGCCGTCGGCAAAAACATCAATTAGGTACTTAGACACTTACATAGTATCATAAACGTAAACCGATACCAACGGCCAGCGGCATTGGCAGAAAGTTAGTCCCCTATTTGGATTTTATTACTTAGGTTCTTATTTCAAAAATGATGTTTTTAAATAATTGAAGAAACTGTTGACATTAATTTGTTCCGTATGTCTGAGAAAGAGCTCATTATAAAAGTGAATAAATGTTTGTAAAAAGCCACAAACTAGAATGTCATCTGATGTTTCAACATTATATCCGAGATCTCGCTATTTCCGTGATCGTTATAACCAAGTTCGACTATATCGCAAATCTCCTATTTCTAAAATGAAAATTTATCAATTTGTTTTATTTAATTCTGTAATGTAATGTAGTTTATTTAGATAGCTGTACAAAATATAAATTTTAACAACTAGTATTATATTATTATATACAAAAATACATTTTTATTTAATTCAGACGTTTTCTAATGACACTCTAGTTACCTATATGAATGTTTGTTTTTAACAAAAACCACCGTCATCCCACGAAACGATGCGATATGCCCAGCATCCCTAATCTCTTTCGGCAGCTCATTAAACATCTCAAGTCCTTTATGGTACAGATTGTTCTAAGTTGCCTTGATTTTTATTTTTGGGAGTCTGAAACATTCACCTTTCCTCGTAGGATAGCGATGAATTTCATTATTACGTTGAACATGTATTCGGGCAACAATTTTCTTTTGCACAATATTATTTTTGGTATGTATATATATTTACATATTTATACACACACAATTCTGGGTTTTTTATCCCAAGGGAGAGTAGGTATATTATTATTTATATCACTACAGAGATGGGTAGAATTTTAAATTAAGTAAATAAAATTGCAGAGCCATCTGCAAGCGATTACTAGTAATTAATTTAACTCGGATAGAGTCTTAGCTACATAAATAAAGTAATTTGCTTTAATACTTAACCTCAATATCAAATACATAGATGGCGCTCCAAACGCGCTAGCGAAAGCTTTCCCTGTTTCATGACATATATACTAAAACCAAAAATGTCACCGATATGGATATTCGCTAATAAGCGGAATGGGGAATGTTGTAGAATTCTACATAAAAGTGGCCACTTGAACCCAACCTATGACAGGTCATAAGCCCTGTAAACGCTCGAATATCCATAATCTTGAAACAAAAATTCTACCCATCTCTGTAGTGATATAAATAATAATTTTCTTTTGATTTTGAATATTAATACTAATGTATTAAAATAAATCTTTTGCTTTAAATGTCAACATTATGTTGAATCTTTGTATATCTGCCACATTTCAGTATCGTCCTCATGTCTCTATGTAATCTAATATTATATTATATAATTAATTAATTTAATAATTATTTTAAATTTTTACACACTTAAAACATATTAGTTTTATATATTGGGTGTTAAGAGAATAAGGAGGACACAACAAAAAAAAATTACAGCAAATTAGTCATTAATGCATTTCTCCTTTATTCTCTCGATCGAACACGAACAGAAGAAGGTGTCAAAAATGCTCACTTCACTTGATTTTCCATTTCAAAGGCTTCAAAATCAAATAACATAATATATGTAATATTAAAGCAAACGCAATATCTTGTAGAGCAGAAATTCAGAAACGAAGTGCGACTACGATTGAATTCAGAAAACTAGCGAAACACGGTGGCTCAAAATGGTGCTTCATCACCAAAAGCCGCAGCGAGTTGATCGGCACACTGTTGGTTTACATCAAAATCGTTGGTCACATCGAAAGTCATACAAAATCATCGCACGAAAATGTTCACGATTTAGTTCCATTTTTTTAACAAAATTAATTTTTCAAGTATCTGTAAACAACAGAAATATCACTCATATGACAAAACGTTCTGAGTACGTTTACCATTAAAAATGGCAAACTTTACAATGACGATGTCAGATTTGACATATTCACACTGGTGTTGCCATATCTTAAAACTTAAGTAGCAACCCCTCTACTTTATATACTCGGTAAAAAATGACATATTTGTTTCAAACTCTTAATGATAACATCATTCATGCTATATTACTATCCTGTTAAATTGTGATTTAACACATTGGCTATTTTAGATCCAAGCCACAGAAATATTTATTGAAAAATATGTCGACGCTGGAAAGGAAAAAGTTACCAAGCGACTCGAAGCAACTTTAGAGACGAGCCAATTAAAGCTATTTGTTTTTTTTAAATCAATATCAAAATCTCATGAATACGTATTATTTTGGCGTGATTCCTACATAATTGAAATAAAATTTTTAAATATGAGATCCTTTATTAATAAAAAAAAAAACTTTGATCGGCTCTTCTGTAAAGTTGCTACATGTCGCTTGGTAACCTTTTCCTTTCCAGCGTGGATGTATTTTTTTACTTTAAATATGTAATCTATAAAGGTGCGAGAAACATCTAACAGATTTTGGAGTACTTTTAAAAAAACTGTTTATTCATTCTTTGCAGCTTGAAAAAGAGATTAGCCACATTCTATAACAGAAATGAACAAACATATGCAAATTCTCATGAATGTACACAGCTGTATTACGCGTGCCTACACAATAATGATTGGTCACGTGTTATGGTTGTTGATAAGTCAAATGTAAGTAAAAAATCTTATACATCCTTAAAATATTTAGTACCAAGAGGATGCGCAGTCTGACTTTACTTCATACAACCGTATTCCTGTATTTTCTCCCTGGATAAAAGCACTAGAGCAATGTTTTTTTTTCACACATAGATATCCACCATCGGCGTGTCCCTAACTTTTGTTTTTTTTTTTATAAATGGTCTTTTATAAGAGCTAGGACCATCCAAAGTGCCTAGTTTTACCTGCTGTCTTCGGACGTATGGTATACAAGTACTATAACTATTTTTGAAGAAAGTAAAACGTGCTGTCACCGGAACAAAAATTCTAATGCTTTTTTAAATCAGTTCAGTTTTGGGTTATTAAGAGATCAAGGACCAAAGGTCTGAGGCTCAAACCCAGGTCTACTACAATAATTCCTATTTTTAAATACTTTGTACTTTACATCATATGTAAAAATAGCCATGAATTTGGATAAGAAAGCAAATATTAATTTTTTATTTAAAAAACATATGCATAAGTTTATATTTTTAGAATACTCACTCTTTGTGGCCAAATATACTGTACATAGGTCTCGTGTGTGTTATTACAAATGAGGGTACTACTTGCAAACCCGGCAAAATCCTAAATCTGAAAAAAGTGAGATATTAATTGAAACTTATTCAGAATACAATTTTTTACAATAATCATAACATTGCTAGTTAAAAATACGGCTTTATTTGTAATAACTTGACTTTTAAATTGTCGGGTCCGTTGCAAACATGGCAACCTCTACTTGAGTGTTGTAAAGTTGGAATGTATAATTTAAATTAATTATTTCACTACTGTTTCTTGACATAATCATGCTTATGTCACCACTGCTTACATGTAAAATATTTACTGATTATAATAAAAAAATTAAGTTTTAAAAAAAAGTTAAAGTTAAGTATTGTATCAGTTTATTGCGATTTGCTCAAAATAGAGAAAGATGGATTTTGCCGGGTTTGCAAATAGTACCCTAAATCAGGTCTTACTTTGTTGAATTAATTTTAAGTTTTTAAAAAACCCAACTAATAAGGAAACTAATTTAGTAAATGTTTAAATCTTGATATACTTACATGAAAAGTCAAGATCTCGTCTCAATGAGGAAGTTCAATGTTACGGGAAATTGCATATAATAATTTTTTTCTTACATGGTAAAAATTGGAGCATTTCATTGTATGGCGAAGTTTCTCTAAAATGTATGAAAAAATTAATAAAAATGAACTAATTTTAATGGCGTCACAAGTTCTACTAAATCAACTAATGATAGATTTACAGTATTTAGAGTATTGTGATAGATTTACAATTTTTGAGAAACCAACCCACCGATTAGGACAACTCAGATCAGAGAACTAGTGAGTAATCAAAAAATTTCGAAACTCAAAAAAATTGTAGTGATGATAGTACGGATTCATAAAATTGAAATAAATAAAAAGTTGGCTTAGTTTGATAGTCTACTAACATTTTTTTTTTTTTCATAAATCACTGAATTTCCTCTTTCATAATATGGCGTTTAAAAATATTTATTGAAAACCAATAAAATGTTACCGATGTACATATAAATGTTTATTCTTTATTATCATTTTCCATAATATGTTTGATGCATAATAAACAAGATTTTTTTTTATAAATTTTATTTTATTAGTTGTTTGTGTGAAATTATGGCAAAGCTTTGAACTAAAATACATTGTACATTTTTAAACATTTTACAGGAAGCTAAAGACGAGTTGAATGTTTTCTTTTTGGACAAAGGAATGAAGAGCTGTGTTTTAGTTTCAAGTTTACGTCCTCTGGATGTGCAGTTTTTAGATCCTCCGTGTGCTTACTTATGTCATCTTTATTTGGTAAGTCCCTTTTCAGTAAAAAAAATATGCAACTAATTAACTCACTTTAATGTAAAGTTACATATATATTTGAATACCATGGTAAAAAAAAATATGTGTGATGCCACTTCAACCAAGTGAAAATTTTAATTATTGCAAATAGAGTATAATTATTTCAAAATTCGCAATGAACAATGTTATGTCTTCTTAGTACTTTTTTGCGGCGTCGAAAAGTGGACACTTCCAAGCCACTTAAAAAATATTGAATCAGTTGAAATGTGATATTAAAAATCTCCCGGGTGGACGGAGTCCGAAACTATGATATTACTGAAGAAAACTTGAGTACTCAGGGCATGTGATGAGAGTCGAAAAATATAACATTTTGCAAGTCATTCTGCAAGGAAGGATTGAAGGAAGATGCAGAGCAGGAAGAAGGCGCATCTCTTGGCTGAAGAACTTGCGATACTGGTTCCATTGCAGCACTCAGTCCGTGTTCAGGGCAGCTGTAAAAAAAGTCAGAATTTCTGTAATGATATCCAACTTCCACCGCGGAGTAATGTTTGTAGACAAAAACTTCTACCCTATAGGGAGTTAATTAATTGACATTTTATATTACAACAGAGATGGAGAACATTTTAAAGGGAAAGTAGAAAAAGGAGAAAATTTTAATTAAATGATAATATTTTTTTAAATAAAATATTCGTCCAATAACGCCAATGTATACAGAATGTATGGTAAACCCATACACCCTGTATTTGTGATATTTATTTGAAAAAAAAGAAAACGATTTTAATGAGTGGATTCCAGATAAATACAAAACAACTGTCCTTTTTGTGAAATCTTTCTAATCCATGCTTGATACAATAAATTAAAAATTGACATAAAAAGCATCAAAGCACTGCATACATCTCCACTTCTTTTTAGAGATATGGAACATGGCTTTCTAACAAATAAAATATGTATTTATAATAACAATTTATACAATAATTAAAAAATATATTATATATCTTCGGGTTTCTGGCACAAGTTGATAACTACAAATTTTCGTAGGGTGAGATGTCTTCATAAATAGCATAAAATAATCTTTGTTTAAAAAGACAATAAAAATATTTTGTAATCTCACAACTAGTCAAATTACCAACTTGTACCAGAAACCTGACGACATTATGATTTGCGCAACTTCATGCATTTTTTTAACTGTAATATTCATTTGTTTTTTTGTCCATCTAGATTTGTCCTGCGGATGAAAAAACCAACATTTGGTCAAATAAAGCGATAAAGTTCATGAAAAGAAAAACTTTGCTGAAGAAATGTGAAATATGTGTTGATGAAATGTAAGTTCAAGACTATCTATTGTTTTATTCTTGATAATTTATATAGTGCCATTTTTGTGAAAATCAGCTTGACGGCGCTGTACAATAAACATCCGAACATGTCTCGCTATGAATCTTGTTAACTTTGTAGCTTGCGAAAATTTTCCAATCACACAAAAATGCGTCTTACTAGTTTGTCCGTCAAAAACTACACGTCCAAAGTAGCCAAAAATTGATAAATTAACTATAAACATGAAACCGTCATTCATTGAAACTTAACACTACCTCCTTCTCATCCAACCCCAGGAAGAACTTCCTGACAAACCGAGTCGTGGAGAAATGGAATGGCCTTCCCGAGAAAGTGATTGGTGCTAGTTCAGTTAATGTGTTTAAAAACCACCTAGATGCACACATCAATTTATAATGTTTAACAACCACGTACACTTGTACACTTGATATACACGCATCAGCTTAATAGCTGCTAGTGTATTATTATCATTAATAATAATAATAATGTGTATTAATCTAGGAAAAATAGACTGGTACACATGTTTTTAAATTAAAATATGCAAATATTACTTTTAAAAAAATATCATAAACTCCAATATAAAATACCACACCTTTATTAAAAGCTGTGGCATTTATACTCATTTTAGTTTGTATTTCTTTCAAGTCTTGTCAAACCCATTAGTATTTTGAAATCTCAATTTGTTTTTAGAAATGGTGGATCGAACGGTGTAATTCTTCGCGTGGACTCTGTCACTATAAATTTGCAACTAGTAATCAAGGATCATGCAAGGCAATCTTCGAATCAATCTCTGTGTTTGGAAAAACACGTTCCAGCTGTTAAAGAAGAACCAATCGATTCCACTCAAGAGCTGGAATCCGGAGAAGAAACCCAAAATATTTTACTGTATCCCAGTGGGGGCGACGCTAACAATGTCAGTGGTTCACATATATCTAACATGACAGTTACACCACGGGCATCTGTTACAAGAGATAGTGTACAGCCATCCGATGACGTTGATTACGATTTGTTAAGTAAGTACGTTTTTTTAAAAATATTATTAGAAATATTAATTATTTGTTGTCAACTTTATACTCTTGTTTTGCCATTGCTAAATAGAAATATGTGTATATTTATTATATACATAATATTATATAGTAAGTACACAAGTAAGCAGGTGGACACCCAGAATAATAAAGTGGAGACCATGGAGACACCGAGCAAACAAAAGAAGTGTCGGAAGGCCACAGAAAAGATTGGTCGACGACATTGCCTCTATTGCCGGTAAAACATGGATGATGAAAGCGGGTGATAGGAAGGAATGGAGACGTTTGGAAGAGGCCGCCATTCAGCAGTAGAGAGAATAAGGCTGAAGAAGAAGAAGAAGAAGGCCTGGCGGCCTCCGTGGTGTAGTGGTCAAGACGCTTGACTCTCACACGGAAGGTTCCGGGTTCGATTCCCGGTGAGAACACAAAAATTAAAATGTGATTTTTCTCAAGCCTGGGTGCTCTGTGATGTAATTCACCACTGTAATTAGGCCTCCTGGCCTGTTGTGGTGCAAAAAAAAAAAAAATGTAAATGTAAATGTAAAAAAAATAAAATGAAGTACACACAAAATGTCTAATAAATAAAAATATATCATTGACATTATTTACTCTGTGGTGTAGTGGGTTAAGACACTTGACTTACATATCGTCAGGTTTCTGATACAAATTTTGGAAAAATGTGAAAACTTCATAAATGACATCATGTAATCTTTGTTGAAAAAGTAAATGAAAATATTTCATATTTTATAAATACAAGAAATAATATTTTATAATGTTCGACTTGCAGTTTTATTCGAATTGTTGATTTGGAATGAGCTTTTAACTTTAAAAGTGAAATATCTCATAACTAGTAAAATGTAGTTGCCAACTTGTGCCAGAAACTGAACGATATGGAAGGTTCCGGGTTCAATTGCCGGTGAGAAAAGAAAAATTAAATGTTATTTTTTTCAAGCCTGGGTGTTCTGGCTTGTAATTCTGGCCCAAATAAATAAAAAATATAGAAAGTCATAAAATTGTGCTTCAAAAAGATGTCAAACATCTGTTTAATCGGCTGAAATCGGGTATTAACCATTTAACTGACTGGTTAGGCTACGAAAATTTATAAAACGCCATAATCAGCCAGTATACAAAATATTAGTTGAAAATGATATTAACTGGTTAAGTGCCGTAAGCGCGTTAAAGCGCTCCCCGTTTCCGTGCTCGGAAGGCCGGCTTTACAAAAGTAGCGTGCCTTTTTACGCGATTTTATCTGGCCTCGGTTTTATTGTATATTTATTTTCTTCGTGTTTTAAAATCATAATTTGTGGATAGAAGAAAGTGTGTTTTATATTATTTTTCAATTTAAAAGCACATTTTAAATACAAATTGATGGTTATTATTGTTTCTTTGTCCAGATCAGCCCATGGGAGCCGAAGAGGAGAATGTAAACCTTTGCATAGCGGCACAAGGCTTCTACGCCAATGACGAAGCTGAGGTGTGTGAACATTACAAAGGGCCGCCAGCCACCGCTTGCTTTAAGGGCTCCAATTGCAAGAAGAAACACGTGCTGTTGAACAAGAGTGAGTTCAATTTACATAAAGAGCTTGCCTGGCTACGTTTCTGTGGTACATCAAGCATACACACATCTCGAAAACAAATGTAACTAACGTGATATAACAAGAACACCACAGCACTATCTAAAATTAACCTTAAACTATACTGTCTGCATGATCTACAAATGTAAACAAACGAACTATAGGCTAATCTCAACTTAACACTGAAGAACTTAGTAGAAAATTTACATGACACCACAGTACAAGAACATTGCAGCACTAAATAAAAATTAACCTTAGATTACTGTCTGCATTTCGGTCAACCAGTTAAAAACTGTTAGAATGCTTTTTTGAAGGAAGAAGAATGCAGACAAAAAGCAGTACATGAGATATAGGCGCATCAGCAAAGGCTGCCTGCCTAAAACGAATAATAATAATAATCTATAAATGTAAACAAACTGTACGCTAATCTCGATTTCACAATGAAGAACTTGAAATTTTATCTACATACACAAGCTAAAACAACTATTCATAAATACAAAAGTTCAAAAAAATTGAATTCTGCTTAATCATGTATGCACAATAGGTTCCGGAATGAACCTTTCCAAAAAACTTCTAGATGTAGATTCTGCAGTGCAGATGAGGAAACACCTATACAGATTCCATGTGAATGTGATGCTTTACATCATAAAAGGAGCCTCATCCTCGAGGGACCACTGGTTAAACCCGAGGATGTTAAAGAGATCGCCCCCTACCTAATAGCCCGATACTTTACGGATCTGGGCTTGGAGGGGGAGATTTAGCAAAATGTAAACTCTCGCCTTCTACACAGTAGCCGGGCTCTTTATAGACCCGGGCTTGGAGGGCGAGAACTGTTCACGGGGACCCGTCGCAATAGATCTTCTCAAGCCGCAGTGACGTCAGGAGCTTGCACAGCACTGACCCCCACCTCTAAGAATAAGAATAAGAATGTCAAATAGGGATGAATTATTCACATAAGCAATTATTGGCAACTTCCCACACTATTTTATTATCAGTTGTTTTATAATATCTATATTTATCAAGGAACTAATACACAATACAAGAGTCTAGGCATATCCCCAGAGAGTTAAATCTGGATTTTTTTGGATACGAATATATTGTTGATTACATAATTTCTACTGTTGGCATAGTACCTAATTCTTGTTGAAAAATCAGCTACATTAATTATCATTTTAGCATTAAATGTATTGTGAGATATTATTAATTACATATTAAATAAAAAACACTTTGTTTAAGACTAAACTAGTTTATTTGTTTTCTAAAATTAGAATTGCCCATCAAACAAAATAACTACAGTAAAACCTCGTTTTTACATTCCTTAATTTTATGTTTTCCCTCTTTTTACGCCGAAATGTTTAGGTCCCATTTTTTCCATACAATTTTCATTAAAATATTCCCCCCAATTAACGTTTTTTAAGTGTTCATAACCCCACCCCGGTTTTACGTAGAATTTTTTTCAAACTCTTTGATCTGTCAAAAGACAACGAGCCGCGCTCCGCTGCGTGAACGGAGAATAAAATTTAAGTAAATAAAAAAATGTGTAAATTATTATCTCAAACTAAATTCAAAGTAGGTGCAGTGTAATTGACCATTTTGTTTAAGTGTCTAATTTTGTCATTTTACTAAATTGTGACGTGCAGTTGACGCATGTTTGGGAAGAATACATTAGGATGCGAAAAGTTTAAAAATGTGGCAATAGAAATATTGTCTGAAGTTATAAACATAATGCGAAAAGAAGATAGTTTTAACAGTTATTATAAATGTGTGAAACAATTTTACTGCAATGTAGATGACAGTTCAAATTTTGTGGTGCCATACTAAAAAACGTGATACCATATTAATAAAATTTCCTAATGTTTAGGGAAAAAATCATTGTGTGCATTTTATGCTAATTCAATTTTTTTTTGTGTTTTTAAGGTTAAATTAAAATAAGTTTTTTCAAAATTTCAATAAAAAACAACACATAGGTATTGATTGAAAAAATATAAAAGATTTTTAATTAAATCATAGGTAAATATTCATAATCCCCAATGATGACAGTTTTTACAATTCTTCTGCTGTATATTTAGTATAGTCTACAATACTTATATTTTCATGTAATTTGATTTTTTCCAAACATTTTTCATTTTATCACTTTAGCATTTTCCTCAGTTTTACACTTTTTTGTTGGTCCCTTGAAGAACGTAAAACAAGGGGTTTTACTGTATCTCTATTATAAAGGATGCTATCCTCTCTGAACTTTTTTCACTAATATGAAAGATGTCAATATCCGAAGTGGTACGGTTGAGTAAAGACATTGCTCTTCCTACAAGCAAGTTCTGCAAGCAGGAAGATAAAACAGCTTAAGCTACCTATGTCTAAGGTAGTCATCGGGAACATAAAGAAAAATACTCTCCATTACACCTATGTTGGTCGTAATACCACGGATTAATCGGAAAAAATACATAAGCAAGTGTGCATTTAGTTTTTCCTCCAACCTATTGTAGCCAAGCATTCCCAGTATGAAGTCAGACGGGTGCAACCACGGATAGTATCCGCACTCCCTTAAGTAAAGAACCATCGTGTAATTTTGCTTAAATAAAGGTTCTCTTTTACTAATTTTTCGGCGTGGAACACATTACTGTATTTTACGTTGAATAATATTATGTGGAAAATTTTGGTTATTATTACGAGTTAGATTATTACGCTTGTTAGGTGATCACTTTAGTATTAAATATTTTGTTTTAAATATCGATAACTGTATGAAAGAACTGAAAGATTTAAGAATGGGAGCAAAAATGAGTGATATAACTGTTAACTGTCTTCTGTATGCGGATGATGCCGTGCTTCTTGCTAGCAGCAAAGAAGACCTGCAATTCTTGGTAACAAAAGTCTAAGATGTATGCAAGAAAAGCGATTTGCTTATGAATGTTGATAATCAAAAGTAATGGTTTTTGAAAGGGATGAAAATATAACTAAATGTGAGATCAGTGTGAATGGAGATATTCTGAATCAAGTAGAAGAATTTGTGTACCTGGGAAGTATGTTTACTAGAGATAAAAAGACCGAGAAAGATATTGAAAGGAGGGTGAGTTCCGGGAACAGCGTGAACGGTGCACTGAAATCTACTTTGGCAAACAAATGTTTATTGCAGGAGGCTAAACTAGCAGTTCACAATGGAGTTCTAGTGCCAACTCTAATATATGGAAGCGAAGTATGGAATCGGAAAAATGATGATGAAAGTAGGCTGAATGCTGTCGATATGCGATCCCTCAGGCGAATGTGTGGTAAAACGATGTATGATGGGTGCACGAATGTCGAGATCCGTGAAGTGTGTAAGGCTGAGACATGCATTATCGACAGAATCAAGAAAGAGGTGCTGCATTGGTTTGGACATGTAGAGCGAATGGACAGCGAAAGAATGGCTAAAAGGATCTACGATGCGAATGTTGATGGATGCAGAAAACGAGGAAGACCGAGAAAGACATGGCACGATCAAGTCCATCAGATACTTGAAGATGGACATGTCTAAAGTAGGAATAACCGGCGTGCGTGCATGAGAAGATGTATGAATGTAGAGGAAGCGAGGTCTGTATGCCAAGATAGTGTTATGGCGTTCTATCCTCTCTACCTACCCCTACGGGGAAACGGCGTTATGATTTATTGTTTTTGTTGTTGAATACTTTTATACATTCAATACTTTTTATTTCTAAAGGAAATTGATTAAAATGTTTTTTATTTTATGCCCCTGAGCATGCTTCAACGGAAGGAAAATATTATTTGGTTAAATATGGACTTTTTTCTCTTTCATGGACATGTCAAAAGTAGGAATAATCGGCATGCGTGCGTGAGAAGATAAATGAATGTAGAGGAAGCGAGGTCTGTATGCCAAGATAGAGTGATATGGCGTTCTATCCTCTCTGCGTACCTTGTTTGTACATTCGTTTTTATAACTTCAGTTTATAAATTTTTTCAGATGGTTGGACAATAAAGAAGATTCCTGTAATAGTTAACACAACTCAGCAAATGGTTTTACCTGTTCCGGATTCATGTGTTCGCGTTGGGATGACCATTGTGAAATCTTATTGTTCTTTCTTTGGACATATACTACCCAACGGAGAGTCGACCGGTAAGAAAATAATAAAAAATATCTTATTAAGGAGATTAATAACATTTATATTTACAGGGTCCGGCGTGGAAGGTGGGAATTTAAACAAAAAAACAGTACTCTGCCAATTTCGCGTTAAAAAATATTTTTTAGTAAACCTACATAGAAATTTTATAACATTCCTCTGTCACAATAGATATACAGATTGGAGTGGTGTCAGGAGCTTATTTAGCACTGACCGCCGTCATTAAGAATATAACATGCCTAAAACTGTGTTTTATGCATGAAAAAGTACACTATTCGAGTAATGACAATTTTCGATGATGAAAAATTAAATTGGATGTCCATTTTTGTTGCCGTTTACGAAAATTTCTCTCTACTTTTTCCAACATCTGTCTCATTGATTCCGGCAATTTCAAGGTTTTGTCTTATACATTAGAGGCTTCAAGTTTCTAGTGAAAATGTTACATGTGGACTAATTATGTCAGTGTTTTATTAGGTCGTAATCCCCGTAATGATTATGGAATAACACGAGGCTTCAAAAAGGATTGGTTTGGAAATGAATACTAACCTAGCCGGACCGAAGAAGGACCGAGATTTTAATTCGATAACTCAATTATTATTACAGCTATTTGCCCTCTATTTTTGGTAATCGTGAAAATAATAGAAATAAGAATTTTCCTGTTTTTGTTTTTGAATTTTCAGATCGTTTAATATTAAAACAAAAAAAGGACATAAATAATACAAGGCTCGATTTCACTTTATGTACTCTAGCATTCAGCAAACTAACAAAAATGAATAAAATACAAGAATAAGTAAAATATGTGAACGTGAAAACATAAATAAATTATTGCACGATCATAAACACTTCCAACTTTTTATTCTCGTGACGCTATATACAAGTAGGCGCTGGGGTCGTTTGATTCCCCGTTCGGATCATGTGTAATTTTTGGATGCTTAGTGAAAAAAAGGTTAATAAATCTAAGATTTATGCGTCCAATGAGGAAAGACATTCTCATTAACAATAATAAAATCAAAGTGGTTGATGAATACATATACCTAGGACACAAAGTCAAACTTGGTAAAGATAACCAGACAGCGGAGTTAACAAGAAGAATCGGGCTATGTTGGGCTGCTTTCAACAAGCTAAAGTATTTATTTATTTGACACTTTATATACATATACAATATATATACACATAAGGGCGGGCATATTATGGCGACCTCCGTGGTGTAGTGGTCAAGACGCTTGACTCACGCACGGAAGGTTCCGGGTTTGATTCCCGGTGAGAACACAAAAATTAAAATGTGATTTTTCTCAAGCCTGGGTGTTCTATGATGTAATTCACCACTGTAATTGGGCCTCCTGGCCTGTTGTGGTGCAAAAATAAGTATATAAAAAAGTATATATTGCCTTAAGGCAATTTCTTCCTACCTACCCAAACCGTTCAGTTTGAGAAAATTATAAATACATGGACATATTGAATCTTACAATTTTATACAAACATTAAAAAAAAAGATTAACAAAAATAAATATATATATATTTAAAAAAATGAACACTACACTATGAAGAGAGGAGAGGGGATGGGAAGGAAAGAAGAAGGATAAAATAACATTTAAATATTTAGATAGTGACATTTCAATCTCGACTTAAATGTAAATAAAGAAGTAAATAAAGTACATTTTCGGAAATAAATAAGTCCCAGTATGCTTAAAAAGAAAAGTCTATGAATCGTGTATATTACCAGTTGATGACATATGAACTAGAAACTGTGTCTTTAACACAGAAAAGTAGCCAGAAACTAAAATGCACGCAAATGATCCATGGAAAGACATGCTCGGTGTATGTCTATGAGACAGAATAAGAAATGAAGAAATTAGGTGCCGAACCGGAGTCGTAGATATTATGGATCGTACAGCAAAATTAAAATGCCAGTGGGCAGGACACTTGGCGAAGCAAAATGATGGCAGGTGGACACTCAGAATAATAAAGTGGAGACCATGGGTAAACAGAAGAGTGTTGGAAAGCCACAGAAAAGATGGGTCGATGACATTGCCTCGATAGAAAATAATGGAGACATTTAGAAGAGGCCTTTATTCAACAGCGGAGAGAGTTGATGTCCTGGCTGAGAAACATCCGCGACTGGACGGGAGTGCGCGGAGTTGAGGCGCTGTTCCAGTTGGCGCAGGACCGGAATGCCTACTCTAGAGTGATCGCCAACGTCGGGGAGACCTGATATGGCACAGAAAGAAGAAGAAGAAGAGAGTTATTCATCACTGTTATTTACCATCTGTCAATCAATCTAATTCTTATCTACAAACGTTTGAACATAGTGCTGGGCAAACATAAAAAATATGGTAGACGATATAAAATATATTTGTCATTGTGCCTGGTCTAATTTTCAATTATTATTTTTAGAATCTGCTGATCCCCTCAGAGTGCCTAAAGAACTGAAGGAACTGTCGCAGAAGATGAATTGTGCCGCGGCCTTGAAGTCCCTGAAGACTTTCGATACTCAGGACGAGCTTCCCGGTATCGGGGAGCTGGTCGCCGCCTTCTATCCCGAAGATGGACTTTGGTACAGAGGACGGGTCATTGAAGTCGGAGACAATGAAATAGATGTAAGATATCTTGAGATTGGTGTTCCGGGCTCAAATATAATCATATCCCATTAAGTATGTATATCGTATGAGGGGAGGTTTAAAAATGCACAGAATAAAGGGGAAGGGGGTAAATAGAAAGATGGTAATATTTTTAGTTTTTAGTATATTATCCTTTAACATGTATAATTTTTTCAGATTTTTAAATTTCTTTATTTATACCCTTAAAAAAATATTTTTAGTATTTGTCTTAAAAATAGGCTGATATTGCTGACTTGACTTCTTCATCACCCGTAAATTTTATTTTTTTTTAATTTGAGAATAAGTAATTAGCCGGGTCCAATTTTTTGCCTGCAGACAGGGTGGTTTAGTATTCGGAACCTACATTTGTGAAGAGCAGTCAATGCAACATTGCTCTTATGTACGGGTGCGTTGTCCTGGAGAAGCAAGATGCCTTTGGTCAATTTTCCTCTAATTTTTTTCTTCAGAGCTTCTTTTTACTACTTTAGTAGATTAGAGTAGTATGTAACGGTTTTAGTGACACCATTTTTTTTGTTGTCAATCTACCGGATACCATCTGCATCCTTAAAAAGAGTAGCCATGTCCTTTGCGGCCGATTGCGATAGCATTAACTTCTTAGGGGGTAGTGTGGCCTTTTTATGTCACTGCAGGGAATATGGTTTCAATTCAGGCTCATACTGTGTTTTTTTTTACAAACCCCTTTATCATTTACAGCAACAATCCGATCAAAAACATTATTTTTATTGTCTCTGCAGAGATTTAAAAAGTCACGGGACCTCTCAACTCCTGTCGCTTTTGAAGCAGGATAGGCATTCTCAGCATCCATCTTGCACTGACCTTCGACATACCAAAATGATGTTCATTTTGAAAGTAATGTCAGCAGTTTACGGGAACTCTTGTCCTGGGAAAACCATGATTTTTAAATGGTTTAATCTGTTTAGAGATGGCAAAAAGTCAATTGAAGACGACCTCGAACCTGGACAGCTTGTTCAAGTTATTTCATCAATCAATCTCTAATATAAGGTTTTTAACTTTTTCAATAAGTTTATATATTTATGTATATAAGTACCCCCCACCCCCTGGGAACCTTTCATTCTGCAAACTTTTAGACCTATCCTCGTATATATATTAACGGGGACAACATTAACATCGAGGAAAAAGTAAGGGTTTTTAAAATGTACATAAATTCCATATATTTTTTTATCAAACGACATATATGTATTTAATCATAGTCATTCTAAAGCCCTAACGTAAAGTTATATGATATATACTGTACCTTGGGGTCAGGTTAGGCCATTTTTGATGCTTTTTACTAATCTTTTAATCAATTTGAATGCTTCAGGTGCTGTATATAGACTTTGGGAATCAGGCTACCATACAACATTCTCAGGTCGGAAGGTTGGACTTGGTGTTTGCGCAGATCCCCCAGCAAGCTGTCCGTTTTGTTGTCGACAATATCTCTTTGCCTCTCAATTCTCCCAAGGCTGAAGATGCTATGAAAGCTCTTTTCAGCCTTGTGGTAGATCTACAGTTGCACGCTGTAGTGATGTAAGTCATTATTATTTATTGAAATTTTTCTAAAATGGGAAATGCCTAAAGAATATAGCTTCAGTGATACAGCAATACCTGTTTTTTTTACGTAAATGTTTAGCCGCCATAAATTCATTATAGGGACTGAGAGCCGATAGTCTAAATAATGATAGTTTTTCTGATACCTTATTGGTATTTTTGGTTGAATAAATTTGTAAGTAATATATTAACAGAACGCTCGGTTCCCCTGCCGAAAAAATCTATTGCTAGTTATGCGGTATTGCAGTATCACCGGCGATATATATACAAAGTAAATTAAATTTGGAGCAGCTACGATAAATAAATGAGTTTTAAACATAATTTTTTTTGGGCAATGAATTATAAAAAAAATAAACTTGTCGTGTTGACTTTACAGGACGATTGATTGAAATACTCTCCGAGAGATATGGACTATCGATAAAATTGTTTATAATTTTGAAGAGGAAAGACAGATCAGAAATGTTTCTACGTTTAGTAAGGGAAGTTAAACTATGAAAAGAAGAAGAGTCTTCATACGAGTCAAAATATGTAAGAGATTTACAATCCAGAAGTTTAAGGAATCTATTCTGTATTCTATCTTGTTGTGATATATAAATTGTATATCGAGGATTCCAAACAACAGATGCCAACTCAAGATGGCTGCAAACGTATGCATCATATAAGATTTTGAGGGATGCGGTTGATTTGAATGGTTGAGTGGTGCGTATAATAAAGCCCAGATTTCTGTAGGCTTTATTTATAGACGCCTGAATATGGTAATCAAATAAGAGTTTTTCATCCATAATCACACCTAAATCTCTCAGCTCGTTTTTCCGTACAAGACAATTACCGTTAACTTCATAATTGAAAATAATTTTATTTATGTTTCTAGTGAACGAAATAACTTAAATATTTATTTATTTTAAAGAAACAAACAGTCGACAATGAAATAATAACATTTTTAAAAAAATACAGTTTAAAGACAGACCAGCAAAGTTTCTAAATAAAAATCATACATATTATTAAATTGTGTTACAACAAAAGGATGTGTTTATGTGTATTTGTATGAGAGTAAGTGTAAATGTGTGTTTATGTGTATTAGTGTGGGAGTAAGTGTTCAGAAGTGTGCATCATTAAATAGTAAGTGGGATCATATCGCAGCCAGAAATAATAAGTCTTAATTTATTTTAAAATAAATTAAGGGGTATGTAAAATATATCAATAGATGAAAAAAAACATTATAGTTATAACAAGAATGATAGAGGAAAGAGTGTTGTGCATAGTTAGTGCTACAGACTGGCAGATGGAATAAATACTTATTTCTTGTCACGCGAAAGGGGACTTTAAGATTAATTTTGGAGAGTAGGTTAAAAGAGTCTACTTTATTATTTAATAATTTATGTAAATAGCATTACGATAAATGTTGCGTAATCACTCAAACATGCGCTAACAGATTCTCGGATGCTTGGAGTTGTCTCACTAATAACTGGACTATTTACCTAAATTGTTTTATTTTTCCAGGTCTGTAGAAATCGACGATGTATATGTAATCCTGTTTGACCAGAATGGTGATGATGTTGGATCACTAATGGCTAACATGAATTTAGTGGACCACAAGGAATCTAAAGTCATCAATAACAGAATTGTTACTGAGGAAGCTCGGAGACTAAACAGCTTGGTGCGCCAAACAGACATGTCGCAGGAGGCTATCTTGTATGGCACACAATTTATGGGGTTATATCCTGGATGAAAATTTACCGGTTTTATAACATGTGATACCCCGTGTAAAAAATTACAGATGCCACAGATGTGCCCGGTTTTCTTGGACTTGGATTTTCTTGGATGTACGTAAAACCCCCTTTTAACGTTTTTCAAAAAAGCAAGAAAAAAAAGTGTAAAACTGAGGAAAACACCAAAGTGAGGAAACGAAAAATGTATGGAAAAAATAGGAATTACATAAAAATAAAATTGATTTGTTACAATATGGCATATACAAGTTGGCGGCCTCCGTGGTGTAGTGGTCAAGACGCTTGACTCACACACGAAAGGTTCCGGGTTCGATTCCCGGTGAGAACACAAAAATTAAAATGTGTATTTTCTCAAGCCTGGGTGTTCTGTGATGTAATTCACCACTGTATTTGGGCCTCCTGGCCTGTTGTGGTGCAAAAATAAATTTAAAATTTAAAAATAAATTAAAAAAAAAAAAAAAAATATAGTGTAAATATACTTCCAGAAAAATTGTAAAAACGGAAAAACGGAACGGAAAAAAACTTATAAAAGTTGAAATTGTCAATGCTTTTTTTTTTTACCTATTTTCAATGATTTCACTAAAAATATTTTTATATTTTTTCAAACAATATTATGTTATCTGTTTTTTATTTGATTTAAAAACAGCATTTTAAAATTATTTTATGTGTAAATAAAAAAAAACGAAAATAGAATTTTTGAATTTGTATAAAATAACATACAATATTTTTTTTCCTAAATGTTGGGTTTGGTTTTTTTTTCATACTTTATCACTTTTTTTCTATGGCATCACTAAAAACAACTGTCATATAGATTGCGGCAAAATTGTTTCTACTTTTATAACAACTTTTTAAACCATCTTTTTTATAACTTTAAATATTGCTATTGTTATGTTTTAAACATCGTAATTTGATGATATTAAAACTTTATTGTTTCCAAACGTTTGTCAACTGCGTATCCTGATTTGTACAAGTAAATATTACGTCTTTGTTCAAAGGAAAACTAAGACTAACCCTAAAGGAAGACACTTAAACAAAAATGTCAATTACACTGCACCTGCCTTGAATTTAGGTTAAGAATATAATTTATCCTTAATAAAGGATCCTATAAGTTGATATCCTAATAAGTTGTTTACCTGTTTTTATTCTTCATTCGCGCGGCACACGCGATCGCGCGCGGGCCGCGGCATTATAATTACGACATAATTTTTGCTTTTTTGACACATCAAATGACCCTGAAAATTTTTAAACTTTAACTGGGGTGATGAAAAATGTAAAAAACTTTAATTGGGGGAATATTTGTATGAGAATGTACAAGGAAATAGCTCTGCCTGATATCATCATCATCATCATCATCATCCCCTTTCTGCACTTTATCGTAAATCAATCATTTTTATTACATGAAGGTAAGATTATCAGTCTTACACTTCAGGTGCCAGTCCAGGAACTTTGAAATATTCTGCCCAATATACTATATATTAATGTTCGAAAAAATTACTTTAAATATTTCATATGCTACTCTGTAAATATTCATAACGCGCATATATATATTTCTTTGAATAAATTAAGATACGTAATTTTTTTTGTATAGCCTATAATAATTTGTCTTTTAGGTACTTATAATGTAAATAAAATTTTGTAAAATAAATTAGTCATGCATTCCTATTTTGTTTTGCAATATTCTCATCTAGGAGTAGGAGTAATAATAATTCACACCCCGTTTATCGAGATGCCGATTCGGACAAAAGCCATTCTAGGATTATCAATCACGAAGTTAGCTACAGCTTACAGAAAAACAACGGGCTCTACGGCCTACGCCGTAAGCGTAGCAATGAACCGTTCGTTATACGTTTGTAAAACTGAACATTTGCAACACTTGTTCTATGCAATAGAGCGAAAGGGCTTCTCTAGATGCAGATTGCGAATTATTACTCTGGGATCTCATTATGTGTTTTTACAAATTGCACACAATTTTTATATAAAATTTCATGATTTTTAAAACTTATTGTTTTGTTTAATGCAAATAAATATGCTGATATTATAAAGTTTATTTATTTATTTAAATACCTAGTTATATCAAAAATATATTGAGTGTTTTCAGACAAATCTGGATTTAAACCCTAGGGATATATTTAATTAATATTATTTAAAAATTCATCTTAGTGTGGGGGGAACCATTGGGCAATGGTGCAATTTACTTAAAAGTAGGGATGTGCATAGTGACATGATTAAATTACCAAAGATTGTAGTTTGTACTTTTAATTTTGGCACATATTTATGCATTTATCGCCATTTGGCGACAAAATAAAATTTCTTGTGAAAATTTTTACTGTGTTAAATTTTTAAACGCTTAAAAAAAATTGTCACCCGAAAAAAGCTAATGAAGTAATCATCTAATTTTTTTCGTACGTATTGTATTCATTTCTCAAATCAAATGCTCATTTGTTTGTTTTTTAATGCCTTTTTCCCTAAGGCAGGCATTTTTCTGAAACCTCAGGCATTTAAAGCACCTTAAATGCAGGGGCCACAGTTTATTTGAATTACGCTGCAATATTTAAAATGTAGGTAAATCATACAAAATAATAATCAGACGTTTTTATTTTACGATTGATCATTGATTGGTCAAGAAACAATAAGCGACATACATAATTGTCCAACTCAAATATTGTAATGAAACCGACTGGTCCAAGAAGAAGTTTAAAAATTGAAAAGTTGTTTTCAGGCTTTGCCTAGTATGTGAAATAGTTCAGTGAGATGAATCTCTTCACAACAATAAAGGTTTCAGCTCTTTAACTTCACTAAAATCAACAAATGGAACAATTGAAGAAATATGGATGTTCAAACATGGGCAAAATGGTGAATGTTACACAGTGTGTAAAGTGGCCACTTAAACCAGCCAATGACAGGTCATAAGCCCTGTAAATGCCTCGACTTCCATATTCCCTTATTTAAGGTTTTCTCCATCCCTGTTGTAATTTGTTAATACATAATTAAGCGGAAAATTTGAACTATACTTAATGATATGAAATTTATCCTAAAAAAAATAATTAAATACATAGGTGATTTGCATAATGATTTTAAACATTATATGTAATTATGATTGGTAAATTTATATAGCTGTAACTTTCCCCTTAAAATTGTTTGCGGTTGTTGGTCAAGTTTATTAGTGGAAATTTCTGCAGCGATTTTAAATGCTCATCAGTTGACTTGGATCTGTAAATATATTTTTGCAATGGAAAAAACGAGCTAATTTATGCCACTGATCAAACCTTGCGAGTAAAAGACCATAAATTAGAGATGGGGTGTTTCATTTTTTTTTATAAAAGTAACAATAACAGTTACCGTTTCACAAATTAAGCTGGTTTGTGAAGACGTTTTAAAAATAGTAGCTTAGTACAGTCGGCGACCCCATTAAAAAAAAAAATAGTTCTGCGCTTAGTGATTTAGTTTTTGTTTTTTTTAAACAATGTAATTTATTTTCGTGAAAACATTTTTTTTTCCTCCTTTACTATAAATATATATATTTTTTTAATATCTTTAAATTACAGTATGTTGGTTCGATGAATTAACTAGGGCTCGGCCAAGGGCATAGTGGAGGAGTCAGTTGGCCCTTAGGCTAAAAAGTTTGGAGACTCTTGCATTAGTTTGTAAAAGCTGTATTCAATAATAATGATAAGTCCTTGTGAGAAGACGAGTAGTGTTACTATTGAAATACGGGTGGCAGTAATGAACAAGCTTTGGCTACTAAATTATAGATGGCAGTAACTATTGTTGTTTCTATTTTAATACATAGATAGCACTAGTTGTTACCAATTTTTATTTTGCTTGTCCAGTTCAGAAATCTCTAAACTATGGCCCGCAGTCCAAAACCTGTTGGCGATAATTTTTGGTAATCCATTCCAGATGAGCACGATGAGAAAAAAACATTCTTGCCTTATACGCTTAGTATTCATACCGTATATTTTAAATAAAATGTAAAGTAACCGTTCTCCGGATTCAAAAAACGTTAATATATATTAAAATATTTATTGCAAATTTACCTGTAACATCAGCGTAACAAATAATCTAACCACACAAGAAGAGTTCTGTCTGTGATGAAGAATGCAGATCTGCGTGCGAAAACGAACCGAAAAAAAAGTCCCGAAAAAGGAAAACGGCGCGGCAATTAGTCCGCATTGTGGTCTACTGGTTAGCGTGTTTGCCTACTATATCTGAGGTCCCATTTGTAAGAAAGCACATTGACATCTAGGCCAAAATTAATTCTCCTATTTTCCAGGCAAGAGAGAAGTATGCTAATGTATCTCAAATTCTATATTCGTCTTCCATGAATAGAAATGCTATTGTTCCAGTCCTCCAATACTATTCTCATCACTATAAATATTGAATTAAGGGTGACAAGATACATCCCCGACGAACTCCAGCACAAGTTTCAAATGCATCTCAGTCAGCGCCGTCCAGTCTCACTGCAGCGGAGTTATCTTCATAAAGACTTCTTAACAGGAAAACAAGACGATTAGGTGCTCACATTCCATTTGAAACGGGCCATATGTTTTTCCATTTCACCGAGTCCAAAGCCTTCTTAAAAAAGTCCACATAACATAATATACTTTGCAAATGCATAGCCGTGAGATTCAACTCTTGCTTTTTCGATAACCTGTCATAATATAAAGATTCGCTCTCAAGTACCCTGATGTCTAACAAATTCCTCTTGATCTTCAGCTATCTGTTCTGAAAGCGATGCTTTCAATCGTTCATTAAAAATATGGAGAAGTATTTTGCTTCCATGAGAAATTAGTGAAAAAAGTTTTTACAAGTAACCACCCCCGTTGATCGCGGGGGCTGTTCTGGACATGGCCGCAATAAGCGGAATTACGCGATCAACGGGGGGATTTTTCACGGGACTCTGAGATATTTTTTAGCTGATTTTATGCCTTTTATCATCATTTTAAGGCAATGGAAGTTTGATCGTCATTTAAACCGATCAAACCCACCATTGCTTGCTTTAAAACAACTTCTCCTGGCTTTTTTAAAAATTCAATCAAACAAACAAACCATCGCGCCGTTTCCTCGTAAGGGTAGGCAGAGGGGATAGAGCGCCACATCACTCCATCTTTGCATACAGATCACGCGCCGATTATTCCTTTTAACATGTCCATCTTCAAGTATTTGTTGGATTTGGTCAAGCCACGTCTTTATCGGTCTTCCTCTATTTCTGTATCCATCAACATTTGCATCGTCAATATTTTTAGCCGTTCTTTCGCTGTCCATTCGCTCTACATGTCCAAACCTGAGTGCTTATCTCAGCCTTGCATAATGTACGGATCTCAACATTTGTGCATCTTAATTGATTGGGGGGAGAGGCGGGGTTACCTGCAGTTTGAACGCTTTTTTGTAGGGCCTTTTCAATAAAATGACACCAATCCTTTGGCCATTTTTCTGTCTTCCATATCTATGGCTGCAAACGGTGCCGGATCTAAGTCACTCACTGAAAAGGGGCGGGAATTTACACGTTTGTAAATTAATGCGTGTATATTATTCTCCACTCCCTTTCAATCAAGTGTCTTGTTCTTTGTGGCACTTGAAGACTCGAACCTATGCCTATGGTATGGATCTACCTGGAGCTCTGGCCGCATATTGTTCAAAACATATCCACACCGTAGTCTCTTATTTGTTTAATGATCTTTATGGGGCACCAAGAGCCTTTCCTGGTTTAATGTAATGGATAGCCGCTTATATTTCTGTTTCTAGTAAGACTGGTTCGCGTTCACCAATATTTATCAAATCAATTGTGGTTGGACCGCTTAGTAAACAGTGATTGGCAATATTTTTTCTAGACTTCCGTAAAGCTCTTAATTTCTCTAAATGTGCCTACATCCATGTTTATCTTCGATTGTCCATGTTTTTGGTTTGAATTGGCTAGTTATGAATCTAAATTTTGCTGTCATCAATTATATCATTATATACTAAACTAGCGGACCCGACAGACGTCCTGCCCGAACGTTGGCTTGCCTGCTATCATCTTGGAAAAATACTTTTCATCTAGGTACTTGTTTGTGATTAAATTCCAAAACTAAAAATTGTTGATATAAAAAAATATTAAATTAGTAGGTACGTGAAGGTTAGTTGAATTCCAAAACATAAAATGAATATTTTTTCTAATATGGCATTCTTTTTGCAAACGTCAAACTCCGGTCGTCTCACCAATAAAGTAGTGTACAAAAGTGGTGTATAAAGTGTTACCAAAAATCTAATAAAAATAAATAAATGGGTAGAAATTATAAGGAATTTAAGGAAAGAATCTAATTGAGATCCACAAAAAACAAATGCTGTTTGTAAACATTCAAAAACAAACTTTTTTATACACAAAAAACAACATCTTTTATTTTTTTTGCAAATGAATTCTCCTCGAATGCAACCCTGGTAGATCGACGAATAAAACATGTATACTCCTTACTTTTTTTTTTACTCATTCGATTGAAGATTTTAATATTTACGAACACGCACAACGCAAAGATCTATATTTCTCAGAAAACCGCACGTAAATCGGTTAAGCCGTTTAGGAGGAGTACGGCGACATCACACGTACAGAGGAATTATATATATAAAGATAGGTACTCCGCATGCATGGGTTTAAAAATCAATATTGCAAAAACCCATGTACTCTGTAACACTTCATGCCTCGATGCCCAAAATCCCCTGACTCTGTCAAACCAAGTCATCAAAAGGGTCGAGAGTTTCAAATATCTGGGAGTATATGTTACGGAAAATGGCAGCTTTCAAAAAGAACTGGGAGTGCGGCTAGGAATAGCGGGCGCCACATTCAATAGTATGAAGGCTGCCTGGAGATCGGATATTTACTCGGCGAAAACCAAATGCCGCCTATATAACGCCTGCACAACACCTGTTCTCCTCTACGGATGCGAATCGTGGCACCGCACTAGGGCCAAAAGCAGCAAAATTCTTAGTTTTGAGAATAGGTGACTCAGAAGAATATTGGGTGTGCGGTGGTTTGATTTTGCGAGGAACGAAGTAATAAGAGAACGGACGCAGCGAACTCCAGTGACAACTGTCGTCAAGCGGAGGCGATACGATTGGCTTGGCCATGTGCTGCGGATGCCTCCTGAGAGCCTTAACCACGCTTGCCTACTTCACAAGGCATCTTATTTTTATATTTTCTGCATTCTCTTTGAACATCTCTGTTAATGTTTTGTAGATTGTCATTTTTAACATTAGAGGCTTTCATACTCGTTTCTCCACAAACTCTAGGGTTTTATATATATATATATATATATATATATATATATATATATATATATAAATATATATATATATATGTATATATGGTTGGATAATTTATATAGCGCCATTTTTGCGAAAATCACCTCAAGGGCGCTGTACAATTAATAAATATCCCAGTATGTCTTGCAGCTACAGGGCGCATGGACGGTTGGGATTCTACTTCCTCGTTTTCAATTACGATCAATAAAAAATTATAACAGATAGGAGCTAGATTACAGGACGTCTTGCAGCTACAGAGCGCATAGACAGTTAGAAATTAAGCCCCTATTTACACATTTTAAAAATTGACAATTAAATTTAGTGTATTAATGATATTTAAAAAAAAAAATGTATGAATAATAAAAATGAGTAAGATTACAACACGTCTTGCAGCTACTAAGCGCATAGACGATTTGAATTCTAGACCCCATTTACAAAATTTTGGTATTTTAAAGTTGATATATGAAAGCTAGATAACCAATCATCGTGCAGCTACAAAGCGCACGGACGAGTGTAATTCCAGCAAAGTTAAAACAATATCAAAAAAATTATAAAAAATAGAGCATAGTAGTAAATTGGTCAAGTGTTCATGCCAAGAAGTAAGCAATAAAAAACTAAATAAATCAAACACTGTTTCAACTTCATGGTTAACAAAGGGAGATAGATGTCCGAAGAGAAGCTTTTGTAGACAGTAGGTAGATACCGTCGCCATGTGGCCCACTGGCTGCTAGATAATTCCTGGAAACGCACGTGTGTAGTACTTTTATGACTTTTGTTCCAACGACTTGGTGTCCATTTTGGTCCGTATTATTTCGTTTTTTGAGACGCAACATTACTGTTCAATTCCCCCTTTTACATGAATATTACACAAACGCGTGTATGAGTGGTTTGATTTATCATTTTGTATGTTATTAGAAGGCAAATATTTGAAATATTATGTAGTCATCAATAAATGTCAGTTCACTTTTAGTAGCACTGTTGTAGTTTATTAATTATGGGTGTAGTGTTCTAAATAGCAAAATTTAGGTACTTTCGCGTTTTAACATATATATTTTTAAATATGCGTCTGTATTAAAAATTTGTTATATGTGTGCCTTACTATGACATAAAATACCCACAAACTTATCGAATTTTTGTTGCAAATTTATTGTAGAAATATTAATTTCACTCTTTTACAGAAGGGTAGGTGTACCAGTTACGGTGTATGACGAATATTTGACTGCTGTAATACATGTGAATAGGTCTTGTAATGACAAAAGTTTCCCTCTAAAAACAAATAACACGAGCCTTTTGGGTATACCCGCCCTCCGCTCACCGTGACTTCTCAAAATAGCATTTGCGAGGAAACAATATGAAATTATTACCCACTTATTATGGATTTAGGAAATTAACAATCGAAGTATAGAAACTTACTTCATCACGATAGTTGATAAACTTCTACCTGTCCGCACCCAATGGTGCAAAGGGATGAATACCAATTATTGGTACACCAACTGCGGTGAACATAAATATTTTTTGTTACACGAAGATGCCAGTCTGACGCCTTAGTTGTCAGTCCAGGAACTATGAAATATTTTTAAAAAATCAGGAAATTCAGCGCTACCGGAAATAGGATTAAAAAACAAATTTCTTAAACGCGGTAAAAATTAGAGCATTTCATTGTTTCGCGAAGTTTCTTGAAAATGTACGACAAAATTCATAAAAATGATCTACTTAAAATAAGTTGTTGTGAATCAACAAATGATAGTGTTGTTATAGATTTCTGGTTTACGGAAAGCCAATTAGCAATCAGCTCCGTAGAGAACTTGTGACGTCACAGGCGGAGTAATTACAAAATAGTAAAACTTTAAAAAAGCATAGCGCTGATAATACGACACATAAATTGTTTATATTTTTTTGGCTTGGTTTGATAGTCTATTATAAATAAATAAATATAAAAAAAAAACACCTAAATTCCTCAT
Organism: Micrasema longulum; assembly: GCF_059751315.1. Classification (NCBI taxonomy): domain Eukaryota; kingdom Metazoa; phylum Arthropoda; class Insecta; order Trichoptera; family Brachycentridae; genus Micrasema; species Micrasema longulum. The sequence goes on from NW_028278445.1 coordinate 261,022, forward strand.
TTAAACCAATTTTCATAATGCGAAAGTGTATAAAACTCTAAAGCGAATATTATATTGATTTATTTATACTTTTACATTGTTTGTATTCTTTTTTTAAAACAGAATAATGTTCCCTCACTGGGTGTGTCCGTGCCGAGGGAAACATTTTACAAAATGTGAAACACGCCTTAAATTAGTTGTTTAACAAAGTTAACAAAATAATAATTTTTAAAAAAACGTAATTAATCCAATTAACCTAATTATTATTAACGTAGTTAACAATAAAAACTAAATTAGTCAAAAAAAACATTACCAATTTATATAGACCGATAGAACAAACTTCATAAACAGGACACACATTTTACCTATTTGGCTTGATCCACTCATCGATCCGTGCGCAACCCACCTCCACTATCCATTTCTTAATAGCTATATTATATTGTAAATACTTGCCAATTGTCCTTGTGGATAATGGAAGAAGATTATAAAGTAATAAAATATAAAGTAATAAAACGATTTGTAAGAACAAAAATTCCTTCGTTTTCTACGTAAATACTTTAAAGGCAGCCCTCGTACTAATATGAATACTTTATCTATATGAATAGGGTAATTATATATTTTATTTAAAAGGGTCTCCATCGACAAGCCATTAAGTAATAACATATTATGTAATATATTTTATGTTTTTATTTATTGTATTACAAAATGTTTGTTTTGATAAAAGAAATAAGTTTAAAAAAATTTTTTTTTCGTTAATCATTTATGAATATTAAAACCGCCCGTTACTTGAAGGCTTCGTGTGTGTGTTACAGGCTCCGATTCTAATATTTTTATCACTCCCCAATAATGAAAAAAGTTTGTCTGAATCGTTAGCAAGAAAATTATTACTGTCTGCAGTAAATCAGTAATCACATTTTGTATTCGTTATTACTTATTTAATTTGTTTGAAACGCGTGGATAACAGGACTGTTTTTTTGAATTTTTATTACGCTGAGAAGTCATTTGAAAAATTACCATTGAAAATAAATACTTATCTTCAGAAAATGCGTGTGTTAAAAATAAAATTATAAGAATATTAGTCGGTAACCTATAAATTAATTAAAGGATAATAATTTATAAGAATGTTTAATTTTCAGTACTTTTGTACATTACTCGTTTTTACGAGTAATGATTTTTAATTTTAAACATGTTCAATTACATTTTTATTAAAGACATCAAGATTTAAAAAAAACAAGATATCCATGAATTTATTTATTTATCTGTTTTTACAATGTACATATGAGGTTCTTTGTTTCAGAGTCCAACTAGCTAGGAATTTCCTTGGTTTAGGAAGGACACTTTTTGTTGGAAGTATGTGCATTTTATTTTTTATTTTTTTATGGCAATAAATTAGGGGGTCAGTTCTAGGGGCATCACTTTGTAAAGTTGCAGCATCGGCTCAAAGTAGGCAAGGCTCAAGTGTCGGGTTTGAAGGGTTGTGTCGTTATGTGATATTAAATAAACTCGTCGAAAACAGAAGCACTTCGAGCGTTTCTGGGCATTTCCGTTTCGGCGAGTGTACGTCTGTTGACAATAGATGGCGGGGTAAGTGATTCCGGAAGTGAATGGGAAATGGCGCCAAATGGCCTGTAATGGCCGCGCCGGATGTGACGCCGGTAAGGGGTAAGTGGCGCCACCACCGATATCATTATAACCATAATTCTTTTTTGCTGATCCAATTTTCGATTGAGAATTAACATAGTTAACCTGAAAAAACATTGGTTATTAAGGTGCTAATACCTAAATATACATATATATGGGTCTAGTCTAGAGAATAGTCAGGAAAACTTGATCAATGTAGTTAAAATTAATTATGACTAAAGCCTTAGATAATTTAAATACTCAGCCACCAATCCACCATTATTATTAATCACTGAATTATTTAACATATTACGGTCCTAAGGTCCGAGGTTTAAATCCCACTCGGCTGCAACTCGATTTCCATTTTTCCAGCAAAAGTTATTTACGACTTTTAGGAAATGGTCTGAAAATAAAAAAAACTCAAGCACTCTTAAAAAAAAAAACAACAGAGATGAAGAATGTTTTAGAGAAGAAAATATAGAAGTCCGGGCTTCTACAGGGCTTATGATCTGTCATTGGCTGGTTTCACAAACATGTACCTATATTTGGATTTCAGATATTTTTTTTTAATTTCTCAACAAATAATATTTAAATAAATGGAATGATTGATTCCTTTGGCGGGATCGATGTCCGTCCAGTAAATAATAATTTGACAACCGTTTACAACCTTTAAAATACTTATCAGTATTTTTTTGTGCAGTGTAAATGAGGGGAAGATTTCTAAACGTCTGTGTGATCTGTAGCTGCAAGATGTGTTGTAAGCCAACTCCTAGATAATTGTTAAAATTAAAATCAATACGAAACGGGGAACTAGAATCCTAACCACTCACGCGCTCGGTAGCTGCAAGAGGTTTAGGGATGTTTATTGTACAGCGCCCTTGAGGGTCTTGTGGTGATTTTCACAAAAATGGCACTATGTAAATTATCCCAAATAAATCAACAGATGGAAGAATTGAAGCAATATAGGTGTTCTAATATAGGCAGAATGATATATGTTACACAGTGTATAAAATGGCCACTTAAAACAATCAATGACAGGTCATAAGTTAAGTATTATGTTTATTGTAATAATGAATATTTATAAATTAGTATGTCGTCATGATCGTAAAACAATGACGCATGTGATTTTCGTCAATTTTAAATGAGAGCGGTTTTATTCGTTTTTTGACACATGTCACAGCTCAATAAGTTTGAAAGTTATGTCCTTTGATACTCGGGTAAGTTATGTATATTTTATTTTATTAAAACTTGGAATAAAAAGCCTTTATAAAACCTTTTTGAGATCAAATTTAAAAGAAATGTTTCGTTTTTCGCACATCCGCCGCTATTCTACAATGAAAAATATTAGTTTATATAAAAACGCAATTTCTATTATTCTTAGGAAAATAAAATAAAATAAATGATCTTGACTAATTATTGATATCAGAGGGGAGTTCAGTGACAGGAAGATGATCTGCTGGAAATAATCCCTGTGTCAAATATTAGTATATAATGCCACTTTACCTTACAGTGTACGGTACATAATAGTCACTGTCCTGGTAGAGTGATGTCATCCATTAAGGCTCGGAGTGCTCTACTTCCGCCTCAATAGGATACCGGAACACTCTGGATATTAAGTGGATTTTATCAAATTGCCGGGGGGTGACATTCTAGGAATGTAGTCATCTATAAAAAAATACCAATAAAGTTTTCAGCCCTTTTACTTCGCGTAAGTCAACAGATTAAAGAGTTGAAGAAAAGTTGATTTTGAAACATAGGTAGAATGAATGTTACACAGCGTGTAAAGTGGTTACTAAAACCAGTCAAATGACATATCGTAAGCTCTTTAAACGCCTAGAATTCTAAACTCCCTATTCAAAAAAGTTTTCTCTCTGTGTTGCAATTAATTTAAATTTTAAGAGTCACAATATATATATATATATTTGTTTTTATTTTTATTTTATTTATTTAATTTTACAATACGCCCAAGGGGCATTTACAAAAAATATACAGGTAAGTACAAACATAGTAAGTAATAATTTTAAAAATAAACATATTCATAATATATACAACAACAAACCATCACGCCGTTTCCCCTTAAGGATAGGCAGAGAGGATAGAACGCCACATCACTCTATCTTTGCACACAGATCTCGCTTCTTCTACATTCATACATCTTCTCATGCACGCGCGCCGATTATTCCGACTTTTGACATGTCCATCTTCAAGTATTTGTTGTATTTGGTCATGCCATGTCTTTCTCGGTCTACCTCTATTTCTGCATCCATCAACATTCGCATTGTAAATATTCTTAGCCGTTCTTTCGCTGTCCATTCGTTCTACATGTCCAAGCCAGCGCAATAAATATATATATATATAAGTTAAAACAAATAAACGAAAGAATGGATAAGTATATCTTTAAACATGCGTATAGGTAGGTGAAATAAAAAACAAATTTATATTTAATTGTAGATTTTTTTTTAAATATAAAAAAATAACAATCTAATAAAGAAGTTCAGTGATTTATTTTACTTTTTTATTTGTTAACAGACTAAGCAATTTTTTTTTTCAGTTTTTATACATCGTATTATCGGCGCTACGATTTTTGAAAGTTTTGTATTTCTGAAATAGCTCCGCGTGTGACGTCATAGGTTCATTTCCGCTTATTCTCATTCAGTTCTTCCCATTGGCCCAGAAACGGCAAGCAGACCGGAAATCTTCCAAAGCTCTCATATCATAGGTTTTTTAAATTTTTTAATGAAATTTTTTGTGTTTTTTTACCATGAACATGATAATAAAACAGAGTATTAAAAAAATAAAGCATAGTTACAAATCAATGAAGTACATATTAATAGAAAAATAGTAAACTAAAAAATCCCACAAAGGCATGGCCTGTTCGTGGGTATACAAGAGAATGTTAAAGAATTTTTGCTCCTAAAGTAAAAATTGGACAGTTATAATGATTTTGTTCGAAAATAAGAAAGTTCATAAGAAAGAAAAAATAAAGTATTCTGTAAAAGATAATATGGATTTTTTTTTGTAATTAAAAAAGTAAATAAAAAAAGGTTGATTCATATGTACCAGTGACGTCATTGAAAATAGTGCGTTTTTAATTAAATGTTTTTTATTATTTTTTTCGTACATTTTCAAGAAACTTTGCTCTAAAATTTAATGCTCTAATTTTAACCCCACGCAAGAAAATATTTTTGTATCCAATTTCTCGTAGGGCTGAAGTTCCTCATTGAATAATATATAAATACATACACATATACTGAAAATAGTAAAAATTAAACATAACAAGCAGGATAAAATAAATGATAAAAAATATATAAACAAGTAGGTATGTAGAGTTATTTTTTTAATAATAACACAAAAAAAATAGTACGCCAATATTATGAATAAAATAATCGCTATCTTATAACATCTGAACTTGTAATTTGAAGATGTCTGTCAAATGAACTACACGATCGATGTGTATTTATTTACCCGTTGTAATATGTGTGGGATCCCCTGGGACTTCATCCCTAATCAGAAGCTTCGTCAGTCAGGAGTCAGGAGTTAGGAACTGGGAGGCAGAAGTGATCCCTCACAGATGTGACTATTCGGGAACGAACCAGATGTATGGTAGGCTGTGATCATTTACTGCAGGGGTCGCTAAACTCCGGCCCGCACTCAATCTTAGGTTATAATCGTTTATTTAACACAACATGATATTAGGGAAAATTGCCCATGAATTGAACAATCGTCTCCCAGTCCAAACTACGGTCTCAAGAAATATTTTTTTAAATATACTATCAGCACCGTGATAATAAACGGACTTACCTACATATCACAGTTCTTTGCCGGCAGTGAAGCAAGCTAGACTTATTTTAAGTTTTTTGCGGAAAAAACTATTTTTTGTTGGAACAATTTGTTTAAATTTATGCACTTAAGTTTAAGCTGATGCCTGTATTAATAGATACAATATTTGAAGTTGCTTCTCTTATGATATTTAAAATAAAGTTTTAACAAATTCACTAAAATAAAACCATACTGGTTTATGTGCTATCCTAAAAATCACGTATTTCCATGATTGGGACATATGCAGTGATAATTTATTTTCCTTTAATTTTAGGAAATATTTGCGTTCTCATTATTTACTAAAATATTTCAATTTTGCGGCCATTTTCAACAAGTTGTAAATAACTCACAATAAGAAAATGGAAATTAAGTTGTGGTAAAGCGGGGTTCGATCTTCGGACCTTTGATCCGTGCGTCCGTGACACAGAACCACCGGTTTAAAATTAGTCAGATTTATAAATCGTTGAAAAGGGCCCCAAATTTTTTATTTTTTTGGGGACTCCATGCACTACTGCTCAAGATACGATGTGAATGGTGTGTCAATAGAGTTCCCTATGCAACATTAGGCGCGGAAGGGAATAATTCAATTGAGCTTATTATGTTATTAATTTTGCACCACGCGAAAAATTACCTAAATTTATAAACAGGTTCAAAGTATGTATTTTAATATAGAATTATGTCTTATTAACAAAACGAATAAATAAAGACAAAATATAAATATGACTTAAATATGCGTACTTGGGTTTGCTTTATGGACCGGTTTTTTTTTAAACCTGGCACATTCTAAAAATAGTTTGACGACCCCTGATTTAGCGTACCCACGGAGGGTGGATTATTATTGCAGGTTATTTTAGATTATCTAATTATGAAAATAATTAATAAACAAGAACCCTTATGATGTAGTTTTCATAAATTAGGTATCTTGAAAATAAAAATTCCTGCGTCTGGAAAGAACGAAAGGAAATTAATTTATTAGGTGATAATTTTGAATAAATGCGATAGTTTTGCGCTTGTAATGTGTCTATTTTATTGTACGTGATTACATGAGACACGTTCATTTGGTTATACATAGGTATGACACATTAATTTGGTTATACATAGAAGTGACACATTCATTTGGTTATACATAAGAGTGACTCATTCATTTGGTTATACATAGGAGTGACACATTCATTTGGTCATACATTTTAGTGACATGCATTTGGTTATATAAAGGTGTTACAATTGTGTCAATAATTGCATTTGAATATACACAGGTAAAATAAATCAAAACATATATTAAATTATTACAACAGAGATGAAGAACATTTTATAGAACCTAATATAGAAGTCTTCACGGGCTTATGACCTGTCATTGGCTGGTTTAAGTGGCCACTTTAGGCACTGTGTAACATTCACCATTCTGCCCATATTTGAACATCTATATTCCTTCAATTCTTTCATCTGTTGATGTTAGTGAAGTTAAAGAGCTGAAACCTTTATTTATGCGGGTGAGATTCATATAATTGAATTATTTCACCTACATACTAAGGAATGCCTGAATTATTTATTTTTTTCAATTTCTAAATTCAAAAAACTTTGACAAACTCAAAATATTGTTGATATATTATTTATTTTTCTATCAATTACTCCCAAGGGCGTTGAATCCAATTCTTGTCTACAAATATTTGGACAGATAAACGCATCCGTTTCGAAGAATGAAAGGAATATGGATTTTCAAACATAGGTAGAATGGTAAATGTCACACAGTAGGTAAAGTGGCCACTTAAACATAATCGGGATGTCGTCCCGTGGCTATTGTTGCGAACTCACAGATCAGAGGACCGAGGTTCAAACCCCACTCTACCCCAACTTGATTTCCATTTTCTGTCATTCGCAATTCGTTGAAAATGGCCCCAAAATTGAAAGGAAAACGGAAATTGACCAGGAAAACGTAAATATTTATTTTTATTACTGAAAAAAAAATACAGCCAATGACAGGTGTCATAAGCCTTGTAAATGCCTAGACTTCTATATTCCCTTCTTTATTTTTTTTAAGGGAATAACCCGCTAAGCCTCTTCTTTTAAAGGCTTATCAGCAGGTGGGAAATAGGATATGGAAGGAAGTTATGAAAAATATACCACAACACACAGACCAATTAAGAAAAAATCTTTCTTGGATTTTTTTCTTGGAACTGGCGGCAATCGAACCCGCGACACTAGTTTCGCAGTTAGCTGTCTTACATACTGCGCCACGGCGCCTGTCAGTGTTCTTTAAGTCTGTTGTAATACATTAATAAATTATTCTGTTTATATGTACGACACTTCATTTGACCAGATAAACGCGATAAAAATTTATGTTTCGTTGATTTGGTCGTCCCTCAAGAACGAAATAAAAGAGTTTATGTCTCAAGAGCACATTGCATTATCTCTCATTTCATTCTATTCTGCGCCCCTCTGCCGATTACTGCATCGACAGCAGGAATCACGTCATTCCGCGGGCGGTTTCTGGGGTCCCCGCCCCCCGAGGGCGAAGGGTCCCGCGGGGGCCATAAACAACGTTAGTCACCGGCCCCCGCTACCGCCCTCGCTACCCACCCCAAATACAATGAGACTGTTCATTAAGCGCAATGTTCAACTTTTAATAGAATGTTTTGGGTAATAATTTGTTTGGAATCAATTAAAAAAACACTTACTAATCATTTGACAATCATTACAATAGAGACGGAGAACGGTAGAAAGTAGATGCTTACATAAATAATGAACGACTTACTGAAATTGAACATGTTAAATACTTAGGACTAACAATAGACAGACAATTAACATGGACAATTCATATCAACAATTTAATTAGCAAAGTGGCGACATTATCGAGTCTTTTTTTAAAAATCAAAAACTTTGTTCCTAAAACGGAAAAAATTCTAATGTATGAAGCCTATGTAAAAACTAAAATATGTTATACGCAACTATTATGGGGAGCAGGATATCAAAATGACATAAACAGACTACAAAGACAACAAAATAAAATATTAAAGTTAGTATATGACCTTCCCTATTTAACTGCAACTAGAGAACTTTTTAAACAAACTAAGCAATTAAATATAACTGAACTCTTTCAACTAGAATCATTAAAATTTATCCATAAATTAGCCACTAATGTAATTGTAGACGAAGAACTAAAACTAATAAAAAATTGTAGTCAACATGGACATAATACGAGAATATCAGACAAATACCATATACAACTTTCTAAAACAAGACAAGGACAATCAAGACTAATGAACCAGGGACTGAAATTATACAATAAACTACCAGACAAAACTAAACAAAAGACTCAGACAAACTTTACAAAAGATGTAAAAAATATTATTTTGAATAACAGAGTATAAATGAAAAATGTATATATTATTTTATGTAAAATGAATGTTATAATCCGTAAGGGTTTATAAATAAATTTTCAAATTAAAAAAAAAAAAAAACATTTTTGAGAAGGAAATACGGAAGTAGAGGCATTTACAGAGCTTGTGACCAGGGCCGCGATTACAAACGCTAAATTCATCATCTCATTTTGAGACGGTATAAAGTAAACTCGATATTTATGTACGAAAATGTGTATATTTGTATGAAAACTTCATCGGTGACCTGTATTTTAACATGCTTAAATCTTTTTTATACATAGATTACACAAACATCACTCTGTCAGATTTAAAATTTACACTAAAAATGCATTATGTAACTTGGTAGACATAATAATAATTAATATGTACATCTTCCTTCCCCTCCTTATCCTTTCTTCAAGCATCCTTGTCCTAATCCCGCCCAAGTTACAATAACTTTCTGTTCTTAAAAAAAATTGAAAAGAATTATTAGTACATGAAAATAAAATTTTTATATGTATAAACTTTTATGTATTTATTTAATATGAAATATTTTTTCTTTGCTAACTTTGTATACTTTGTGGAAATCTGTTATTAGTTCTAAGTTTATACACTATATCTGTTTGTTTACTATAAATATGTATGTAGAACTGTTGGTATCCCAAAAAAAATATATTAATTAAAATTGACTACAAAGTTAAACATGTTAACTTCTTATTGTGATACGGGCCCTGATGTGGCCATGTTCAATTATCACTTTACGCACTGTGTAAGATTAATCTTTCTGCCCATGTTCGAAGATCCATATTTCTTAAATCCATCCATATGTTGAAAAAATAGGAATGTTGTGACATAGATAGAATGGTGTATGTAACAGCGCGTAAAGTAATCACTCAAATCAGTCAATGACAGTCCCGTAAATGCCTAAAATATTATAATCTCTTCTCAATAATGTTATTCGTGTGTGTTGTTATTTACGTGCCTTTTATTCGGTTACAAAGATTTAAACATACTCAAAACATGTACCTATACAGTAAGGAAGTTCAGTGCTACGGGAAATTGGATATAAAAATGTTTTTTTTTACACGCGGTAAAAATAGAACATTTAATTGTGTGGCGTTTCTCGCTACGCCTACGTACGAAAAAAGTAATAAAAATGAACTACTCCAATAGACCAACTATAGAGTGTTGTGATAGATTTATAATTTCCGGGAAGTCAACTCACTAATCAGCAAGATTCTCCGACTAAACTTGTGATGTCACGAGCGAAGTAATTTCAAAATTACAAAGCTTTAAAAAATTATAGGCCTGATATTATGCTACATAAAAAAAATTCTTAGCTTGATAGTTTATTAAAAAAAGAAAATATTTTTTTAAAAAACAACTTCCTAATTAATATAGTTTTTTTTACCTAATGTGTTTTTTTCTTTCTAAAAATCAATATCGTCTTGCATTGGCAGTGGCGAACGGTGTTTTATTTGCAGGCAAACTATAAAAAATCAAATATTTGTACCTATGTAGTACATACATAATATAAGAAAAAGTTAGGGTTTCCTACGACATTAACACCGTTTTCCTAGGAAACCACTCTCTAGTCACCGTGACGACGGCTGTCCACCGCACCACCGTTCACTACGGCCGTTAAGATACGGGCACCGCTGTCCTAGGAAACCCTGGGTTAATGTATGCTAAAAAAAAATCTTTTTTTTTGTGGTTCAGTGTGATACAACAACTCTCATCTATAAAATCAAAAATAGAACAATGAATTTAGTAGGTAGTAGGTATTCCCATTACGATTGAAATGTCAACTGGCCGATTTGTTCTTGAAATGAATAATGCCAAAAACAGCCGCGTCGAGAACCACATGTCCTGCGATATGACGCATGATAGTAATTATGGTCATATGTCAAAAGTATCATCTCAGAGAAAAATAGCCCCTAAGAAATAATGTTTTCCAAATCGAGAATCTTCAAATAATTTTTGTAATCTGCAAGTTTACTCCAGGAGAAAAAAACCGCCACCGGATTTAAGATGTTCAAAATATAGTATGATTGTTTGTATGAAGAAATAATCTGGAATAATCTATCTTCTATGCACGGTTCGCCCCTGTTGCATGGTAAACATGTTCTATGTCAGAATGTATGTAATACTTTTGATGCTGCTCAAAAAAGGAAATCGAGTGGAAATAAGTCCGCCGCGTGGTGTAGTGGTTGACAAGTATCGTGCTTGAGGTTCTAGGTTCGATTCCCTTTAGGATGGACGTAAAATATTTATTTGATGGTGGTTTTACACTACAATAGCTCCCGATGCTCAATCACAAATGTTTATTACGATGTATATCACGTCGATTGTGTACGACAAGTGTGGCCACTGTGATTGTGCTGCTGAACCTTGAGCGTAATACTAATCATTATTTTTATTTTTAACGTTTCCACAATGTTAGTATTTTATTTTTTGAAAAAAAAAAAAAAGTATTTGCTTTCTTATGATTTACCCAAATATTTAAATTTTGAGAGCCATTTTCAGTAACTTATTATAATGGATTACTTATATAGCGCCATTTTGTAATATAATACCTCAAGGACGCTTTCAAAAGTGATTAAATAGATAAATAAATTTAATTTAAGCTTTTAAATTTGTAATTTAGTTAAAACAATATATTTTGTTGATGCAACGGATTTATTCAAATGATATAGAGAACAAGAGGGTTTTAAGTTTTTTCCGAAATATCATTTCACTCTCACAGCCTCACACCTCTGCTGGGAGAGCGTTCCATGCCATAGGGCCTGCGACCGCAAATACGCGTTCACCGAACTTAGTGCGCTGTTTGCGTAGAGGTATAATAACCCTTTCTCTCGCCGTAGATGTAGCTGATCTAAGCGTAAGACGCCTCTCAGCTAGTTCATCTGGAATGCATAGTTCTCTTAGATGTTCCGGAGCTGAGTTGTGAGGTGATTTACTATCAGAAAATGGAAATCAAGTAGTGGTAGAACCTCTGGTCCGAGACACTAGCCACGGGACCCAGTTCTTTTTTCAAAAAAGCAATACTGTTGAAACTACAAATCAATTCACAAAAACACTGAAAATAAAGTGTTTTACAAAAAAGAATAGTAAATACATTTTTGTTGAAAATTAAAACATTCAATGTACCTAACATTGTTTTATCTCTTTTCCCCCTTATTCGGGACCCTCGTTCCAAATTCGAAATTCGAAATCGTAACATATTGGCGCGCATTACGAGTGTAATCTGTCACCTCTCTCCAGGACAATTAATACGATAATTCTTTTTATCTCTCGCCGACCGAATGCAGAGTGCGTTTGAATATTATCCGAACCGCATCTAGTAATCGGTAAAGATCGAAATGGGGTGATAGGCTGGTTGAGGGTCTTGGTTTAATGACGTCATTAATAGTCATAATGCGGGCGTTGATCTGTTATGACTAAAAAAATAATTGAAAGATGAAGAATACAGTTCTGTGTGTGTTATAGAACCGGAACATGAACGTGTGTTTTCGACTCGATGACTATCACAGGTTTGAAATTGAACGTAGTTATGCAGAAAGCAGCCAGTCCCCTATTTTGAAAAAAATGAGATATTGTTGGCATCGGGTGCAGTTAGGTCGATTCTATTTTATTTTATTTTATTTTATTAGGGAAATCAACAGTTCTACATACATATTTTTAGTAAACAAACAGATATAGTGTATAAACTCAGAACTAATAACAGATTTCCACATAGTATACAAAGTTAGTAAAGAAAATATATTACATATCAAATAAATACATACAATTTATACATATCAAAATGTTATTTTCATGTACTCAATAATCAAAGATTTTTTAAATATTTATTTTAAGAACATTAAGTTACTGTAAATTGGGCGGGATAAAGACAAAAATGCTTGAAGAGAGGATAAGGAGGGGAGGGGAGATGTACATATTTATTATTATAATGTCTACTTAGTTACATAATATGTACACATTTTTAGTGTAAATTTTAAATCTGACAGAGTAACTATGTTCTGCTAAAAATAGCCAGGCCTATTTTTGACAAAAAAATATAATTATCACCTTGTGAAAATAGTGTTGATCACAAAACTGGCATTTCTCAATTTGCAGAAAACACTTACAGCACTAGAATCTTACGATATATATGCTGATTGAAAGATTAATGCCTCCTGGGCCTCGATTATGATGGGAAGATAAAGACTTCATACCTTCACCTTGACGGTATAGTTGAAGACAAATTCCCTCTAGTGATAATAAAGATATACTACCGACCCCCCCCCCCCCTTCATGTTTTGGGTAGGTACATCGATATGAATCAAGGGGAAGCGTACGTCACGGTACACATATCTACGCTCTACAATGACATAGCTTCAGTATGACGTCATAGTTGAAGATAAAATTCTCCCGAACGACTACAAAGGTATAGTACCGATACCATCAATTTTGATGTAAGTACATCATTTTATACCGACGGGTCTAGAACCCCTCGATACGCTTATCTAAGCATTAAGAGTGTCAAAAATTTCGCTCCACCGAGAAAATTTTCCTTTAATTATGATTTATTCAAATTTTAAATTGTTTTGAGGTTAAAACTGTTTTTCTTAAAAGCCTTTAAAAAATATGAGAGAGAAATAAGTAAGTTTAGTCGAGTAAGTCGAATTGAATTCCGACATAACTGTCACTTTAAATATAAAACGAACGCCTAGATGTGGAAGTAATATCGCTAGGTTCTCTCCTATTAACGAATAAGAGTATCTAGACGTCAGACACAGATTACATTCGTCAGAAAGTTACCACTCTAAAAAAATAATTTAGTTATTATATTTTTTCCATCTGTTTTACTATCTTTTCTGAGTGTATGTATTGAGACGTTATAGGAGCCGGCTTTGTAGTCGATTGGTACATACATACAGACGATGTTAAGCGTACCGTTTTGGTGATTTCCAAAAGTCATGCAAAATTCATGTTCAAGCAGGCATTTTTTGCTTGAATTGGGATTTATAGGAGTTTATGATCGCTTTGAAGTGAGCACTTTATTACAGAAGCCTATTTAAAATATAAATGAGAACCATTTTAAATGTTAATGACGTAAGTAACGCGGAATAATTATTTGCGGTCATTCCATTGGCTTGTTTCTGTATATGACAAGTAGGTAGAACATACCGAGGTAAGATACAGTCTCGATACATGCACAGAAATCTAGTTCTCTATAATATATTAACTCTTAAAAGACTGTGGTAAATAATCCCTTTGCACGCGGTGATGAAACATCATGTTACCACTAGTAGGAGATAAAATATTCTAAAGTTCGGACATTTGCAAAAAAATAAAACCATGGAGACGTACTGTTTAATAATTATTTTTCTTTAATTAATGCAAATAAACATATACTTTAGCCCTAATATGGCAAAATCAATTTGAAATCATAAATACACCGCTCATGTTACGCGCGTGCGTCCCCCATCACTGACATCAAATGACTGAATACTGAATCTGTTTTACACAATACCCGCCACAGGACACCGTCTATGCCTTCCTTGTTTTGAGTTATTCGTGCTCTCTCTCTTATACAGATGAGATGTGTTGTTGAATTAGCGGACATTCATTCTTCGCGTAGCAAGGATAAATATTTTTTGTACGAACATCCAGCATAGTTAAACCAACTTTATTTCCAAATCCGGTGAGAAAATGTCAATTTGAAGATTTAAAAAAATACGAGTTTATCATTTAAGAAAATAAGAGAGATATATCATGTCTTGTGTCCTATGTCGATTAGTGTGACAGCGATGTCACACTAATCGACATAGGACGCAGCCACACAAGAGTTAAAGTAGATAAAGTATTTTAATTTTAGAAATTAATTCATAAAAAAACAACTGTAGTAAAAAAACATGTACAAAATTAGCGAGGAGATCTCCCTTCTCCCTCCTCCTCGTTTCTCCTCTGCAGAAGTAAGCAAACATTTGTTTTTTTTCTATATTTTATTTTTTAAGATTGTAGTCGTTCTAAAATATTATTTGAATGTGCCAATATGTCTTCTTGCTCATACTGATCATCGTGGTTTTGGGTGTGATAGGGTTTGAAGAACACCCTGAAGATTGGCATAGGTTAGTTCGAAGTCTTATATGTTGATCGTGTTTTTAAATATATTTATATATCATTATTTTATTGCCTTTTTTGTCATTGCTACAAAGTTTAATGTTCTTTTTGTTCAGTTTCTTGTACACATGTTTCTTCATATAGCTGTTGTAATTGGCGTTGGCCGTATATTAAATAAATAAATAAATAAATTACCATTTCCTAACCTTAGAATTTACGATCCGCAACCTTACCTAGGGATATAATTAGCATCGGTAACATATGAAATACATACAAAGAATAGTGTTCTTATCTATAAAACAATCATATGTCCATTCCACACATAAGTTACTGTTCTTCCATTATTTTTTTATGTAATGGAGGGGAAATTTAAAATATAAAAATTCTTCAAAAAAAGGCGACGAGGATTATACTTAAAATAAATATGTATTCTAATGTAGGAAGAATGCCCAAAGAAAATGGCTTGCTCACAGTAAAGCAGCAAATTAAATATAATGTAGATATTTTTATTCATAAAATAATTAAGTGCTGAATATTTATCCGCGTTGATATCGTTCCGTAAAAATCGTCTCGTGAGAACGTTTTTTATTTCACGCTCGTTTTGGATAAATCTTCAGACTAACATGGTATGCGTAATGCACAGATAGAGTAAAAGATTATACTAACAGTTTTATTATCTTTCATAAATACAAAAAATACAATATATAAACTTAACTAAACTTAATATAATAGAGAATGAAATAATATGAAATACTTAAAAATAACGCAAGAAATCTAATTTGTTAAATGCAAAATAAAGCAGTTAAGAAAAAGCATGAAATCGTAACAATCAAAATTAAATCAAGTTTTTGACTAAAGAACGTGTGTCACCGAACACAGCCAAAAAGCTTCTCTCGTATGCGCCGCTCTGATCTGGCGCGCGAAGTGCGTGTGACGTCTATAGTGTTGCCACACATTTGTTTCGGCTACCCGTGGTCTCAGTCTAATGAAGGATGGATAAAATCTGCTCGTATGCTGGAGAAGTCGACGAGGACGATGAAGCCACCCATTTGTGTGCAATGTAACATGACGGTTAAGTTTTGCTATTGCAGTCAACATTGTGTACTTTCTATTTTAGTTATTAAAAAATATTTGATTAAAGAAATGACCACCGTATTTGATTTCCGAAAGATACTTAACACTGCTGCATCTATTTCACCGCTTTGCCCCTGTGTGCGGGCAAAGTAGGGTAAACTGCTATTAGAGTTTATTTTTATTTTGTAGCTAAATTGTTATCCTATAATGTCTGCATCAATAATAAACGTGACGTTTGATGCAGACATCACAAGCAATTTGTACTAAATAAACATGGCAGTAAAATGGAAGGACGAGTTGGAGCAGCATTTTTAATTTTTTAAAGTAAAGTTGAACTGCTTAAAGAGTAATAAAATTGGCAAATGAGTGTACTGTCTTCCAAAGTAAACTAGGGGCTATAGTAGAATCCATGAAGTGGTCAATAAAAATGACAAAAAATCTAAAATTGTGTTACACAGTGATAGCATGTCAAGCTTCCAAGGATTGAATGATCCAAAGTCAACAGATCCAATCATTTTTGAAATTAAAAAGTTAGAATTAAAGAGAAAGGCAATGATATTGATTAAAGTACACAATGGTAACGTGAGAAATGAGCGAGCGGATGAATTTGTGAAAAAAGCTTCCAAATGAGAACTCTCCTTACCTATGACCATATTCTCATGTCATACATTAAACAAATAGTAAAAAAAATAAATTACGTATACTTGGGAACAAAAGATATTTATCTTGATATCACTTGTGATACAGGCAAAACAGCTAAATTGTTTTTCAAAAAATTAAACGATGCCGAGATATTGGATACTTTTGGGCGGACTTACGAGCTAACTCAAATGCTTTCAGGTCATGGTGCTTTCCGTAAATATTTTCATTTATTCAAAAAAGAAAAAATGATCGCTACCCTTGGGATGGACTTATCTCTCAGGACGTCCTCCATATATTGCGCGAATGTTCTATGTTTGACGCCGGGAGGTTAAACTGCAAACTAATGTGCAAATACGGCCAAATTTTTGAAAACCCAGAGGAAGTATAAAATAATGAAGCCATTGCGGAAAAATACATTAACTTTCTGAAGACTTTAGTAATAAAAAAAATAATGATGAAACGGACCCCGACCCGTAAAAATAAAACCATTGTAAAATATATACATATTAGGGAAAAAAGCTTTGTATGCAATAAATAACCGGAACAAGAAGAAAAAAAAGCGTTAATCCTAGTAGTGAAAATATATAATACAAATATTGCGACTATATATCTTGCAAAATGTACATACGAGGTGTGGCAGAAAAGTAATGAGACTGGCAACACTGCAAGCGATCTGGCAACACTGCGTTGTTGCCCTTTATAGAGCACGGGTATCAGTAACCTTCCATAGCCCAGTGAGTTGCGAATTTCAACTCCTTACATTAACCACGTGATTTTGTGGCTGCTATTAGTGAAGTTGTGTTTTGGTTGTGTGTCACGCAAAATGGAACAGCGGAAATCGGGGCAGCGTTGTGCCATTAAATTTTGTGTTAAGCTTGAAGAATCGGCAAGTGTGACGTTTGAAAAGTTAAAACAGAGGCCTGTTCCCATAGGCATGGGGAACATTCTTTATCCCGAGCACAGGTTTTCGGTGGCACAAATCATTTTCGGAAGGCAGAGAACACGTTGAAGACAAACATCGTTCAGGGAGGCCTTCAACTTCGAAAACCGACGAAAACATCAAACGTGTTAACACTCTTGTGAGATCAGACCGTCGATTAACATTTAGAATGTTGAATGAACAATTAAATTTAAACTGTTTTACAGTTCATCAAATTTTGACTGAACATTTGCACATGAGAAAGATCTGTGCCAAGACGGTGCCGAAAAACAGAATTTTTGACCTCTAAAGGTATTCCTGTGGTTCTTCAGCCTCCCTACTCACCTGACCTTAGTCCCTGTGACTCCTTTTCCCTAAACTAAAAAATGTCCTCAAAGGACGTCATTTCGGGACTTGAGAAAATATTCAAAAGAGTGTAACAGACATGCTAAAGACCATACCGGCTGAAGACTTCCAGCGCTGCTACCAACAGTAGGAACAACGTCTCCATCAGTGTGTAGTTGCCCAAGGGAACTACTTTGAAGGGGATAAAATTGATGTTTGAAAAAAAAACTTTTGTAAATAAAAAATCTGTCTCATTGCTTTTCTGCCACACCTCGTATATACATATTTTATTGATTAATATTATGGATATCTATAATTTTGATAAATTTGTTTTATATTTAGCCACTATGTGACGCCGATCTGAACTGAAAAAAAAACGAAACAAGGATTATATGTAAATAAGCGTAAAAAAAAGAGAAAATAATTACAGAATACATTTAGCCACAAAATAAACATTTACAGAAACATTTCCCACTTTTGGAATCAGCATAACTTCACCCTATCACCGTTAAACAATAATTTTCAACAATCAGCTTTATCCATATGGCCTGCTCCCTCTCTCCCGCGCATTTCCGGGGGGTTGGTGCGAGAGAGATCGCTACCCCCGAATCTCAAATTGCTCCATCTAAATGCTAATGGGTGGATTAGTTGTTCGGAGCTCTCAAATTGTTTTGTTCTAGAACACTTTTTTTAAAATTGGATCGGATTTTGTGGTTCTATTCTATTTTTGAATCGAGATTGAAAAAGCGACGTCTAACGGGAATGGAGATAACGTTGAGATTTGATCTAGGAATTAGCTGGTGTGACAATAAATTATTGTTTAAAAAAACCAAATCCATTTACAGTTAGATATGAACAGAACTACGACATTAATCGTAGCATAATAGCTTGTTATATTACACAAAGACAAGATGTCAAGAGGATAGTCGATGGCTGAGAATTTTGATGAATAGGTATTTGAGCATAGTTTTTCTGCCGCTCTCTCGCAAATTCCTCCCCGATACTGTACGAAAAAGACAACTGCACCTCCGACTAATTATGCGTAACTAAAATCGACAAAATTGACGCTTTGCTGTCCAGTTTTCCGCACCTCAAAACTGAACCATTTTTATTTTAGAAAGTGTATCAGTATATTATTTTATGTGTCGATACCCTTACTGTTTTTCAAAATTCTGTTAATAAAAATGAGAAAATTATTATAAAAGTCTATTCTATTCATTAAAAAGAGAAGCTATTTAAAAACCTCTTTTTAAGTTTTTTTTATCCATAATTTCAGCAAAAATTGAAATCGAAACATATTTAAATAATTTCTGTCATATTATCCTTATGAAGTGCACTGAAAACTTTTGGAGATATGATATGATATGACTTTGCCCAAGTCTGGATTAAGAAGGGATTTCAAGTGAACTGTTCAATTTTTGAATAGATTCTTTAAAATTTTTAGGAAATAAATGTTGGCGCATAAAAACATATTTTGGACATTACTGTCAATAAATTTCTTGAAGCTTCAAAAGTTTGACTTCCTGAAATAACTGGTCAGACAGAAAAGTCGAATTTTTAAGAAGTATAATTTTAATCATTAGTTTTTGTAAGGTTTCTAAACGCTTACTTCGATTATTATAGGCTCTTCCCCATCCGATTATTCCATAAGATAGAGAGGACTGTAAAAGAGCACGATAAACCATTTTATTTATTTCATTTTATTTGGGATTTTTACAGCTATTACATAAACAAAATAATTAGAAAAATCTTAAAAATACTAAAGCCAATTAAAAAAATCCACTGTAAATATAATGACACATAATATTATATAAGAAAAGAAGTTTAGTAATTGTATTTGTGTGACGTTTGTATTCATGTGTATGTGAATGTGTGTATGCGTGAATGAATGAGGGAGAGGATACATGTGCGTGTGGGAATGAAAGAGGGAGAGGGTGCGTTTGTATGGGTGCGTAAGTATGAAAATAATATATTTGCTTTAAACTTGTAAATTGTATTAAAAATGGTACAATAAAGAGCTTAGTAAAAAGTTAGAAACCTTTTTGTTAAAATTCAAATGACGAAATGATATAAATTGTTTTTTTTTTTTTTTTTTAAGTATGTTAAATTTCAAAACCGTATTCTGAAGAAAAAAAAAGCATTTTATTTTTTAAATTTAACTGATACACATCGAATGAATAATGTGGGACGAGTCCTATACAATACAGTAGGATATATTTTGTTGTGTTTGGATGAACAAAACTAGTTAAACGTTTGAAAACATAGGACATATATCTTAATTTGCTAACAATTTCTTCAATATGATTAGTCCATTTCAGTTGACAGTCCAACGTTACTCTCAAATATTTCATCGACTTTTCAGTTTTCGGTTTGTCTGTCAAAAACTAGCTCCGCGTCCAAAATGCTATAATTGGCAGATTGATTGTAAACATGTGTGCCTAACATAAACTTTTACAATGAGGAATTCCAGCCCAACCCGGAATTAAATTTTAAAAATGTTTTCGTGTACACGTGAATATTAAAAAAATTTGGAGTAGGATGAAATATCTCAAAAACGCACGCAATAATAAATATTTAAAAAAAAAAATAGTATTCATTTTAAAATCGTAAATAATGACGTCACTCCTTACATCTACGTGTAGTATTTTCGGTTTCCGCTTTAAAGCCCTTGAACGTTTTGACCATAGAAAAAAAGAGTATAATTTGTCTAATTTGACATTTCATCCAGAGATTATGTCAACTTTCTAGGTTTTTCTAAATCGAAAAGTTCGTAAAAACAACCATAACATAGAAATGAGCAAATTACGATCAACTGAATGAAGTAATCAAAGCAATATTCCATAGATTCTTGTCAGGTCAGTGAAAGTATGAACGCCAACCGTTTCATGACGTCACTACTGAAAAGTGACTTACTGATTACAGTCATTTGGCGCGGTATTTGATAAATGTAACTTTAAAAAATCATATCTTTGTAAATAACGCACAAAAAAAATATAAATATATTTTTGCTTAGTTAAATAGTACGCGAATAGAGAATAAATAAATTAGAAAACAGTGGAATTCCTCATTATGATTTAAATTGGAAATTTAGATATTCCGTATATTCTATTATCAAATCTCGTAGGATGTGAATGTTGATGAATGCAGAAAACGAGGAAGACCGAGAAAGACCATCCAACAAAAGTCGGAAAACTTCTGCTGAATAAAAAAACAGTTGTTAAATAATTTATTTTTGTTTATTTTGTATACAAAATGTAGGTATTATCGGAAAATAAACTTATGTTTTATTTTGCAATTTTTATAATGTCATTTTACAAACTAAACGCCGAAACAATAAACAGTCATTGTATAGATTCATTATTTAGCCGAAAAATAATTTTTATTACTTATCTAGTTTGAGTTTGTTGGGAATGAAGAAATGAGAGAAAGGTTGCGGCAACATCCGGTGACAACTGTTATCAAGCGAAATGAAGGCGATACAGTTGGGTTGGCCAACTGCAGAAGCCCCCTGAGGGCCTTAACCACGCTTGTCTACTTTACAAGGCAACGGGTTCTCGTTGTCCTGGACGCCAACGGCTGACAGATCGTTGACAGTTCACTTTTAAACTATGGGAATTGACTTGACACAGAAGCATACACAGTCAGATTTTAAATAAAAAACCTATGTATTTTCGTATAGTTTGTTTACCCTTGCAAAAATAATTATTTATTACATTTTTCCCTTGCACTATGTTTTCTTTCTAGGTTTTCGACGTTCACTGCTCACTGTACGTCGGGGGTTCATGTCAGAACTATGGGACGCTAACCTGACTTATGAGTATGCACAGGAGTTGGCAGCTGACAAAGTGGCCTGGAGGCTCTTTGTGGACGCCACAAGCTCCGACTAGGGAGCAGATATGGAATGATAATGAAGATAAAAACTAGTAGGTATGAGATATTAAATATTCACATGTTCTCATCAATTGTTTATCCAATTTCAAAATGGTTTTCTAAATGTGCGGATGTTCCTTGCTTCCTAGAGACTTTCTGGCGATAAAATTTGGCTGTTATTGTGAAAATCACCTTTATGTGTCAAATGACGTACTTCCATCAGTTTAGTGTCATTATATTTATTTAATTATACTTTGACAATGTTTGTATTTTTTTTTTATACAGAATAATGTTCCCTCACTGGGGTGTCCCGTGCCGAGGGAAACATTTTACACTATGTAAAACATGCCTTAAATGAGTTATTCAACAAATTTTACGTAGTAATAAAATAAAAACGTAATTAATCTAATTAACCTTATTATCATTAATATAATAGGCAATATAAACTAAAATAATCAGAAAAAACATAACCAATTTACATAAACCTGTAGACCAATTTTCATAAACAGCACATCATTTTTTACCTATTTGGCTTGATCCACTCATCGATCCGTGCGCAACCCACCTCCACTATCCATTTCTTAATGGCAATTTTATATAGTGAGTACTTATTAATTGTTCTTATAGATAATGAAAGGAGATTGTTCACTTTAACCGTGTAGTAAGCCAATTCTCTTTGACCGAAAGTTGTATTAATTTTTCATTGTTTTTGCGGCATCCGGGTGGAGGATTTGGAGTTTCAGTAACGATCTGATTGCTTGACAAATGGTTAGAACATAACGCAACATACCTAGGACTCACCATGGACAGACAATTAAAATGAACGAAATACATAGATGGACTCACCAAAGTAATAGCATCATTACATACATCATACCAAAAAAGGAAAAATCATGATGTACAAAGCTTATGAACAGCAAATTGAGATACATGATCGCCTTCTAGGGAACCGGTAACAAGACAGACGTAACAAGGATACAAAGACAACAAAATAAAATAATTCAACCAACATACAATTTACCCTACCTGACCCCTACGACTAAACTGCACGATAAAACACACCTATTTGACATAAAATACTTACGAAAATTGAGACGATAAAAATTGTATACAAAATCGTACAGGGAAACATACAAAACGATGACATAACTTTAAAGAAAAATGCCGATATACATAAATATAATACCAGACAACCATAACATTACCACATTAAAAAATCAAAAACAATCATAGGACAGTCAAAAATACTAAACAATGAACTTAAACATTACAATGCATTACTTTACGATTTGAAAAATTACACTAGAGAAAAATTAAAAATGAACCTGAAAAAGCACATGATGAACCCTTACCAGATGAGACATACCATGACCAGACCATATAATATTTATTATACAGGGTGTTCATTAAACCCTGTCACATCCGAAACCACGATGATCAGTATGAGCAAGAAGACATATTGGCGCATTAAAATATTTTTTTAGAACAAATAAAATGAAAAAAAATAAAATATCAAAAAAAGCAAATGGTTGGTTACTTCTGTAGGGAAGAAACGAGGAGGGGGAGTGGGGAATCTGATACTGCGCCGCGCTCCCCTCACTTCTCCTCTGCGGAAGTACGCAACCATTTGTTTTTTTCAATATTTTATTTTTAAAAACATTTTTGGTTCTAAATATATTTTTTAATATGCTAATATGTCTTCTTGCCCATACTGATCATCGTGGTTTCGGATGTGACAGGGTTTAAAGAACACCTGTATAGCCCTAACGGGTTTTTTAAAATAATAATAATTAAAAATATTTAAAAATACTTATTTTGCGCAGATAAAATATATACATAACACAATGATTAAATGTGATTTTTCTCAAGCCTCTCACTGTAATTGGGCCTCCTGGCCTGTTGTGGTGCAAAAAAAGCCAGAACCGTGAAAATATTGCAAGAGTCTCAAGCTAAAGGGGTGAAATTGGTCGCGGAGAGTCTAATCTAATATATCTGAATGGGGAAGGCGAAACAAACTTAAATTTAATATTTCCAAGTGTTCGGTCACGTCCTTCACTAGGGCCCAAATAACTCTTTTTTTCGCTACAAAATGAATGACCAGAATCTGATACGAACATCGAACGTTGAGGATCTGGACGTTAGATTTGTGAGTACTCTGACATTTCATGAACACATAGAGACAATCAGTGGTAATGCATTCAAGATGTTAGGATTTGTTCTGCGTACTGCCAGGGTTTTCGAAAATACCCGCGTACTGAGAACTCTTTACAACTCCTTGGTGCGAAGTAGACTCGAGAGTGACTCGATGATTTGGGGGCCACATGAACTGAAGTACTCTCTTATGATAGAGAAAATCCAAAAGAAGTTACTGAGATATCTCTACATGAGAGAGTCGGGTATTATTCTTGGCTCTACCCGACCGAGTTTGTCCAGGGTATGCTTGGCTACAACAGTTTAGAGACTAGAAGGAATGTGTATTTGATTACACATTTTTATCGATTATTGCGTAGTATGATCGATAATTCTGAGATTATGATGAGAATTGGTTTGTATGTTCCTGATAATTACCTAAGACAGCGTCAGCATAGAGTGTTTCATGTTCCGATATTCAGGAACAACCTGCCTATGGGTATGCCTGTTGGAAGGGCTACCGCTATGCTGAACAACATAGCTCTGGATATTGATCTATTCCATGTATCCGAGGGGGTTTTCCGGAGCAGGATTCTCCTACTACTTTGACATTATGAGTCTCTTTCGTGTATTTTTTTTCTTTTTTATTACATGTACGTATTTAGTAAATGTTTGTAATGAATATGTTATATTTAAAATAAATTAATTTTATTGAATTGAAAAAAAGAGGTTAACGATAGCTGATAGATGGCCAACACATGTTTTTGTTTGAATTGTAATATTTTATTCGTATTTTTCAAGTTTTTTATTATTTTTATTTCAAAACCAATATTTTCTTGAAACGTTGTTTTTTAATTTTTAATTAAAAACATAAGTTATTGTGCTTTTGGCTAGTAAAATAATATTTTTTTGACTGACTGACTTAGAAAAAGGTTACATAACATAATTAGTTGGAGAGTCACGGTAATTTTATATCAATATTATAATTTTTATGTACGTATAGTAATGTATACAATATAAGAACAATTTGAAAAATCTTATTATTTCCCTACACATTCCTTTGAAGTGATATTAACTAGCCCGCTTCCTAAAGTCGATAAATCTATCCTTTTATGTGGTAGTTCGGGAGCCACCCTTAAGGCTTGTAATGCAGATAATTCTGTTTTCCCTCTATAGGGGATGGTAGTGTTTGGGGGAGTGTCCAGTTTGGTAATTATCGGATGCAACCTAATCTAAACGGCCACTGAAGGGGATAATGGAATAATACATATGTACTTGTATTTACATAATAATCGCCTTGTAGTTTAATGGTTAGGTCTCGGGATCGATTACCCGAAACATTAATTAAAATAAAGTATTCTAAAATTATTATTTGTTTTTATAAAACCTATTGTAGGTAATTTATATATATATATTTCAGTTTAGTTAGCTGTAGTTGGCGGCCTCCATGATGTCGTGGTTAAAACGCATGGCTCACTCACGGAAGGTTCCGGGTTCGATTCCCGATGAGAACAAACATTTTTATCAAGCCTGTGTGTTCTGGCTATAGTTTTTTACTGTAAGTGGGCCTTGCCTGATGTGGTGCAAAAAAAAACATTTAACAATAGTCAGAGTGATCGTTTGCGTGTAGCGGAAACTAGACTTATATCGAGAACGAACTTACTTAACGAAGGCACGTTATGCTAGGGGGGTCAGGTACACAAGTGCAACTTGATCATCGAAGGTAAGGTGATCAGTTTTACGCTTCAGGCGTCAGCACATTAACAATGAGATATTGCATTGAGGGGAGATCCTTAAGCCCACCATCCACCCGCAGCTGTTATAGAGTCTTGGGGGACTCTCTGTCAGCTGCGCATAGAGGAAAGTTATTATAAATATTCCTAAGGAATACAAATTCTATGCAGATTAAGGAAAGAGGAGGAAGATGTATGGACAGACGACAACAAAAAAAAAATCGTCCCCACTCCTCAGGATCCCCCCAATGCCTCTGTTTTTTTATTCAAAAAATATGTTTATACACAAACAATTTACATAAATAAACGTATCCAAATATACAAAAACAATTTCTTAAAACCATAGTAGCACAACAAACATAACTAACACAACAAACATAAGTAAAAACACGGATATTTACAATGAGAGAACGGCTTTGAATAAAGAAGGACTCCCTGGGTGGTCAGAGGCAGAGGATTCGAATACCACCCCCGTAAGGAGAGAACAAAACAAAAGAACGTGTGCGTTCCGCTCGGAAAGAAGCACAGTCCCAACTGAATGAGCATCCCACAGGAACAGTTACCTGTCCCTCCATATTTTACCCACCTAGCTCCCAACGCGATACCCAAATCCGGACAAACTGACGTAACAGTGCAAAATTCGTACTGTTGGCCATCAGATCCACATTCCACGCAGGTCGCATGACCCCTGTCAGACCATTCGGCATCTCATCTCTGGCATCATCCAATAGCACAAAGTGCCACAAGATGTGTTCGGCCGATTGATGGTTATCTCCGCAAGCACAGCTCGAGACAGGGGCAAGTCCAAGTTTATGAAGCTTGTCTCTAAATTCCCCATGTCCCGAAACCATTTGTGCAGTAAGTATGATGGTCAAACACCAAGAACTTACTACACATCCTGATTATGAAATATTGCAGTGTACAACCACCTTAAAAATCATTAATTCAAGTCCACCCTACCAGGAATCGAATCCAGGACTACAAGCATGGTAGGTGAACGCGCCAATCTGATGAGGCTGAATTATCTTCACTTGATTTCCGTATTCAGGATTTTTACTTGAGAGAAGTTATTGCCTCTAAAACATTTATCTGGGATTGTGGTTCTATTTCGCACACCGAACTGTATTCTCAATCGGCAGGATACGGATTAATAAAAAAAAACATGTAGGTAATCTATGTTAGGTATCTTTTGGATTACTTTCTGATTAAAACAAACTATTTTTTTTATCTATTTATTCGTTAAGTGACATCATTGATTTTTCTAATCTCCACTTGAATATATTTTGGCTAAAAGCTTAAGTGTATTTTGTATGGAGTTTTCCCATAAACGTGATTTAGTTTGGTCCTTTATCTTATAATTGGTAAATTCTGTTATCTATTCCATTTGATAGGGTTTGTACAGCGTTAGTGTATTTAGATTTTCGAGTATTGTAGGTGATTTAATAATTTTATCAAACCACTTATATTGGCCAACAAATTAACGAAATATATCACTTAGTGAAATGATGCTAATTTATTCCTTCACAAAAATACTATTACATAATATATATCAATAAAATAATGTCATTATCATTATTTTAGCCAGTATTCGTCTTTTGATGACAGAATATTTTATTTTTTCATTGGATATATTGAACCTATTAGTATACTTACAATAATAGAAAAAACTAGAATGTAATAATAATGAAACAGTTGACGACAGCTGACTATTATTATTTTAAATTACACATTATTTACAAATTAATTTTGATCGCTAACTAACCGAATATGTTGCGTAGATGTAAACATCCTAATATAAAAAATATATATGTTTATTCAGTGTGGTTTTGGTAGCATTCTTTTTAGTGACAGATTGTTATTTTTACATTTGGATTGCTTCGAACAACAAAAAATAAATTGTGAGGCCCAAAAGTGCGATTATTCTAGGTGAACTAATCAACAGAAACCCGCAGGGTCGGTCAACTAAGATTCGTAGGATAAATAAACGGGGCCCGGAAGGCCGATTACATGGGTCTATAAGGGCCGAATTTTCTAGCATGTAACATGTGGCAAAAGCCGACTGCTTCCTGCAGAATAAATGCCACTAGCATGTAACAGTCGGCTATCGCCCACTGTTACATGCTAAGAAATTGACTTTTTGCGTTATTCGTGAGAGACAGATACGACAGATGGCGTGAGATGGTCTCTAACTGAAATAATAATTGCCAATTCTTAGAGGAATTTCATTGTAATTCAACATATCACTATCCGAACTCGATGGTGACAGTTAAAAGTATTTAAAAGTAAGTACTCAGTAGAGTGATAAACCAAATTTCAAACAAACATGTCACGTAGACCCTGCCAGGAATCGATCCCGAAACTTCCAATGAGCCAACCAGTGCAAGGCTGACTTATCTTTTATTTGGCTTAAAAGCACTTTCACCTTCAAATGAGCATCTTCGGGTTGATAAATACAGCGTTGAAATAATTTGTTCATATAAATATATTTATCTTACAAACAAAATACTTTGAAAAACCGTCTGACTTCTAAAAATGCCCGTAGATGGTGAATTCGGCAATTGATCAAAAACATAAGAGAAGTGAACAAAGCATTTTAATTAATGGATATAAAAATATTGTTTTTTTTTGTTGTAGTTCTGATATGATTTTGCTCCAGGAGCAATTGAAAATAAACACAACTTTTGGTTAAAGAGGGTTGGTCTACTTCTTCATTAAAGTGAACACCCTACTTCCATTGTCCACAAGGACAATATTAGTAAATACTATAATCTTAAAATTGCTTTAAAGAAATGGATAATGGAGGTGGGTTGCACACGAATTAATGAGTGAATCAGTTCAAATAGGTAGAAAAGCGATTTTATTTGTCAGATTTTTGTTTTTTATTTATTTATCTATTTCACAGTTTTAAAATATACAAAGGTTATTTGTTTCATGTCCCGACAAGCTAGAAAACTCCTGTGTTTAGGCAGGAACTTCTTATTTACATGCGTTTTTTTTCATATAATGATGCTTATACAATTTTTATAATAATAATAATATAAATAATAAAAAACAAATATAAATTTAATAACATACCGATAAGTAAAAATTGAAGCATAGGTATAAATTAGAAAATGAAAAATTAACGCAAATACGAACAATAATAAGAAAATAAAAACAAATATAAATTACAAAACGTAAAAAAAAGAACGAGGATATATTTAGTTTTGGAATTTAAGAAATCATTTCAGTTATATAAATAATTATAAAATATAAAAAGGTCTACTCTTTATCCCACCATTTTCTAATAAAAATTGTAGCTGACCGACGCCTTTATGTCAGTGTCCAACATGTTTAAGATGTATGTAAGTTTTATATGTTTTTATTATTTTAATGTGTATTTGAGATTATGATTTTATTATATAACAAGGCATGTTTCAAAGTTATATAAAGTGTTTCCCTCGGCACGGGACACCCCAGTGAAGGAATATTATCTTAAATGTTAAATAAAATAAAACATACATTGCGAAAGAACAAATAAAATAAAATCAATTAAATTATTTCGTAATAACAAATTCTATATTGGCTCGCGGACCTCGCCTTGAAAATAGGCAGAGGACCAGAGCTAGCCTGCGGGCCGTAGATTGTCCAGCCCTGGTTTAGACAACTGCAGAAACACTAAACAAAGACTATAATGCTGTATTTATTTGGACAGTACACAATTTATTCGTTATTGTACAAAAATATCACGTAACACGCTCATCTGTTTCCGTTTTTCCTCCGCGCCCGCGGTCCTCCATTTTGTCCGCCATTTTGTTGTAGGTGTTTTTTTCCGAATTTCCCGCTCTTTTCTCCGCTCTGCATTCGCTGAGCTGATAAATAACGGCTGATGGATATTTATGGGCTTGTAAGGTCGGGTATTTCCTCACACGAAAAGTATTAAATATTTATTGAATCGTTCCTACCTCAGCATGGCCACATGTATCAAATCGTGGAAAAGTAAAGCGCAAAGAACTGTGATAAAGAATAATTATTATGATAAAGGAAAACAAACTATATGAAAATATATTGATGTTAGGGAGAGGTGGTTGGCTAGCGATCACGCGTGAGTTAGGTATTTTATACGATGCACAAAACACGTTTATCTTATGTAGATATATCAACAAAATAAAGTATAAAATACGGTATAATATGTAATGTTTTCATTTAAAATGATTGCTAATGTTGGTTTTGCATGGAACATTGAAACAATATAAAAGAACCTGCTGACGAATTGAATGGTTAAAATCTTGAAAGCAAATTAAAAATAAATAAATAAAATAAAAAAAACCTATCTCAAGTGACGCGGCATCTATCCGGCTCGGGTATTTATCTCAGACTGTATCTTCATAGACTATCGATTGCTCGAGAAAAAAAAAATTACTCGGTTCACTCCTTACAAATTTAAATGAAAATAGCTAAGGTATGATTTCGTGGCAGACTGTCAGCCTCTGGGGCAGAAAAACTGTATGGTGGTAGCCAGAGACAAAATCGAATGGAGACATTTCTTGAGGAAGATAAGACCCACCGAGGCTTGTTACGCTGAAGATTGATTGATTGATTGTCTGGCTCATTAAGCGTTAAACTGATCGCCTTGCCTTTTGTAACAGATGATCATGATACGCTGCATTGATTTTATAAATGAGCGCCCCATTCTCCACTAGGTGCGAATAAAAGTTTGATGATAGTAAATATGTTTGTCAAACATTGGGGACATTTAATTGATTGTTTTTTTTTGTCAAATTGGATATAAGAATCATTTTCATAAGTTAATTAAGTTGTCATTTCTTAATTTCATTTCTATAAATTATTACAATATCTTTATTATCGTACTGTTATCGTTTGTATTATGCATTAATCATCCATCTATCAATATAATGGCTTATCCTGTTTTCTCAACAGATTAGCCCAGAGCCCCGATCATAATGAGAAGTTAAGGCTGTAGTCTGGTAAAATAAACGCAAAATTAAAAAATCATACGATTTTTCCCCTATCGTTTTTGGTAAGGGCAGGTATGATGGTCATAAAAACGTAAATAAGATGTTGTTTTAAATTAAATATTACAACCAGAATTATTTCATTTAAAAAAAAAGAGAATACAATTCTATAAAAACAGGTTCCAACTAAAATTTTAAAATAATTTATTTTTTAAGCATTACCGAAGGCACAATTTTAAGTAGAAATAAAAGAAAATGTCACAAAAATGTATGTGATTTAAAATGCTTGTATTTCTTTTCGAAATAAAAAATTTAAATTTGGTTTCTGCCACTTTCATGTTCAACTTATTATCTTCAAATTATTAAGTCAAATTTTTGTTCAATCCTTGGTTTTTATTGAGATCCGAAATACCTAAGTTTAGTCTAAATTTGAAATGGCGTAATCTGCCGGTAGATTTAACTTTTAAGCATCTTTTTTAACAGAAATACCTTTAAAAATGCTGTTTTTATATAATTTACGTTTTTTATTATTTTTATTTTTGCGCGATTAAAAAAGAACATTCGTTTTAAAATGGCAAAATTGTATGATTTCATAATTTTGCGTTCGTTTTATCAGACGACAGCCTTAACAGAGCTATCTACAAGTATCTATAAAGTTAAATAAAAAATATTTACGAAAATGATTAATTTTGCATATTTTTTTTTTAATACGTCTATTTATATTAGGACTTACAATAGACAGACAATTGACATGGACAATTAATATCAACAATTTAATAAGCAAAGTGGCGACTTTATCAAGTCTTTTTTTTTTAATCAAAAACTTTGTTCCAATAAAGGAATAAAATTTAATGTATGAAGCCTATGTTAAAACTAAAATATGTTATATGCAACTACTATGGGGAACAGGAAATCAAAATGACATAAACAGACTACAAAGACAGCAAAATAAAATATTAAAGTTAGTAAATGACCTACCCTATCTAACAGCAACTAAAGAACTTTTTGAACAAACTAAACAATTAAATGTAACTGAACTCTTTAAACTAGAATCTTTAAAATTTATTCATAAATTAGCCACTGATGTAATTGTACACGAAAAATTAAAACTTAAAAAAAACTGTAGTAAACATGAAAACAATACGAGAATATCAGAAAAATATCATATACAATCTTTTAAAACGAGAAAAGGACAATCGAGACTTATAAACCATGGACTGAAATTATACAATAAACTACCAGACAAAACTAAACAAAAGACTCAGACAACCTTTACAAAAGATGTTAAAAATATTTTTATTAACAGTAGAATGTGAATTTTAAAAGTGAAAATATTTTGTTAAATGTATGTAACCCGTAAGGGTTTATCAATGAAATTTAAATAATAATTTAAAAAAAATATCTTACAGATGAAGACACTCAATTTTTTTATAGAAACATAGATATTTCGGTAAAAAAAATTGTTTTATAGACAGTTGAAGATAACTCTATTAACTTCCCATTGTAATCGGGACTCTCGAATATTTATTCGGTGTAACGGGATGTTACACCGAATAAATATTATGTTCCGGACAACTGTACAAGGAAATTGATTGAGGCGACGAAATATAATTGAAATGGCGAAGAGGTGTATAATTTTCCAACATTATTGATTAATCGAAGATAGCTAAAAACTGGTTCCATTAAAAAATCTAATCAATTATTAAGACGCTGGTATCATGAATAATAAAATCATGGATGAAAGAATAAACGGCATATCTGGATAAATTAAAAGGAAAATCGACAATGTTTGAGTATGTCCAAATGCTTGCACACTGGCTGAACTTTCTCGCTAGGGAGTTATTCATATTTAAATTTATTGCAACAGAGAGTGAAAAATATTATTGAGAAGAGAATATGGAAGTCTAGGCATGTACAGGGCTTATGACCTGTTATTGGCTGGTTTAAGTGGCCACTTTACACACTGTGTTACACTTACCATTCTGCCCAGAAGTATAAAAATTGGCAAATTGTTTTCAGGCGTTGCCTAGTAGGTAATTTGGTTCAGCCGGATAAATCTCACCCACAAAATAAAGGTTTCAGCTCATTTATTTCACAAAAGTCAAAAGATGGAAGAGTTGAGGAAATATGGATGGTTAAACATGGGCAGAATGGTAAATGTTACACAGTGTGTAAAGTGGCCACTTAAACCAGCCAATAACAGGTCATAAGCCCTGTAAATGCCTAGACTGCCATATTACCTTCTCATTAATGTTTCCCCCTTTCTGTTGCAATAAATTTAAAAGAAAAATGTTTTTAGTATTAAAAAAATCATATCAATTTGAAAACAGATTTTTCAGAACAAAATTTAGCAAAAAATCAGAGGTTAAGACTAGAGAACAAATTGATCGATATTGTTTTTCAAAATAAGAGTAAACTTAGATGGCGTATGCAAAATTAATTATAACGCTTCTACCTGTCAAATTCATTTTACTTTCATATTTATTTTCTAAACAAGTTTCTTAGAATTATATATTATCTTCTAAAATAAAACTTAATTGTCTACTGTATGGAGTTCAGGATAGAGTGAGTCTCGTGTGTTTTTCTATTTAGATTTATATGTTTTAATATTTGATTATGATTTTAAGATTTCGAGAAGATTATTAAAGCTGCAGTTGCCTCTATGCAAAATTAAATGATTTATAAATATAGAATTTTGTAAATTGGTGGGATTTATTTCTTTGAAAGTTTTTATAATAGATGCTTTTTTATAGATATCATTAATTGAGGGTACATCTAGTTCTTTGAAAACTAATTTTGTGCGGTAAGTTCTTGGCTATTTAAATTTAATTGCGTAAATCTAGTGAACCTGAAAATTTGGATAGAAATATTCCCCAGGGTCTGAATATCTCAAGCAATGAAAATGATGTCGCACCAAATGTCCGTAAACCGATATGTCCATTGTCTGATAGTGATAGTGAATAATGTTTTGAGTATGACCAAATGCTTGCAGACAGGCTGCATTTCATTCCTAGGGAGTTATTTAGATCTGAAGTTGTTGCAAAAAAGAGGAAAAACATTTTTGAGAAGGGAATATGGAAGGCTTATGACCAGTCATTAGCCGTATTTTTTACAATAATAAAAATTAATGTTTTAAAGGACGGGTGCGCGTGAGTTGATTTGATGTTAAACGAGAAAGACGGATTAAAATTGAAATATTTATTAAACAGTTACACACGAGTTACATCCTATTATTTGGTACGGAAGGAATTTACAATAGCGAACACCGGCGGGGAGCTGGTGGCCGGGCGACACGAAATGCCAAGACGAAATGTCATGTGTTTTTCCAAAGCACGGCGTTTAATTTCTTGTCCGAGCTGACGTTGCAGCGGGCTACGCGTTCGGACCTGACAACCTCACGGCTTTGGTGTTGCCCGCCACAGTATAAACATCCACATTTCTTCAACTCTTCCATCTGTTGACTTTTGTGAAGTAAAAGAGTTGAAACCTTTATCATGTGGGTGAGATTCATCCGGCTGAACCATTTTAATGTTACGCAAATGTAAAATGGCCACTTAAATCAGCCAATGGCAGGTCATAAGCCCTGTAAACACCTAGACTTCCATATTTCCTTCTTAAAAATCTTTTTCCTCTCGGTTGCAACAAATAAAGATTGTGAATAATCTTTGTTACGATTTTTAAAATGTTTTGTCATTATTATTTTTAAATAAAATTCCCCTTATTGGTTTTCATGCAATGAATCAAATTCACCATTGTTTTTTTTTTTGGCATACTTTTTTTACAAGGTAGTCTATGGAATATATCCACAGTGCGAAAAGAGGTTCCGGTGTTCATTTTACGTAGATATTTTTGTATTACCGTTCACTGTTTTTAAAAGGTGTTTTGGTTATTTTTCTTCCAAGATCTATGTCAATCCCCAATTAATGAGTTGTAAATTCACCAGTAGTCGAACATTGCGTGTCAACTTCCGTTAGTTAATCCATTTAGTTTAAAAGTTAAATAACGAACAAATATATGTAAATAAATGTGCAAATGCTGTAGTGTTAGTTTTTAAATCAATTTTATTATCAATCTAGAAAATCTAGCTGTTATTAATGTTTCTATTAAAACAAAGCCAAGTTCGATTATAAACAACACCCGGGAGAACCAATTTGTTACAACAGTTTGTGATAAACAAGTGTTTGTATCTACTTTTGATGAATTCACTACTAACTTTGATCTACTTTAAACGCTGTTTAAATAATTATTGTTATTATTTACTGTACCTAGTGTACCGGTGACCAGGCGGATTAAAAATACAGTTATGTGTGTGAAATAGAACCAGATCCATTGACGAGCATTTGCGTCTCGACAGCTCCTCTCAGGTAAAAGTCCTGAAAAAGGAAATTGAGTGGGGATGAGTCATGACAGGCAAATGCGTTAACCAGTTTATACGAGGCGGACTAATCTTCACTTGAAGACCATTTTTAGGGTTTTTACTTGAACGTAGAAAGGAAAAAGTTACTAAGCAACTTATAGGAACTTTGCAGATGAGCCAATCGAAGTTTTTTTTTTAATTAACAAAGAATCTGGTAATTTAAATTTAAATTTAGTTATTTAGGAATCATGCCAAAATAAAACGTGTGTATGAGGTTTTTGTAATTATAAAGATAAAAAAAGGAAAATACTTGTTTTTTTATCAGTTTTACACTGCAAAACAAACTAAACTTAAACATTTTTTGATCAACACTCCTACCTGTAAAAAACAAAGAAACGACATTTAGGGTAATTAAAGCAATTTCTCTCCAATTTGCTTTTATGATTTATTCCAACAATCAATATTCTTTATTCTCTTCAGCCATGTAAAAATCTGACGTAATGTTGCCACCTAGTTTTTTTCTGTTTTAGCTTCTAACTGTGAAGCACCGCTTTATCGACAACGCGGAAAGCTGTAAAATTAAACATTTAAGGGAATGAATTTCCTTCCCATATATTTGTATGGAAGCAGGCAGCTACAGTGTTTCGAAGTATTCCCAAATTTTGATTGAATTTCAGCAAAAAACGAATTAATTTGAAGCGGCTTTAATGCATTTATAGTATTTTTAAACTTACATGATCTGAGAGAGTGAAATGATTTTTTGCCAGTGACAGGAGCACAGAGCGTGACCAAAAAGTATTTTTTGCGATATTTAACCTAAGTTCTAGAATTTATTTCTCATGGGATTTTAGAAATTTCAATTTCAGATTTTAATCACAAAGTTATCTTCTTCAAAATTATTATATTTACATATTTTGTTTGCAGTTTTTTGACTTGACAACATTCCGTAACTTTTAAATTAATTTTATTCTAATAAATGGTTATTTTCATGTGTACACTTGATTAATACTAGCCGTGGAAAATGATGATTTACTGTTTTTACAACTTAATTTCCCTTATCAGTTAATGTACCCTTATCTTATATATGAACTATATGTAAAAATGTATGTTTTTTTTCAAATAAATAAGGTAAACAAGATATTATTATTATAAATAAGATTAAATAAGATATATAATATAAATAAAGTATAAGATATTACTTTATTTATATTATTATAAATAAAGTAATTATTCGTATAGAATTAGCAGTTCAATCATCAGTAATATTGATTTAGTTGGAATGATGCGAATGGATGTTTCTAATATTGCTCCAACATTGTCTGTCTTAATCAACAGTTGTATTGAAAAAGCCGAATATCCAAATTGCTTAAAAACTGACGAAATTATACCTCATTCAAGTCAAGGAGTAAAAATGAATGTGGAAACTATAGACCAATTAGCTTTCTCAGTACAATAATATTTTTTTTCAAAAAAGAGCTATACACTAGATTTGTCAAATTTATTAACAAGAATGATGGTTTCGATGTTTACTAATATGCTTTTCAGAAATATTTTTCTTTATATTACTATTGTAATACGACAAAAACTTTAGTAGGTCCTATGAATTACATTAATGATGAATTAGATAGAGGTAAATACGTGATCTCAATTTTTATTGACTTATCTAAAGTTTTTGACACCGTTGACCATGACACTTTATTATGCTCTCTGTTAAGATTGGGATTCAGGAGGAATTCTTTGATGCTAATAGAAAACTGTATAAAGGGAAAAAATCAATGACAAGGAATCTTAATTATATGAGTGATAAGATACCTATAATTATAAGGGTCCCTCAGGGGCCAATATTAGGCCCTCTATTTATTGTATATTGACAACCTTAGACATTCAAATGTATCGGGAAGGTATTTCATATATGAAGATGTTACTATATTGATATATAGTGATGATAATAAAACCCAACTGCAAAAGAACATTAATAAAGATTTGAATAAATTAATGCACTGGTTATATAATAACTCATTAACTATAAATATGATAATAAAACAAAAAAACAAACGCTCCATAAAACGTAACCTAGTAATTAAATATGAGCAAATTAAACAACCAGAAAATGTACCGTACTTTCTTTTGGAAGTTGGTGACAAATTAGCATGAACAAAACATATGAAAGCAGTTATAAAAAAACTGGTTTCAATTATTGGGGTAATGAGAAGAACAGAAATCTTTGATAAAAGGACAAAATTAATAATATACAATGCTTTCATACTTCCACACTTTGTATATGTATTAATAATATGGTCACAGTAAACAAATGCAAGAATTAGTTAAAATAACAATAAATAAAGAGAACTTAAAGTAACATAAATTGTAATCAATATATTAGAATTACAGATTTATATAAAATAACAAAAATGATCAATTAAGATTAATTAATTTACACAGAAAAAGTAAAGATGATATTTAAAATGAAAAATAATAAAATAAATACGAATGTTTTATTAAATATTAACTACAATATAGACAAAAGAAATACAAGAGCGTCAAATAATTTAACTTACTAACAAACAAGGACTAACAGAAAAAGTAACAGTTTTGTGTATACAGTAATAAAGATCTACAATAGTCTTTATTATGACTTACCCTAAGAATTTTTTTATTGTTCTTACAGCCCATCTGACGAGTGATCTGTGATGTTATTTTATCAACTTTTATTAGTGTCATTTTATATAATGTCAATATTCTATCCCCTCATACCAGCATTATTTCTGGTTAGAAATATTTTTTACAAATTAAAAAAAAAACTGACTAATAATGCATATATTTTTGCGCTTGTCACAAGCAAAAACGCTTTCATTGATAAAATTAATTGAAAATTAAAAATAAATCTCGGAGCCTTTACATTTTTTATGAATATTTTTGAGTGCGCCTATTAGTTTAGGTCTATCTCACGACCCGCTTATAAAATAGAAATCACTCCAAATAGCAGCGATTATTCAAATTCATATGATCATGTTTCAATTTTAATATCAAACATTGGCCTTAGAAAAGCCATTAGCACCAAATTATATGGAGAGGTGTCCGTTCAAATTAATCTCACAAATGTACAGATATAGTCAAGTGGTTCTAAAACGTTTACAACAGAACAGTTTTATATTTTATTCGTTGTTAGAACAAAAACGTGTTTCATTTATAAAAAAATAAACGTTTGTTTTTTTGCAAATCAATGGCTCCTAAGAACCCGTTGTACGTGTTAATTTGGATTTTTAGATACACCATTTTTATTTGGTAAAACATTCAAATTACCAAATTAAATTTCTTTGTGAAAGCTCACTGTAATATGTATTTTTAATAAATCAAATATTGAAACATTCGGTTGGATTTTTTATAAATATTTATGAACTTTTTTATTATTTAAT
Source organism: Micrasema longulum (assembly GCF_059751315.1). NCBI lineage: Eukaryota > Metazoa > Arthropoda > Insecta > Trichoptera > Brachycentridae > Micrasema > Micrasema longulum. The sequence goes on from NW_028278445.1 coordinate 299,345, forward strand.
ATTAGTTTTTCTTGTGTTGGTAACACAGAATACGCGCCTATGTTTGGAGTGAGTAAAAATGTCATAAATAGGAGCGCATAGCGTCGACGAGTTCCTTTTCTATAAATTCTCGTATTAGTGTAAAGTTCATTGATTTCAAATATTTGGCTCCAGCAAAGTTAACCACCATTTTGTTTATATCAGTAATAAATAAATTAATTAAGTAAATCGTTATAAAGTAACAAGCCATAAAAAACTTCAAGAGTTCGAAACAGAAAGACGGCGTTTTTATTTTAGCAAAATTATACATTCCAAACTTCAATAACATTATTCCACATTGTTTGATAGACCAATAACAGAAAAAATTGTAAATTTCAAAAATATTTATAATTGTAAAAACCTGTTAGGGTAATATAAATATTTTGTATGTTTGTAGCGCTAACTTTTTAAAATATTTTTTTTTATTTATACATTTTATCATGTTACATACCTTTTATGTACACTTTATGGATCATTGTTTTAAATAATATTTTTGAGAATTAAAAATATTCTCGTACCCCTACCCCACCTCAAACACAATTACCCCCTCAACTACCCTTATCGATACTCACTTACTTGTATTTTAAAAAATATTTCTGATTATCTTTTTTGCATTGTATTCTTTGGAATTTTATTATATATTACATTTACCTTTTTTTATTGATTGTTATTCTATGTCATTATAATTTGATCTAATTAATTTTACTATGTATTTTTATTGTTATTTATTGTGGCTTGACACGGGCATAGCCTAAAAAGCCTTAATAAGTTCATTAATATTTAAACTAGTGTAATTTTAAATGAATAAAATAAATAAATAGAATAAAATAAATAAATTTATTCAAAGTGTCTTTCATATTATAATATGTATATTTAGTTGTTAACCCTGAAAAGGGCAAGGTGTTGTTGACGAAACTAGTTGGTTCGGTAAACAAATAAGTGGTTCATAAAACAAAGTATTTTTAATTTTCAATAATATTATTTGCTATTATAGGTTAAGTTATGTTATGTCTCGTCTGGTTAGTCATCTTGTGTTTTTAATGTTTATTTTAAATGTGTTTCCAACATAACTAATTATGTTACCTAAGTAAGGAAAATCAGTGTAGTGTTTTAGTTCATTGTATAGTATTTTTTATTGTTCTGCATTTCGTCGCTTTAGTTCGTTTTGGTCCAGCATTCCATTTTTAACGAAATTTAGTTAAGTGTACAGCCTTAATTTATAATTTAAAAAAAAAATTGTTCAAAAATTTTTTTAAACGAATTTCGTTTTAAGTTGTGGTAATTATTTATGCATATTTCGTAGAAAAAACTTTAAAATTCTATTTCTGCAGATTTGTATTTTGGTCTGTGGGACAAAAACAAACTGAAGCAACGATTCGTCGTTGCCTTTTTAATGTATTAGAATTGTTGTTAGGTATTATATTTGTGTATGTCAGGAGAAAAATGAATGTTCTTTTTTTTTACTTAATTAAAAGAACCTACCTATTAAAAAATGTAACTAAATATTTGTACATAACCACTTACCGACTTTTCTATGTCTACCGGTTTCGAGATGTACTCGTCTCTTCGTCAAGACACCAATTAAACCATGTGCTTACTAAAATACATGTCGTGTTGGTTTTATATTTTTGTGGAACAACTATGTGAAGGTGTATAGTGGGTTTTGCAGGTTGGTTTGCATGTTGGTTTAATTGGTGTCCTGACGAAGAGACAGGTACGTCTCGAAACCAGTAGACATAGAAAAGTCGATAAGTGGTTGTTTACAAATATTTAATAACATTTAGTAAAATGTTTGACCACAAAGTTAATGCTTCAAATATTAATAAAAAATGTAAGTTTCTTAAGAATCAACAATGTTTGATTATGTCCAAATGCTTGCAGACTGGCTGGATTTCCTCCCTAGGCAGTTGTTCATATTTAAATTTATTTCAACAGAGAGGGAAAAAGTTTTCGAGAAGAAGAAGTATAAAAATTGGAAAATTGTTTCCAGGCGTTGCCTAGTAGGTGATTTGGTTCAGCCGGATGAATCTCACCCACGTGATAAAGGTTTCAGCTCTTTCACTTCACAAAAGTCAACAGATGGAAGAGTTGAGGAAATGTGGATGTTCAAACATGGGCAGAATGGTGAATGTTACACAGTGTGTAAAGTGGCCACTTAAACCAGCCAATGACAGGTCATAAGCCCTGTAAATGCCTAGACTTCCATATTCCCTTCTCGAAAACTTTTTCCCTCTCTGTTGAAATAAATTTAAATTCTTAAGAATCGTTTAAACGTACAACTTAATAATATAGCCTCATCATCATCGTACCATTATCCGCACCTCATGGTGTATAGGGTACGATGTCAGTACACCAAATGATAAACATTGTGAACAGTCTTAGCTATCTCAGTTCTCAGTCTGTCCCTAAAAAATCCAAGGTGTGTGACGAATCGACTAATCTACACATTCTGGACATTGGGGCATAAAAACAAAAGTTGCTCTTAGAAGATTTGATAAACAGCGGATTTTGACTTTTGGTCACACGATTGGGTCCATCTCAGTTCTATGTAAATAAAGTTCAATCTACATATATATTTATTAATGAAAACACATTCGTCATACACATTTTATAGTTAGGAAAGGAATGCATTGCATGTGGAATCGTGTAAGGAGTTTGAAAAAAACTGAAAGAAGAACCAGAAAAGAAAAGGTATGAAAAATTAAGGGAAGTTAGGGTTCTAGGAATGTATTATAATGTTTCAGACGTTTTTTAAAAGTAGCCGAAGAAGGCGCATTTTTCATATGAAGAGCTAGCAGATTCCAAAGTCTGGCACCTTGAAGAGAAAAGGTATTGCAGAATAATGATTTTGTATGTCGAGGAATGGAAAGTGTTCTCTTTTGAAAATAGCGAAGAGAAAGACCTTGATCCAAAAGGTAAGCGATATTTTTTTTAACACAACAAAATTCGAGAACCATTTTTTAACCCGTAAATTTTTATGGGGTATTTTATTGTAACGACTTTTGTGAAAGTTTCAATAAAATTTAAAAGTCGCCTTAAGTTAAATATTGCCATAACCAATCATTACGAAGAACCCATAAAATAAACATTATTAGAGCGAATGTCCAATAGATTATAATCAATTCAAGTACGCGTTTTTTTCAACACCGTTTTTCATAAATTTTCCAATGTAAATTTATCAGTATGATAAAATTTATACTTGTTCACACATGTGTCAGGTCAATCGTTTTTAGAACATTTACGATAAAAGTATTGGTAAAAATTATATTTAAATATTATTCGATTCATCATCATCATTCTATTTCCATATCTAATGATGCATATGGCACTGCATTGGTATTACAAATCACAGCGTATCTTGATGATTTTTGTTACATGAAGGTAAAATAATCAGTCTACTGAAATGAATGACGAAATATATTTCGTGTCAACCAGTCGGGAATCGATTATGAATGTTATCTTCATCGGTATATACTGAGACGGTATAAACGAATATCGATATTTATGTTCAAAAGTGTGTATATTTGTATGACAATTCAAAGTATCTTCGTTGGTAACCGGTAACGGTGAACATGTTTAGAAAAAACATACAGAAAACTAAATTTCATTTTGTAGATGGAATTGAAGATACATTTCAGCTTCAGAATACGTACCCTGGCCAGACATACATATGTAGACTTCAGGTATTTTTTTGAAAACTAAATGATTATTTTACACTTGAAATAATTTTAAACAACTTTCTAGTATATTTTTCGACTAAAAAAGTAGCACATACAGTTTTTTCTGCATATTTTATGGTTATTTTTTCTGACTAATAACTCGAGTGTGGATTATTTAAAATGGCATTTAGTTATGCAATCGTGTTAAATAACAATATTTTTTGAAGAAGTTATTTGAGTGATAAAGAATTTTAGTAAATAAACGTGTGAAAGATGCCTATGTTTAAACATCAACATTTCCTCAACTCTTGCATTCGTTGACTTTTGTGAAGTAAAACAGCTGAAACTTTTATCATCTGTATGAGATTTATCCAGCTGAACCAGAATGACGACTATTACAGTGTATAAAGTGGTAACTTAAACCTATGAATGACAGGTCGTAAGCCCTGTAAATGCATAGACTTTCATATTCCCTTATCAAAAATGTTTTCCCTCTTTGTTGCAACAAATTTAAGTACGAAATATTAATCATGATTAATTTGGCTTTCATAGCATATCTCGTCAATCTTTGTAAAGTTATGTATTTATTTCATAAACTCATAAAATTTAATGAGATTGGTGTCAGTAAATATTTGTATTTAACCATTTATTGACTTTTTCTGTCGACCGGCTCACTCCACTCATTCACCAACATGCAAATACTAAAATGCACATTCAACTTTCACATCACCGTACTATACAAATTATTTCCAAAAAATATATAAATTACATGCAGAGGTAAAGTGGATGCAAACACCACCATGTCCGAACATGGACTAAAATTAAGTTTATAATATTCAGCGATATGTTTGTAGGGGTGGAGATTAGAGAGTTGTTGGAGTAGTGAGTGTCCTGACGAAGAGAGGGGTACGTCTTTAAACCGTAGACATAAAAAGTTGGTAAGTGATTAAATACAAATATTTACTAGGTAACTGATCAAAATGTTTGACCACCAAGTTAATGATTTGAACATAAATAAATTATAAATGAATTTTGGAAATCACCATTTTTTTTTTCATTTTGGGTTGATTTTACCACCCATATGATTTGTAAAGAAAAAGTAAGTTTTCTTGGTGTCCAGGTTTGTTTTGGGCCTCAAAAGAAATGTTGGGAATCAAACCTAATACCCTTTGCGTAGCAGGCATTCACGCTGACCATTAGATCATTAGGCAAACAAAGAAATACCTTTTTTTAAATGATTACACCTTGTTTAAATCCATTTAAATTATTCATTGTATACCTTTAATATGCTGCTAGTTCAGATCTAGTTCACATCTAGATCTAGTTCAGATCTGGGACTCTCAATGAATATGAGCAAAACTAAGCTTATGATAATTGATCAAGCTAATAAAGTAGCGCCCATTATCCTTACTGCGCAACTTAGAAAGAGTCAACAATTTCATTTATCTAGGTTCTCTCATTAGCGATGGCGGTGGGTGTGAAGGTGAAATACGGCGACGTGTTGGTATTGCCAAAAGTGCTATCAGTCGGCTGGTGAAGATCTGGAAGAATCGCAGTATAACCATTAACACCAAAAAGAGACTGGTGAAGGCCTTGGTTTTTTCAGTGTTCATGTATGGTGTGGAGTGTTGGAGACTGAGGAGTGTAGGGAATCTGAAAGAAAAAGATCGAAGCTTTCGAGATGTGGTGTTGGCGGCGAGTGCTGCGGATTCCGTGGACAGCCAGACGTACGAATGCATCTATTCTCCAGGAACTGGACATAGGAGAAATACTGATATCCATGTGCGAGAAAAGAATCCTGCAGTTCTTTGGGCATATTTTCAGGAGAGATTCTGATAGTTTGGAGAAAACTATTCTCCTGGAAAGTGTCGAAGGGACAAGGTCGCGTGGACGTCAACCGACAAGATGGAGCGGTACAGTCACTGAGTTATCAGAATCATCACTGACGAATGCCTATAGAAGAGCACAAGACCGTTCCAGATGGAGGGAGACTGTCCACAGACGAGCCATGCCTGGAGTCAGGCGTAATCACCATCCTCAGACATGAGGCACGAATTGAAGAGACCATTATTTTATTTCCGTTGTTTGTCTTTGCTACATAGTTATATGTTATTTTTGTTCAGTTTCTTGTTTATATGTTTCTTCATGTAACTGTTGTTATTGGCTCAGGCAGAATATAAAATGAATAAATAATATTTATCAAATGAACGGGTGCTGGTTGAAAATTAGATATCACTTTAAAGGTCTGTTTCCACTTTGTCAAAACTCGTGTCGTGTGTCGGACAAGATCGCGGATCGCGTGGGTGTATGTTGTATGTAAGCACGAGGCGATAAAGCACACGTAGACACGCCTGCCAATCAGTGTAATCGACGTGTCGGACGATGGTCAGATATGTTTGTATGTGGGTTGCCGCACCGGATGGTCGGAGTGTATCCGCGCATTATTTATTTTTTTTAATAAAAAAAAGATAAATATTTTTAAGCAACTCACTCCATCAAACCAAGTTATCGAAAGTTTCAAATACCTAGGAGTATATATTACGGAAAATGGCAGCTTTCAAAAAAAGTCGGGAGTGCGGCTAGGGATAGCAGGCGTCGTATTTAAGAGTGTGAAGGTTGTCTGGGGATCGGGGTTTTTTTTTAAAATAGTTTATTTATAAACCCTTACGGATTTCAATAATTTATTTATTTATTTGGTTTACAAACAATGAAAAATAATACATAATACACATAAATATTGAAACAATAAAAAAAAAGACACTACTTATTCTTCATCAATTACATGTAAACACTAACTAAATACATATTTATATAATATAAGCACGAAATATTTAAATTGAATATAAATTATTAGAAAAACGGAAAAAAAAATTGCGAAAATTGTACGAACAAATAATAAAATAAACATGAATAAAATACGTATTTAAATAAAATTAACAATAAAAATTATAAAAATTAAATCATTTAAAAAAAACATTTATTAATGTAAAACTAATAAAAACTATTTATAAAATACTAATAAAAACAATAAACAAATTATGCATCGAAACAAAACCAGTGTAATCCATCAAATTAAAATGTAAGAAATTCATTTAACAAAATATTTTTTCCATGTTAAATTTACTTGTAAAGGTTGTCTGAGTCTTGTTTAGTTTTGTCTGGTAGTTTATTGTATTATTTTAGTCCCTAGTTTGTTTGTCTCGACTGTCCTTGTCTCGTTTTAAAATGTTGTGTATGACATTGTTATGATATTCTCGTATTGTGTCCATGTTTACGGCAATTTTTTTCAAGTTTTAATTCTTCGTCTACAATTAAATCAGTGGTTAATTTATGAATATTTTTTTAGGATTCTAGTTGAAAAAATTCAGTTATATTTAATTGTTTAATTTGTTTAAAGAGTGAGTTTTATTTACTCAGTGAAAACCAAATATCTTCTATATAACGCCTGCAGATCACCTATTCTACGTGTGGTGGTTTGACTTTGTAAGGAAAGAAGAAATAAAAAAACGGACGCAGAAAGCTCCGGTGACAACTGTCATTAAGCGGAGACGATACGTTTGGCTGGGCCATATACTGCGGATGCCTCCTGAGAGCCTTAACGATGCTTGCCTACTTTACAAAGTATCAGGTTGTCGACGTCGTGGACGTCCACTGCTGACTGTTTGTCGGCAGTTCTTGCTAATTTTAAGGGACGCAAACTTAACTAGGGGGATGCACAATAGCTAGCAGCTGACAGAGATGCCTCTTTGTTGACACCATATGCTCCAACTAGGGAGCGGATACGGAATGATGACATTTATCAAAATTTTAAGCAAATTTTGTATATTTCTGTAGTTGAGTCCTGTGAATTCACGGATCATGGGTACGAGGTTCGATTCTCGCTCTACCACAGCTTTTTCTAGTAAAATTTGTTGTTTAATATGTTTTATTTAATATAAAATTATAGATAAACCTTTACGGATTATTGCTTTGTACAGTTTGATATATTGAAAAGTTAATAATAATGTTAAGCTTAGAGGGCAAAAGCTGACTTTTATATGTTTAGTTTAAGCTATTTATGACATCAAAATTAAAATATTTGGGTAAATTATGTTCAATTTTCACTTTGCGGTATCAAATTTGAGATTTATTTATTTATTAAAAAACAAATAAAACTTCTGTTTGTAACCTTCCTGTAGTCGATAAAGATATAACGTCTTTATTTTCCATCTCTAGTCTATGAAGCCGTTTATTTTTAATTTCCTGTAGGCATAACTATCAACTTCAGGAGTTCTAAACCGCACAAAAAATTAATTTGTGACAGCGAAAAATGCCTAACTGTGTATTTATTTTTAATAGCTTAATAACATAGTAAACCCAAACGAGATTTTCTTTCTTACATTACATTATACGATTATACTACTATATGATGCAAACTACAAATTTATGATTCTTGTTTTTTATGCATCCTTTCGTTTTTTAAGTTTTTAAGTTTCATGAACAAATAGATTTTTTACATATTTAGGCACAAAAAACAAAAAAATAACAACCAAGCAAAGAGGCAAATTTTAATGCTGGGTGTGGGATTATTGCTCAATGTATTATTACTGCATTTTTTTTGTTATAAACTTTTTAAAATCATATTTATGTTGCTAGAATTCCACTCGTCGATGCGTTTTGTAGCTGCAAGATTTTTTGTGACGTTGGCTTCCATATTGTGTCTAAATTATACATCAACTGTAAACATAGTCTATATTTTAACCGCCTATGCGATCTGTACCTGCAGGACATGTAAACTAGATTCTATTTGTAAACGATTATTTATAAATTAAAAAGAGTTCTTACTAATTTTTTGTGCAATGTAAAAGGGGGCTAAATTTCTAAACGTCCATGCGCTATGTACGAGTATGTAGCTGCGAGACGTGTTGTAATCTAGCTTCTATGTAATTATTAAAATTTAACCTTATTGAAAATGGGTAACTAGAATCCCAACCGCCTTTTCGCTCTGTAGCTTAAAGGCGTGTTTGAATGTTTATTGTAAAGCGCCTTTGAAGTGATTTCCACAAAAATGGTACTATATGAATTATCCCAAATAGTAAAAGTATACCTAAACGTAAATTAAATCCAAATGATATAAAATAAATAAGGGTATACAATATAAAAAATATATAATACGGTGATAAATGATAAGTAAAAGAAAGTCGTAAATTTTGAGTTTCTAACCGAAAGAAAATAAATAAATTGAAATTAAATTTTGTAATTTTATTTTATTCTTTTATTTTTTAAATAAAGTATTTAATGATTCTAAAAGGAACAATTAATTAAGGTGGTTTATTTTTCTCTTACTCAACACATTTAAATATGCAACAATCAAACTACTCAATAGTATAATAACACCAAAAATACATCACAAGATCCTCAACACAAGGACAACTAAAACAAATACAAACTTCCACCACTTTTGGTCGCAGGGACTTTAAGTATTATGCAATTTAAATCTAGAATCTACTTCCACTATCTATCAAAAGAATTGGTAATACGTTTTTTTGAAGGTTATAAAAATGGATACTGAAGGTAGGCACAGTTAAATGAATGGTGTCATTCAGTCAAACCAATTTTGAAATATCTGCTCCACTGCAATAGAGGTATTAGTGTAATGACGAAAGGAAATTTTCCGTGAGTTCGATAGGGATCATGTTAAGATCTGTGTTAGGACTTTACCATTAGTGTCTTGATAATTTGATGTAGTTGTGTGCTTTGGAATGCGAATTGTTTTTCTTCTGTTGTTTAAGTGTGTTTTACTGGGCATATTCTCCAAATGATGGGTTTTGTGTCGTTGTTTGTTTAGTTTGTATTAGTACGTTCTTCTTCCATTTCGATGCAAGATCTGGAGCGTATGGCCGTGTCCTCAATTTGGAACTCACACTGTTTTCCTTCACTGTCATGCTGGGAATTTAAAATAAGGTGATTGTACTGACCTTGCGCATTTGATTGATCACAAATTGATAATACTGCAGAGAGAGGAACAATGAGAGCTTTTAAAGAGTGTGCTATTTTCACGGTTTAATTGAAAATAAATATTACATTTTCCTTTAGTTAGTTTTAAACAATTGACAGTGAATATGCAAAACTGAAGAAAGACACAAGTAAAACAGTTTCAGGAAAGGAGTGGGTGCTTTCTTTTAAAATATTTTAGTGAATGTGCAGTTTATGTTATTATTTTTTGTATGTTTTATATTATAACTGATATTGTAAGAGGTGTAGGTAAGGGTTGTATTGTTCCCAATACAACACCTACCTACTGGCCACAAGGTACCCCCACATACCTAGACCAACAGGCCATTCTTCAGCTAGCCTCCTCTGTAGACACTTGTCCACTTGTTACTATTGTTCCTCTGTATATCTTGTAAATATACCACACTAATTACAAAGAAGAGTTTTTCTACAAGACCACCAAGGCCACTCCATAACAGATATAAAGGTAAGTATTTAAAGAGAAATAAAATTTATGTATAATGTTTTTAACTGTCAGTATTACTGCTCTGATATTTTGTAATTTTCTCTTTGTATATTTATTTATTTTTTACAAATTCATTACAGCAATTTACAAGTAATTATTTATACAACAAATTAATAAGGTAGTAAAAGTAAACATGTATATTTTTTTATTTTTGCTGTTGGTCATCTAAACTGCCTAACAAGGGATAGCTTCCCCGTTCTAAGGCAGTAAATTATGTATTTTATAATAATATTAAAAAGCAATTACAGTTTTATCATTATGTTTGCTTTTTCAGTCTCAAAAGTAAACAATAAATATCCAGAGAAAACATAAATGATACCAAAATCTCTATATCAATAATAATATTATATATTTATATTTTATATATTTTTTGCACCACAACAGGCCAGGAGGCCTAATTAAAGTGGTGAATTACATCACAGAGCACCCAGGCTGGAGAAAAATCACATTTTAATTTTTGTGTTCTCACCGGGAATCGAACCCGGAACCTTCCGAGCGTGAATCAAGCGTCTTGACCACTACACCACGGAAGCCGCCATCCATATCCTAAGTCCTAAGTCATTACTAGTAAAACAAGAAACCAGCTTACGTCCTATTATGTTTTCTATGTGTGTTTTCACATGGAAAAATGTGTATTGTTAAGTTTATTATCCTCAGCACGGGTTACTCTAGTGGGGACACATTTTTAATACTTCATATTTAATATGAGGGCAATTCTCGAAATTTGAAAGCAAATTGTGTTTTTTTTCCTAAATAAAAATCTGTTTGGCTTATATTTCATACGATAGATAAATAAAGGATAAGCTCTTCATCTTTTTTATTAATTTTCCAGAAAATAAATGTAAACGAAAGTCGACATCAATAACTGGGAATAAGTTGCTACAAATCAAATTCAAATTCATTAAAGTGACACCAGTAGAGGTGTCATATTTATTTATATCTTAACTTCCTAAATAATATTGTTATAATTAATGAGTATTGTTAAAAGTCAGTTCAAGCTTTGCTTACAAGTTACTAATGACACAACTGTACTGTGCTAATAAATAACACGACGGTAAACAGCATACTCAATCTGAGAATAATATTTAATGTTAAAAAAAGACTATAACCACATTTACACACATTTTCTTTACAATATTTTAAATTCTCCAATCGTCAGACCAAACCGGCTTGAGAACGAGTATATAGAAATTGATATGTTTCGTTTTTCATTGTTTGTTTTTAGATTACAAATTCTTACGGCGATAAAATCAAAATAACTTTAACTTTTTGTATTGTATTTACATTCATTTAAATGAAACCTACAGTAAACTTTATTTTTTTGCCCAAAACTTTTATAAAGTTTTCAAAAACTTTTAACCTACCTACTTTTTTGTAGTATTTTATCTTTATTTAAATAAATCTATAAAAAATAATGTACTTCGATATTTAAAAACAAAAAAAAACTGTTTATTAGATACATATTTATTAGATCTCCAATTTGTCTTGTTATGCCATGAAACGCTTGAATTTTAATTTTATATCTATCGTGTAAAACCCTTTTAAGCGCATATAATAAATAAGTATTCGTTCGATCGTTCACTTCCATAACTATGGAAATATCAGTTTTAATAAAAATAACTTTTTGAAATACGGTAAAATGAAACATTTGTCAGTGTGTAATAAGTTTATGTTCCTTTAATTATGTTTATTTTATTATAATATCAAAATTTTGAATTGGTCAACTATATTATGAAAATCTTTCTCCTCCACTCCTCCTCTCTATTTCCTCATCCCTTAACCTTCTTGGAAGTTCTTTTTTTTCTCTCATGTCTTATATAATATATTATTTTTCTCTTTACTGTGTAAGATGTTCTCTAATTATATTTGTGAAAAACTTTAACTGGATGTGTGCACTATTTTTTGTATTTTGTATTCTTATATAACAACTGTTGTTTTTCCTTAATAAATAAAAATAAAATAAAATATGAATAAAATAATGATAAATGGGAATATTTTCAAACCTGAATGAAACTGATTTTTTGTTTCAAAATAAGCAGCATCGACGCACGCCATAAATTTCTGATCTCCTTTCCGATGTCCGGTATTGTTCTAAACACCTGGATCAGATCTTCGATACCCTATCGTTTAGTTCTGTCGGATCGGCCGCTCAGATATGAATTATTATATTATTACATAACAGCCTGTTGTGAGTACGAAGGGAGAACTGAACCCATCTAAGGAGATAATTGAGTCATTATGCCGTCCTAACCCCGGTTAATAAAAATATCAAAACATTATTAACCACGGCGCGGCGTGCGATGGACGGTCAGATAGCGAAACTTCAAGGCGGGAAATTGTAATTTTGATATTACGTTATTGTTTCTGAACCCAAAGGTACGCTATCCTCTATGTTGAGAAAAGAACGAAGATTTAAAAAAAAAGTTAGAGACGCTTGAAGATTCAACGACAGATCTTATAGGACGCTGCATTAAAAAATATTGTCATCTTTTCATAAAATACACGTAAAATTATTATAACATAAATAAGCCTGAACCTCATTTTAATCGTATAATAGTATAGACGATAGCGTCGAAAAATTAAATTAACAAAAAAAATGAATTCCAACAGAGATGAAGAACATTTAAGAGAAGTCTAGGCATCTACAGGGCTCATGACCTGTCAATGGCTGGTTTAAGTGGCCACTTTACACACTGTGTAACATTCACCATTCTGCCCATATTTGAACATCTATATTCCTTCAATTCTTTCATCTGTTGATGTTTGTGAAGTTAAAGAGCTGAAACCTTTCTTTATGCGGGTGAGATTCATGTAATTGAATTATTTCACCTACATACTAGGCAACGCCTGAAAATGTTATTTTTTGAATTTCTTTACTTCTTCATAGACTATAAATGCATTCAGTTCTTTAGCCAAGAGATGCAACTTCTACCTGCACTGCATCTTCCTTCAATCCTTCCCTGTAGGATGACTTGTAAAATGTTATATTTTTCTCCTTTCATCACATGCCCAAAGTACTCAAATTTTCTTTTCTAATTGGTCTTTAGTACCTCTTTAACAACTTAAATTTTACTTCTTCAATTCTTCCATCTGCTGATTTTTGCGAAGTTAAAGAGATGAAACTTTTGGACAGGGTGAGAATTATCTGAATAATTTCACCTACACACTAGGCAACGCAACGCCTGAAAGCATTCTTCATTCTTGTACTTCTTGGAGCGGATGGATCAATAAACAATATTTTTAACATGTCCAAATGTCGTTTGACAAAATCTGGATTTCACGCCCTTCGTATTTCCTTTTCTAAAATATTATCCATCTCTGTTGTAAAACGTAAATCTCAAGTGCTGTTTACACGTGGACAATACGATATTGTTTTGTCTTAGGATCCAATCTCTGTCCATGTGTAAATAGCAATTTATAGGACAGGACATTGTTCCAATACGGGCTAATGCCGCATTGTTCTCGTGTAAAGGAACACCGACAGGACGTTATGATGATAGCGATTTTCTCGACACGTCGGTGTCGCTCCCGTGCATTTTTCCTGTCGAAATTGTCGGCAGAAAAAGAAGCTTTTTATTGTTTAGTTCATCCCTTAGCAATTTAAATACGTCTTGGTATAAAAAAAACACATTTTCTGCGAATTTGCTTGCAACAAACGTAGTCGTGTATGAATTTTCGCAACGCTCACATGTGAACTACTGTCGAGTTTTCGTATTGTCCCAGCGTCCCTTCCTGCGCTGTCGGGGCTGTTGACGGAGCTTGGACAATACAACTTTGTCATATCTATTGTGTTGTCCTCTTGTAAACGGGTCTTTATTAACTCCCTTCATCATTCCATGTCCGCTCTCCGGTTTTTATTTTATTTGGCCAGCTCGTGTGCCTCCTCCCAAGTCAGGTTCACGTCCCGTAGTTCTGACACGAACTGCCGACGAACAGTCAGCATTGGACGTCCTGGACGTCGAGAATCTGATACCTTCTAAAGTAGGCAAGCATGGTCAAGGCTCTCAGGAGGCACCCGCAGCACATGGCCAAGTCAACCGTATCGCTTCCGCTTGATGATAGTTATCACCGGAGTTTGCTGCGTCCGTTCTCTTTTTACTTCATTCCTACAAAGACAAACCACCGCACACCCAAGATTATTCTGAGAGACCTATTCTCAAAACTCAGTATTTTTTTGTTTCGGGCCAAAGTGAGGTGCCACGATTCGCATCCATAGAGGAAAATAGGCATCATTTGACATTTGGAAAAACGCAAAATATTGTTTTTTTCCCTTTTTTTCTCTTGTACTCCATAAAAAACTCTCCTCACTAATACGTACGTTGCTTTTGCACTTATTTGCATTCAATCACTGTATAATAAATAAATAAATATTTTATAAAAAGTAATGTTACAGTAAAAATATATGTGAGTGTAGAAAATGTATATCGTACTTCAAGGATAATGCAATTTACACATATTATTAAGTTTAACAAGTATAATTTTGAAATTATGGAATAGTAGACCGTATGCACAACGCCAGAGGAGATAATTTTCTATAGATAAGAACGCGGAATCGATTGAAATTTCTATTTTATTCCCCATAGATAATTTTGCTATAAAATATAGTTAAACTCTCGATTTTCCGAAGTAGACAGTTAAAATATAAATCCCGCTTAACCGGTTCTCAGTTAATCGAAAAACATGCATTAACCCGCATAATGCAGTCATTCCAAAAGTAGGTAACCTTAATTTCTTATTCTGAGAATTTGGGATTTGGTAACGAGTATAAACCATAATTTGCATAATTTTAAAAGAAAAAATATAAGCACTATTACCAACATTAAAATTAGCGATGAATTATTCCATATACTTATATCTGCCCACTAATGTCAGACATCATTTACATTTAAATCAAGATTGATATGCCACTATATAAACAGTAGTCAGATGAGTGAAAGGTCCATCTGTAATTTTCACAAATGTTCAGGAACTAAATCCACAAACTAAAATATTTTAGTGTCACTTTTCAATAGAAATATTTATTAAAACCTTTGAAAACCACAAAGCAGAAAAAAATACAGATGATCCCTTCTGCCATTTGACTACCGAAATATTTGAGTTTCTCTTTCTTCTTTCCTTCACATCCCCCTCCTCTGTTCATAGTATAGTGTAAATTTTTAGTTTATTTATGTTTCAAATTTTGTACAAAATTATCAAATTCTGTATTAATACAGGTACCTATAATACGTCCATATACTTCTTATTTTCTCAAACCGAAATGTTTAGGTAGGTAGGAAAAATTACTTTAAGGGAGTATGCCTACCCTTAGATCTCCTTTTTGTTTTGCAAGTTCTAGAACCAACTATCGCATGCACTCGCCTATCTCTAGGCTCCATAGATATGGCAATCAGTATGAGGACCAGGCTGATATATTTGGTTCTGGACTTTATAGTTATAAAACGAGTCTGATTTCTTTTTTTCTCTCGCAATATTATTCTTAGACTTTTCTTTATATTTAAAAATGTTTTTCGTTTTTTTGTTTTTTCATATTTATGTATTTATTTCGTTAATATTATTTGTTGCTTATGTGTATTTACCATTTACATTAAACGTATGTAAAAGCACTCCATTCACACATTTTTAAACTGTTTTATAGACCAAGGGTCTTCATATTGGTTTCGCTCTTATTTTTTTCCCTAAAACTTAAAAAAAAATCGAGTTACCTTTTCTACCTAACTTCATATTTTAATTGTATTATAAATAAACACCTTTCCAAAATTAGTTTATAGGATATTTTAATTATTTCTCTCCGCTTAATCCGCTGTTCAGTTAACCAAACTATGGATAATAGAGAGTAAATGATAAAATATAACGTATAAAGAAAATAAACATTTCAACACGCGGCTTTAAAGTGTGTTTTCCCTTGCACGCAAGCAATATTTTAAGACCTTTATGATCCATCCCACAAAGTAGATTTGATACGATGATAAAAGCGATTCTCGTAGATATCCTAAGGCTTACAATCGTTTACCTCTGATTTTAAAATCCCTAATAATATTATGTCGGATCGCCACGGCAAAGTCGCCTTTAAGTGTCTTAGGTCATATAATAATGGTTCGGAAAGGCTACACATAGCCGGTAATCACTTAATTCAGTAAAGGCACTCAGATTTTATTTATTGCAGCAGAGATGGAAAACATTCTAAAGAAGGAATATGGAAGTCTAGGAATTTACAGGGCTTATAATATGTCATTGTGGCTGGTTCAAGTGATCACTTCAAACACTGTGTAACATTAAACATTGTGCCTGTGTTTGAACATTCACATTTCTCCAATTCTTCAATCTGTGGATTTTCATATTCTAGGAATTTCAGATTGTTACTCAGTTGTTTTAGCCTTTGGGTTGAGAAATGGGAGATTCTCAGAGGTGCCCCATAATATAGTGATCGACATTTGTGAAATTCCCGTCTTTGAGAGAATATGCAGAATGGTTGGTAAATTAAATTTTATTTACTCTCCTGGGAGCTTAATGTCTATGGGTATTTATTAATTTATTCATATTTTAGTCTTACAAACTATGAACAATAATAAAAATAATGTGACCTCACTGGGGGTTACCCGTGCCGAGGATACTTAACAATATACTTTTTCGAAATGTTTTTACATTTGAGAATAAACAAAAAAGATTTACTTTATAAACAGAGATAATTAACAAAATATTCAGACTGTTTTAAAAACAAGGTATATAATATGTACATCTATATTATTTATATTACAAAACACACAATGAAAATAACAAAAACCTAACAAAAGCTCTACACTTGTGGAGCAGTTGATTCAATATTGGTTTGGGCGAATGAGACAATCCATTTTACTTCTACATAGCTCCACTATCCATTTTTTATAGCCTTTTTCAACATTTTCTCTTTACTAATTGTTTTAATAGATAGTGGTAGTAGGTTATAGATTTTAATTGAATAATACTCAAAATCCCTTTGTTCTGAATAAACTGAACTAATATTTTATGCCGTTCTTTCCTATCAAGGGTAGGTAATGTTGTTGACTCTTGGTGTTGAAATTGTCAAACGTAGTACTTACCTACTAACAATCCTTTAACTGTGATTTGATAAATGATGAAGTTGATAATCTTAAAATAAGTGGTGCGACATGCATGATTAGGGGATTAATCTTTTGGTGACTTCTATGAAGGATGTCGGAGTTAAGAAATTTTTAAACAATGACAATAATAATCTAATTTGCTGTTATTAAATTTATAAAATTACCATAATGGACATATCGGACATAGGCTATTGTGATATGAGTAAATACAGTTTTTGCTATCATTCATGTTAGCAATATGTTCATGAGAATGAATGACAATATCCAACAAAGACCCTCTACATATTTTGCCAAACTCACAGAGTAAGTAGTAGAGTTAAATTCAAATAAAATCGTGATACATGAAACTGAAAATTTGAAAAGAGTAACTCGTTTTTTGACAAAAAAATACATTGGTTTTTTGTATAAGTGAAACCGATAGAAATATGAAATTAAAGAGCTGAAACCTTAATTTAAGTGGGTGAGATTCATCGAAATAAATTATTTCACTCACATACTAGGCTACGCCAGAAATTATTGAGAAAAAATATGCTCCTTAAACCAGTTGGATTAATCTATTGCAATTTGTTAATATTAATAATTCTCTAGGAAGGAAAATCCAGTCTTTATTTACAAACATTTAGACATACTTCATATTGTTGATTAATGAAAATGCATCACGAATGAAGTACGTGTATTGTTTTTTCAGCGACATTTGAGTGCTAAAAATAATATCATTTTATTATTTTAATTTATTGATGATGTCATTTAC
The DNA here is from genome assembly GCF_059751315.1 of Micrasema longulum. NCBI lineage: Eukaryota > Metazoa > Arthropoda > Insecta > Trichoptera > Brachycentridae > Micrasema > Micrasema longulum. The sequence goes on from NW_028278445.1 coordinate 317,369, forward strand.
AGCCCAAGCTAGAGCAAAACTGGCATTAAGAATATGTGAAGGAACAAGAAAATGAACAAACAGAACATAAATACATGTAGCAAAAACAAACAAGAACACTTAAATAATGGTATACATACGATTTATTAAATGAATAAATATATAAGACTTCGAGTAAAGCCATGCCAATCTTCAGCATCGTAGCTAAGGGCTGGCCAGGGAGGCGGCTACCAGGAGCGCAACTCTCAGGGGGGCGCACTTTGCAGACCCAAAGCCTTCTTTTTTCTCTCTGTTCCTATAAAATAAATCTTAGGGGGCGTAAGATTAAAAAACGAACTGAATTTAAAGCTCCGACGCTGACAAACATCTCACATATAGTAAATGACAAAGAGGTCTATAAAAAGCCGGAAGATATATCTCAAAGCACTCCAAATTGTGCTACGAATTGATTAAACTACACATTATAGGTATTGGAGTAAAAAAACTAAAGTTGCTTTTAAAAATATTTCATAATTAGCGATTTTTCACTTCTAGTAATACGGTTGGGAACATAAAAATAGATTAATTAGAACAGAGATGAGACATCAATTATACACGGTCATTCTTAAAGCGAGCGAAAACGCCCCAGACCCCCTTGTGGGCGCTGAAGGACTTCTAGGAGACGATAGAAGGCCCAGAGAAAATTGGGAGGCATTGAGGCGGTTTAGGGGGGCAATGGGTAATTTGAAAAAAGACTTTCTATAGGCATATAAAATGTACAAATTGGTCGCGGCTGGTATGGCATTTTCACATATGAACTTCTGCCTCCCCAGACTTCGCCCGACAGCGACAAATTCATTGTTTAATTTGCTTTATGTTAAGATTTTGGGGGGCTCTTGAGAATTTGTCATTCTAAAGTGAACGAAATATGTTTGAGAACCACCTATGCCTTATAACATAAAGTATTTTTAAAATAGATATTTGGCAAAACCCAACAAAATTGTTAAGTGCATAAAAAAAAACATTCTTGAAATTTGCATTATTAAAAAAAACATCCTCTATACTTTGTAATATGACGTGAAGTACTACTGATAAAGAGTGGGCGGAACACCCCTTGGGTGGAATAATAATAAAGGGTTGGTCATAAATCAAAATTCGCATTATTTAATTTCGTCAAGTGTCAAAATGTCACTCTGTCCCTAGAATTGGATTGGATTGAAAGACATTGAATTAGTATCATGGTCTTTACTAACTTTACAGTATAGTCTGTCTGAATAGAATGAAAAATGCTGAGTGATAAAAAGTACTTAAGGTATTGAAAAATAATGCGCCTACTTTTATTTCAGTTTCCATGCTGCAGATCCGGGGTTATTCGACATATTTTGTAACATCTATAATATTATTCTTTCAGCCACAGCCCATGCAGGCCCATCGGTTGCACATGAATGATGCAAAAAGTATTTTTTTGTATGATTTCTTCCAGTAGAAACATTATCTGCGAATACGGGGCGAATTTCTATCCCTGTAAGCTAAAACTATAAGAACAAAACGGGGGCTTAGGGTCATAAGGGCGAAACTACAAAAAATGCTGTTTTGTGTTAAGTACTAATCTGATATCCAAACAAAATATCCTGTTAGTGACAAAAATATGAAACTCGTCCGATAAGTAGTTACCTAGATAAAATTGTGTGAAACTACAAATGAAGCGTTTTGTTTAAAGTCAGAAGAATAAAACGCCTTTTACATCATTTTGTTAATTTACTAATGTAAGCGCAAGTTAGGGTCATATAGACGAAAGCGTAGTTTCATATTTTTGTCTCTAAAACATTTTATGCTCTATTAACTGTATTTTTTATTTTCTTTATTTGTTACCCTTAAAAGACAGTTTTTTTTTTTGAAAACTATTTTATCATTTATCTCAAAACTGTGTTTTTGTAGTTTCGCCCTATGACCCCTAACCCCCGAAATGTTCAAATCAAGCTGAGACTTTTATTTAATAGTTTAAAAGATGTGTTGACCCTTTTTACTTATTACCCTTTGTTACACCTGCACCGTGGAGAGAGATAAATAAAAGTTAATTTAAAAATAATTACCTCTATATACAAATTATTCTTATAATATTTACATTCTGAGTTTTAAAAAAAAATAGTTAAGAGACACAGTTCTGTTAATATTTGTATTATTATTACAGTTTTGACCTCTCAAATTATATGTTAAATGAGTAATGACAATATTGTTCATCTACTTTAAATTGAACGTAGTTATGCAGAAAGAAACCAGTCCACAATTTCGAAAAAATTAGATTTTGGTGTTATTGGGTGCAGAAAGATTAATTCTGTATTCTGCTAAAAACAGCAAGGCCGCTTTCATACAAAAAGCTTCAATATTCACCTTTTGAAAATAGCGTCGATCACAAAAGCGGCATTTCTCAATTGGCAGAAAAAACACACTGCACTAGAAAAATCTTACGGTACTTTAAAAATCACTAAAACGTGGTCAAATACTTCAATAGATTCTTGTTTGAAATAATAAATACTAATGTATCTGTTGTTTATCATTTGTCAAAAGTCAAAAACATTCAAACTGTTGTAAATTAAATTTTTCACCCTTTTTACAAAATGGCTATTATCTCAGTTTCACTTTTCGATGGCTGGCTGCTTTCTGCATAACTACGTTCAATTTATAATTAGATTGTCTCTAAAATTAATTTAAAATTTAAATTTTTTAATTTAAATTACTCCAATAATATTTTTAAAAAATACCAATAAACATAATTATTTTTTACATTGCGGAAATAATTAAGTTGTATCCTGAATAACATAACAAATGTTAAATTATTTATTATTATTACGAATAACTTATACAGCGCCAAAATTCATGAATACTGAATTAAACTTGTATTATGGACAACTAATATAGCGCATCCGAGATCCTAATTTACTGTGCCGATTTAATAATACCACGAGGCTGCAGATTCATTAGTAAGGTTGATTTAATAAGGCCAAGACGACAGATTTATTAAGGTCTGCAGGGCCGACTCTTTGAGGCCCTAAAAGCCAAATTCGCAATCATGTAACAGTCAGCGATGGCTAAATGCTATTATTTTAAATTACAATTTTTTCACATTTCAATTTCAATCGTTTACTAACCAAATTTGTTGCGTAGATATATAATATATCGGTTATTTTATGTGGTTTTGGTAGAATCAGACTCGATATGGTCAATATGAGTCATATAGAATGGAGACAAAATTGGAGAAGCATGTTTTAGATGGGATCAAACTAGTGAGTCCGTCGTCATTCTATTCATAAACCCAAGAAGCTTAAGAGATTTGTTCACAATATTATAAATGTGTTCACGATAAGAGAGTTTACTATCTAAAGTAATTCTAATATCCTTTATAGAAGAAACTATTGAAAAGGTAATATTTTTTACTTTGTAGCCGAATTGTATAGGGTTTTTTTTGTGCTGAAAAATATATTATTTTTCATTTGTCAAGGTTAAGTTAAAGACAATTGATGACGCACCATTAATTTAATCAATCAATATCCCGTTGAAAAAAAGACAATCATTGTGAGATTCGATTCGGGTACGTAATAACGGGTTTATTTTGAATTACGAATACAAATAAATGAAATCTAACCTTATTTTTCACATTTGATCATTTTTATTTCAGCTTTATTTAGTTTCATCGTAATAGTGTTAACAAATTACAACAAAGATAGAGAACATTTTAGAGAAGTGAATATAGGAGTCTAGGCATTTACAGGGCTTATGATCGGTCATTGGCTCCTTTAAGTAGCCGCTTTACATACTGTGTAATATTTAAAATATTTGCAGATGTTTAATGTATATTTTTACTGTCCTTCCATCTGTTGATAGTGAAGAAATTCATCTGATTTAATTATTTCACATACTAGGCAACGTCTGAAAACAATTTTCAAATTCTGTTTTCTTGGAACTGTTAGTTTAATTATAATATTTTGAGTTCGTTCAAGTATTTGAAGACAAACTACTGAATTTCACCCCCGAAAAAGAAATGAATTTTTTAACATTACAACAGATAAAGTGAAAAATTTAGAGAAGGAAATATGGAAGTCTAGGCATAAACATAGCTTATGGCATTAACAGGGATTGTGAAATCCAGTCTTTTGTCTTCAAATGTTTTGACAGACTCAAAATATTGTACTATTTTGTGTTGGGTGAACGGAGTATACGGGGATGGTTAACAGGAAATTACATTCAGATGAGATGTCTGCGGATGTGGATGTTGAGGAATGATGCTGGTTCAGTTTCATCTCGGGTGACGTCATGGCCTGACGTCACCGTGACGTTGACATAGCAAGGGCTGGGGAAATGGAAGCCATTAACATTTTTAAAAATCATAATGATGTTTTTGTAATTTTATCCATATCAGGATGTATTAATTCATTTCATAATTACCTTCCAGGCCTAACAATGCATAGGGCACTGCATTGGTACACCAATCGCAACGTATCCTAATATTTTTGTATTCGATAATTTCAGGGAGACCAAGAGACACTAAACTCGATTGGTAAAAGAGGCGATCGAGATCTACAAACATTCCCACAATATAAACAAAAAAAATGCGTTTAATATCGTCCTGGTACCCAATCACATAAATGTGTAGACTGTAAAGAGTCACAGATTTCAAATTGACAAGCTGTAGACAGAAATGACTGTGGCGTGGTACAAATCCTAAGTACTTAACGTTACAAAACTAACTTCAAAAATAACATCTAACCTGATGGTGGATGCTGTAATGCAGTGTTTCTTAACCGTATATTTATTTATTTTATTTATTTAAACGCTTTTTAGGCTTTTACGTGTTTTACATACATATATACAAATAAAGACAGACATACAAAGAAGTAGCAAAAAATAAATACATGATTTTTGAAGAAAAAGAAAAATATCAAAAATATCATCTTTACATATTAGTATAAAAGTGGGAAGAACAGAAGTGCATTTTTCAATATGAAGAGAGAAATGCATTTTACACAAAGAAAGGAGCAAAAATAAAAATCAATTAAGAAGAGAAAGAAAAATAAAAATTAAATAAAAAAAAATAAAAAAAATCATTACATATTAGTAGAAAATATATGAGGATACATAATAATATATACATATATTGTAGTGGCGAACAGGAGTACATTTTTGCGTATAGGTTGTATTGAAATAATCTGAAAATTAGAAGAAGTTAGAAAAATACTTATTTAGAATACATTTAAGTCAATAAACGGTAAACAATTGAAATCAACACAGTATTATTTAGGTATTATAAGTTGAAGATAGTAAATTGATACACTGCCTTGTTAAATTCAATAGTGTTATATCAAATGTATCTACGTCATTTGCGTATTCATTTGCAAATGTATAAATTCTCCTTATTGGCGAGTGTGCACTGTAGTTTGTGTAATATGTATTGTATCAAATGTATTTCCTATTACAAATAAAAAAAATATGAATAGTACAAATAACACACGACATTATTTATACAAACATTATGTGTTTATTCCATTTCATGTCATATTAATATCACATACGTGTAATAATATTTTTTGAAATAAGTAAATAATTCTATATCATTTTTTTAATTAAAAAACGAAAAAAAAGCTAGTGAGATTTCCTAGCCTTATGTGATTGCGCCATGTTTGTAATATTAGGTTCAAGTAAAGTAAAATATATTCTCTTCTTTGACTTTGATTTGTAATTAAGTTACATCTTTTACTTTTTTTTAAAAATGTTTTTTTTTCTCTTTCTACTCGGTATTTTGCTATGTTTTTTTTTAAAATATGCTTTTTGCTATACAAATACATTCATTTTTTTCTGTGACTTTAAATATGTTTCTTACTATGTATTAAGTTTTTATTTTGCATTTTACTGAGTTTTAAAATATTTTTATAGACATATTTATATATTTTAATGGTTTTTACTATGTTTTCACTACATTTATTACTTTGTTTTTTATGTTTTTGCTGTGTTTTTTTTACTACATTTTTACTATGTTTTTACTACATTTTTATTATGTTTTTACTACATTTTTACTATGTTTTTACTACATTTTTTACCATGTTTTTACTCCATTTTTTACTTTGTTTTTCACTTTGTCCTGTATCTTTATAACGGTTTCTATATATTGATTACTGTTTTTTATATTTTTTTTACTGTCTTAGAACGGGGTAAATAACCATAGTTAGGCAGTCAAAGCAACTTTGCATAAATTATAATTTTGTGTATGTAATATAATGATTATAATAAATAAATAAATAATAATAAATTGATTTCGTGATTTTTTCAATACATGCATTACTACACTGAACCCCTTCTCTAACGAATAGAAAGATGAATGTTATGATGTGTAATTTTACTTCTTTCCACAGAAGACGATATTGATGGCGAAAACGAACCCAAAAAGCATTATAATCACATTGATTGAATACTATTTTGGCTTCGCAGTCATTTTGTAAGTCAAAAACATTTTTTTTAAATTTGAACTTCTTCTGAAAATTGATACTTTCTACGTTTGATAAAAATAGATTACCAGCCTTGGACGGTACAAAACTTTCACTCATAGGTGACATTTTGAACTTTTGTGAATCGGCCTATATTTTTTTATGAAGAACGTGATATTAAACTTATTTTTCTGTATTGACGAGATGCCTACTTGATTTTCTGTAGCGCCCTCTAAACGCTAAAAATTTAACGTCCCCGCCAGAACTTCAAAATGCCCACAAAAGAGCGCTGGCGCCTGACTGTAATGCGATCATCGGTAAATAGTACGAACGACATACGGCATAAAAACCCAAAAAACTTACCGTGAATCTGAACGGCCGTGAAAACCTGAGAAGTTTAATTCCAAATTATACCTTTAAACCAAACTATTTTTTTTTCTTTCATTCATAACTGCTATTTTTTACTGATGCTTTCTAATGAAATTTTTAATCTTTCTTTCTTTTATTGAAATTTTGGTTTGAAAGGACAAAACGCCACATCACTTATCTTTGCATACATATCTCGCTTCCTCTACATTCATACATCTTCTCATGCACGCGCCCCGATTGATCCAACTTTTGACATGTCCATCTTCAAATATTTGTTAGATTTGGATATGCCATGTCTTTCTCGGTCTTCCTCTATTTCTGCATCCATCAACATTCACACTGTAAATATTTTTGGCCGTTCTTTCGCTGTTCATTCCCTCTGCATATCTTAATCAACGCAAAGCTACTTTCTTGATTTTGTCTATAATGCTTACCTCCTCCGCCTTGCATAATATACGGATCTCAACATTTGTGAATGTATCGTACATTGTTTTACCACACATTCGACTGAGAGATCGCATTTTGACAGCATTCAGCCTACTTTCATCCCTGTTTTCCAAGTCCACACTTCGCTCCTATACATCAGGGTCGGAACCAGGACTCCATTCTGAACTGATAGTTTTGCCTCTTGCGACAAACATTTATTAGCCAAGGTTGATTTAAGAGCACTTTCTAATGAAATTATAATTTTAATTAATGTTTTTATAATTTTGTAAAAGGTTCAAGAAGCAAGTAAGTAAACAAATTCCAATTTTTCGGCCTAATAGGTTTTTGAGACAACCTTTATAATATATGAAAATAATTAACGAGTTTATATGTCTAGTATTATAGTAGAGACGCCATATATCCATCGAAGCAGACAGTTTGTAGGATAATTGCCGGGTGCGTTATCTGGCACTAGTGGATATATCGGCGCTAATCTGCGGGGCCCGGGGCTGCGGTCCCACGGGGGCCCTTAGGGGGGCGCTGGCTGGCAGCGGGTGGGCCGGTGATAGGGGCTGAAGGGGGCCGATTAAATGGCTCGCCCCCGGCGATACATTACCAGCAAAGCTGAATGCAGGTAGCAACGCAATCATATATATATATATAGGTGGTGGAATGCCAACTTAAACTAGTCATTGTCAGGTCAGAGGCCCTGTTAATGCCTAGACGTCCATATTTCTTTTCTAATTTTTTTTTCACTTTCTTTGTAATATTCAATTCAATTTATTTATTTTAAATAAAACATATACATTATAAAAATATATTCAATACGTACATAAGGGTGTCCTAGACTATAAGGGCAATTTTTTTTTACAGATTGAAATACGCATACCCTCTTATTTTGTTCCATTTGACCTTAATAACTGAAATAATAAATATTAATAATAAATAAATAATAATAAAATATTATTGAAATCAGATAGCGATAACCCGTGCCGACTTGATGTCAAACTTTGAATATAAAAGTTTGTATGGAAACCATAGGGGAATATTTTAACTTAATATTTATTTTGTAAATAAAACAATGCTACTTTGATTATTGTATCATATTTATTATGTATTATACATATTAATTATTTAAATGACATTATTAATTAAATTTTCTTTTTAAGGCTTGTTTTTTACAGTCAGGATATACTTTTCTGTGTTCTTGTACCCAACGTAATAAATATTGTTTTTGTTCCTCGTCCACTGTGATTAAGCCATGAAAGTCTTGCATCAACTTAACAGATCTTTTAGCCGTATCATTAACTGCTTTCAGCGAATGCACCTTCATTTTAGCGTGTTGAAACGAAGCATTAGCAGGCCACGAAGTAGGACACTCCATGAGAAAACTGTCATCAATTTTGAGTCGCCTGAAAAAGGATCTGCTGTTCATGAAAACAAAGTCATCGATGTTTTTTTCTAAAAGAGGCCCGCTCAGTTCTTCTCTCGATGGAATGTAGCATTTATTGTGGAGCGATGGATTTTCTTTGGCCAAATTAGCAACTATTTTTACCTTACTTTCTTGGTTAATATCATCGTCAAATAGATACAAGATAGACACTTTGTCTGCTAAATACCACAAATGCTGGCAAAACTTCTGTATAGCCGCTTTTGATAAAGTTTTGTCGACCGTTTCGTATGCCTTCACAGCCTTCAAAAAGCACAAGTCCTGGTAGGGCGCTTTTACCGCTAAAGTGCATTGCAGCCAAGGCTTGACATAGGATGTCGCGATAAACAGGCAGACGACTAAAAGAGCTGTTTTGTCCTTATTTGACATTTTGAATTGAGAGCTAAACACAGTTAGGTAAAGATTTAGTCAGTGTACGTGCCTTTTCCCAATAAATAATGCACTCACGAATAGTAAGATTTGCACTTTCATTGACGCTTAAATTGACTTTGCAAATATTATAAAATAAAACCGCCAGCACTTGTCCATTAGAGGGAAGTTTAGAACCTGTAATTTGATGTTTTATATCCTCAACCAAAAATATTTTCTTAATAGAACTGCGTAACTCCACATACATGTTGACACAACGAAAATAATGCGTTCACTTATAAAAAAAACACGATATAACAAGCACATTAACACTTAGTTCGCGCGCGCCGTACTATGTAAGTTCTGACAAGTTCCGATGCAAGTCGGCACGGGTTGCCGTGATTCAATTTACGTGAAATTTTATTTGTTAGTGTTTTGACATCATTCAAACAAAATTAGAGGGTATGCATTGAAAAAATAAAACTTTTATTTTTCTGGGACTTCCAAAATTAGGACTCAATAACTCGCGGTTTCTTGTGCTGTAATTTGGTATTTCAATTCAATTTTCAATTAAATTATTTTTAATAAAACATATACATTACAAACATATATTCAATACGTACATATTATAAAAAAGAAAAAAAATACATGAAAGAGACTCATGTCAAAGTAGTTGGAGAATCCTGCTCCGGAAAACCCCTTCAGATACATAGAACAGATCAATATCCAGAACGATGTTATTCAACATAGCGGTAGCCCTTCCAACAGGCATAACCATAGGCAGGTTGGTCCTGAATATCGGAATATGAAACAATCTATGCTGACGCTGTCTTAGGTAATTATCAGGAACATACAAACCAATGCTCATCATAATTTCAGAATTATCGATCATACCGTACAACAATCGATAAAATGTGTAGTCAAATACCATAATATGTTAATTTTTAAAATTCTATAGCCTACCGAAAAGAAAAACAATTTATGGTGATAAATCACAATATTATAATGTCACAAAGAAAATAAAATATTTTATTAGAAAATATAATAAACCTATTGTATTTGAAAAAGCTGAGTGGAAGACTTATTTATGAGTTTACGTTATTTATCCAAAATATTAGAAAATAAATACGTCAATTCTGGTGCTACACGTACGAACCACTTTGTTCTTGGTGTCCTATAACCGGTCATAGGTGATGGTAAACTGCAATATTTCACTGTTTCCGGATTGGCACCTGAAGCGTAAGACTGATCACCTGACCTACATGTAACATAATTGTTTATTTATATTATTAGGGAACAAAAGCAGGTAACTGGACAAACATACACGCATAGATAACATAAAATATAAAATAAAACTAGCTGACCCGACAGACGTTGTCTGCCCGAACGTCGGCTTGATTTGGAAAAATATTTTTGATTGATAAGTAGGTACCTAGTATTGTTTGATTAAATTCCAAAACTAAAAAATGTTAATATTCATATCGTCGTTGCACATTAAATAGGGCCATGTGACTCGGAGCACATTCTAATAAAATCGATAAAAACGATTTAAAAAAAAATAAACCGAAAATAACACCTCTGTGTATGGGACGAAGTAGGAAAAATACAGTGTTTTTCAATAAAGTAATATATTAATTTAAACTATAAATTATTTATGTCAAAAAGTCGCATTTTGCTGATTTTCTCAGAATGTGCTCCGAGTCACATGGCCATATTTGATGTACAACGACGATATATTGAATTTAAGTAAGTACTTATTTTTGGTTGAATTCCAAAACATAAATTATATTTTTTTTCAAATATGGCATATTTTTTGCAAACGTCAAACTCCGATCTTCTCACCTTGTTTTGGCCGATGTTATCAAGTTTTGGTAGAAGCCTAAAAAAGGAAAAAAAAAGAAAAAAGAGGGGTGTACTTCTGTAGGAATACGATTTTTAAAATGTATTGAACTTAATATTATTTCAGTATTAACCAAAATCCAGTAAAAAGAAATAAATGGGTAGAAATTATACGGAATTTTAGGAAGAATCTGATAGAGATACACAAAAAAACAAGCATCTCCATTTTTGTAAATGTATTCTCTCGAATGCAACCCTGGTAGATCGACGATTAAAACATTTACGTTCCTTAATTTTTTCGACATATTAGATTGAAGATTTTATTTATTATACAAACCACCTAACGCACAGCGCAAAGATCTATATTTCTCTGAAAACCGCTCGTAAATCGGTTAAGTCGTTTAGGAGGAGTGCAGTGACACCACACGTACAGAGGAATTATATATATAAAGATAATATAAGACCCGTCACACTTCCCCATTGTTCACAGACTGCAATACGTTATGAATTGTAAATTAATAATATAATAATAAAACTAATAAAAGTAATAAAAATGTACAAAAGCTAAAAAACTTATTGTTAATAAATAAAATGAAAACAATTTTAAAAAAATTTCGAATGAAAGAAATTCAAGTTAGTAAAAAACTCTTAGTAAAAAACTAGCAAAATAAATAAAAATACATAAAGAAGAGTAGACAAAATTACTTTATAGTTACTTGTAAAAATGATTTTATAATAGAAATAAATTATTTTTAAATAGACTTGAGGAATGCATAATAATAATAATAATAATCATGGTTTATTAACAAAAAAATACAATTTCTATATCTACTACATACGAATACATATTAATAGATTTTTCTGGATTATGTCTAGTCTGCCTTACTAGGTACAACTGTTTTAAGGCAGACATTTTTATGCAAAATAAGTTTCATGACTATCTACTAGTTAATTTATTATACAGTTATTCAATGTTTAATTATACAATTTATTATTTTAGATGTTTTTGAGTAAATTTCTGATTATCTCTACCTTAACCAGTATCCAATCTTTTACAAATTGATTTACTTGAATCCGGCTTATGGTTTTGCAATGTTTGGGTAACATATTAAATATTTTGGGGCCCAGAAACTAGAAATTTCTTTGCCCGAATTCAAAGTTTGTGGCAGACCCCATGACCCATCCTCTAGTTTGACTTCTGGTAAAGTGGGAGTGTTCTTTTGGATTTTGTAGAATAGTTTGCTTTCAAAAACATTATATTCCAGAGATATATCCTTCCTCAAACAACGTAATGCTGTGGTACCTGAAGGACTTTTAAAAAAATAATTTTAATGATCGATTTTTGAGCAGATTCGAGAGGTTTTATTTTGATTTATTAATGCCTCCCATCCTATTATGCATAATTTATAATTGAGTTACATAAATATATAATATAGTTGTTTGAGTTTTATTAGGGATAAGATGTTACGTATTGACTTGAAGATATGGGAAACTTTTTTAATTTTGTGTTCTGTCCATTTAAAATATTGATCAATTCTCAATTCTCAAATATTTTATATTGTGTTCTGATTCAAGTATTTCAGGGCATATTTTTAATTGAAGGTTTTGTTTCGGCTGTCCCACGGTGGTTTTGCTAAATGTCATAAATTTTGTTTTATCAATATGTAAAAATGTCCATATCGTTGCACTTATGAATCTTATTGTACTCCCTGCATATGCGAGAGAGGGGTTATCGAGATAGCTGCATTAATTGAATCTATAAAGTGCCCTATACACACCAGA